>NC_091792.1:98047500-98647500 GCF_041296235.1 Equus asinus
CTAGTCTGATGCTACGAGAACAGGTTCTCTGCCTGAAATTATGTTTATACTGCCCTAGATATATTTTGTGTAGCCCTCCACATCCCTTCTCCTCCATTCCTCATGCTCCAAGGGAGAGCCCTGCCTCAAGGCGACCTTGCTGTCTCATTTGTGCATAGTTGTTTAGTATGGTGGTGATTTGTGACCTAACTCATGCTGTTCCACAGCTGCCCACTTTCCACTTTTAGGACCGAAATTATTCTGGTATGTCATACATTTTTTCTAAAAATGTGGTTCACAATATAGATGGTCTATGAAAATTTACGTTTTTACTAGCCTTCATAAATTCTTTTTATCTCATCTTTTTTTTTTTACCAACTTCATCACCCAGTGACACTTGATACTTAATGAAATGATTAATAATTGCTTAATATATTAAGCATCTACTATGGGTTAGTTTTCATAATATGTACTTTATATGCAATATCATATTGATCATATGACCCTCTACTAATTGAGAAAGATTTTATCATCAACTTTTGTAAGATGTAGGAACTAAGGGTCATGGAGGTCAAGTCACTTGCTCAAGATGATAGAATCAGAACTAGAAATGAGGGTTGAGTGATTCCAAAGCCCAGGCTCTTTAAATATAAGGCAACAACCAGACAAGGGCATTGCTATTTTAATATTTCCCCTATTCCATTAATTATGTAGTTACAGAAAGTGGACGTGTATACATATAAGATAATGAGAAAAACATGAAAGAATTGATTTAGAATGCCGTAGGAGGGAATGATGTGAATGTCTTTCCACTTCCTTTTTGCTCTTATACATCTTATCCTAAAAACACTGTTAGTTCTCATATCTCTTTTCCATACTGGACTACTGTTCTCATCTACCCCTACCAATATACACACACGGACAGACGCACACAATTCTTCCACTTTCATTTCATTTCTTTTGTCATCAAACTTCTAGAGTTCTCTACTCGTGCTGTTTCTTTTTCTCCACCTCCAAGTCACCTTTCAATCCCCTACAATATAGTATTCCCCTGGCACAATACCACACCACTTGATGGAAACTGTTCTTACAAAGGCTACTAACGTTTTCCACATTTCCAGATACAATGGACATTTTTAATGCTTATTTTAATCAACAAATGGCAACTTTTAATTCTTTTTTTCCCCACCTAATTCAGCTATAATTGACATATAACACTGTGTAAATTTAAGGTGTACAGTATGTTGATTTGATACACTTATACATTGCAAAATGATTGCCACCATAGTGTTAGCTATTACCTGCATCACATCACATAATTAACATTTCTTTTTTTTGGTGATAACATTTAATGTTTCTTCTCTTAGCAACTTCTAAGTATATAATATAGTATTATTAACTATAATCACTATGCTGCACATGAGATCTCCAAGACTTATTCATCTTATAGCTGGAAGTTTGTACTCTTTGACCAACATTTCCCCTTCTCCGCCTCCTCCACCCTGGTAACCACCATTCTAGTCTGTTTGTATGCATTCAGCATTTTTAGATTCCACATATAAGTGAGATCATACAGTATTTGTCTTTGACTTATTTCACTTAGCATAATGTCCCCAAGATCCATCTATGTTGTCGCAAATGGCAAGGTGTCCGCCTTTCTCTTGAATGAACAATATTCCATTATATATATATACACACACACACACGCACACACAAACACACATTACATCTTCTGTATCCATTCCTCTGTTGATGGACACTTGGGTTGTTTCCATATCTTGGCTATTATGAATAATGCTGCAATGAACATAGGAGTGTAGATAACTCTTCGACATCATGTTTTCATTTCCTTTGGATATATCCCCAGAAGTGGGATTGCTGGATAATATGGTAGTTCTACTTAGTTTTTAATTTTTTGAGGAAACTCCATACTGTTTTCCATTACTTCATTCCTGAAATACTTTTCTCTCTTGAATCCCATGATATGACTGTGCTCTGCTTTTCCTCCTCTTTCCTTCTCAGATTAGTCTACTGGGTTCTTTTCCTCTTTCCAACATCTAAAATTTGGTGTTCTCACATTATATCTCTTCTCTTCCTTTCCCTAGTTAGTAACATTCTTTCCCAGAAATTTAAGTACTAACTTTCTTTTGAACACTTTCAAATTTGTATCTCCAGACTTTTCAACTCTAGACACATCTCATAGATAACCCAACCCGAGCATGCTGAAAAAGTTTATGATAATAACAAACATTTTTATTGCATGTACTATGTGCCAGTCACTGTTGTAAGTGCTTTACATACTTTAATTCACATAATCCTCACTGTAAACTTCTTAGGTAGATATCATTATTATCTACATTTTACAAACAAGGATAATAAGTTAGAGAGTTTGTAATTTGCCCAAGATCATAAAGTAAGTAAGAGGCAGAGAGTGTTTTTAACCCAGTTTGGTTCCAGAGATCTTGCTCTTTAACTACCAGGCTCTGTATGATTTCTTTGCCTAAAATCGTCTATTCCTTACTCTTCACATGGTAAGTTAGGAAGCACTTTTCATCTTTTAGGAATGAGCCTAAATTTTACCTATTCAGAGAGGCTACCCTTGATCATCTTGTCTAGAGCAGCTTCTGCCTGCTTACCCTAGTCTTAGCCTACTATTTATTTCCTTGAAATTATTTATTAAAAGTTGTAAGTCAGAGGCCAGTCAGTGGCACAGCAGTTAAGTTGCACGTTCTGCTTCAGCAGCCCAGGGTTTGCCGGTTCGGATCCCGGGTGCGGACATGGCACCGCTTGGCAAACCGGGCTGTGGTAGGCGTCCCACATATAAAGTAGAGGAAGATGGGCACGGATGTTAGCTCAGGGCCAGTCTTCCTCAGCAAAAAGAGGAGGATTGGCTGCAGTTGTTAGCTCAAGGCTAATCTTCCTCAAAAAAAAAAAAAGTTGTAAGTCATGCATTTTAGTCATCACTTGTGTCAGATACCATGGACTGTTTGCTCAATACCCACCCTAATCCCCTTTCTGGTGTGCCTTCCTGTACCGTGGAGGTGGGAGAGCTACAATCCACTTTTCCAAGGTTACCTTGCAGCTTGGTTTTTCCATGTGATTTAGTTTTCACCAATCAGAGGCTCTGACAGGAGAAACCAACTTGGAACTAAGTTATGTGGGGAGAGACACGGAACATAAGGGACAATGTTGCTCCAACAGACTACGGCAGAAAAGGCACAATTCTAGAGCTGGCAGATGTGGCAGAAGATTCTAGATCCCGACTGTTGCAGAAGCAGCACGTTTCTGGAGCAGTCAACAGTGGGAAAAGCTTCCTGATAATGTAGTATCTTGATTGTGGTGGAGGCTGCAGCTTCTTTGTCAGCTCAGTTTTGCAGTTTGGCTTAAGTGTGGAAACTCCATCTAGAGTCTGTTTCTTCCGTCTTCCATTCTGTGAACTACTTATATCCTTATTATATCTCTTTGTGCTTAAACCAGCTCCAATAGACTCTCTTACACGCAACTAAAAACCCTGATCAATACATCTAACAACTTTTGTGTTTGTCTTGTCTTCCGGAACATAAGCACTCCAGAGAAGTTAACCTTTACTGTCAATGGCTGAATTCCCAATGTCAGGTACAGCTTAGCTCACAGTAGGCGTTAATATCTAATTATTGAATTTCATGGCAAAGTTTTAGAAAGGTTTAGTTTCTCCTGCAATGACAGAAACTGTTTGGGAATACCCTCTAAGAACGTCCTACCAGCCCACATAGCTCTTTCCCTATGTGTATTACATTTCATTTCAGCTTATCCTAGAATATGATACATCTAGGGGACTGAGGTTGCTGAATAGGTACCAGTTACTCTCTGTCCTAAAGTTTGCCGTGTTTTCTCACGTTTCTGCTTAGATTTGGAATACCTTGTGCTCCACTTTTTTACTGGGCAGACTTCTATTCATTTTTCAACAACAAAGCGAATTATTTTCTTGCAGCAGCCTTTCCTGTAATTCCTCAAGTGATTAATTAGTCACACCTTAATTTGTGTTCTTGTAATACTTTTTAGATATTTTATTATAGCATCTGTAAAATAATAGATTACATCTTATTATTCTGAGTCATTGTGTTATAATTACTAGGGGAAATAAAATGTATGGGTGAAGAATGTTAAAATGACCAAATGTTTGTGAAAATGTGCTAAAAACTCACGAATGCAAGTTATTATCTTTATTACATACAGAAGCAGAGAAAAATTATTGCTTAATTTCACTTCCCAGGTAGGTGGGCTTACAATTTATTCCATTTGTCTTCTTTTTGTGGACTGACTTGCCTTACACATGACCTGACTCTTTCGAGCCCTGGAAAGAAGGGCCAGAAGGCCTTAGGAAGCCACTTGTTAATATGAGCAGCTAACCTGAAGAGTAGAAGTCTCCTTCAGAGCAGTTCCTCAGAAAATTTAGGAATAATTCAGTTTGGAACTACTTCATTTCTGTATACAACATCACAATACTGTCCTCAAACAAACAAACATAGTCAATCATTTTTACTTCCTTTTTCCTTTCAAATGAAGAATACTCACTTTGAAAATCATACTGTATTACATGTATCCCAAAATAACTACTCCTCTTGTCATTTGGAGAATTTTTTTTTCATAGTATTTAATCTATTAGGTGACTCATATTCAAATGATATAAATGTTTACCATTTCCAATATTTTCAGTTTTCCTCTTCAGAGACTTTTGTCAGTACATGTTAGAGAGTAGGTAATATTTTGCATGTTGAATATTTTATTTGAAATATTCAGCATTTATCATATTAATACCACATGTTATCCTGATTTTTATTTTATTCTGGTTAATAAACCAAAATTTACATCAAAATTAAGATAAAAAATGAAAGGGGTAATATTTACAATATTAAACATAAGCCAGATGTGGAAGCATGCTTTTCCAGATTAAACATTTACTGAGTTGGCAGGAAAAGTCTTTCTTCCTCATTCATCCAAGTTAGTTTTGTTTGAACGGATTCTAATTTCTTATCCCTTTACCCTTTTCACCATCTTTCTGTTGCTTTGTTTACCTAATAGTGGTTCCTCCTTATTGCCGCCTTCCACAGTTCTGCACAGCTGCTTCCCAGATGAGCTAAATAGCTCATTTTCATCTTTAGACAAGTTCAAACTATACGCTAATCTTATACGGCTTTCTTAGAAACAGTGACTGAAATCTCTTTGTGACAGTTCTCATTGCTATACACTTTTTTTTAGGGAGTGTTCTAGGGAACTTGGCTGTAGAAAAACACCAAACACCATTATCTGGTTCTGCATCCTTCAAATCATATGTATATTTTGAAAACTAGTGGGGACAAGGCCTAGATTTATGAAGAATATAAAGCATGCATTTGGAAAATAAAGAAAACAGACTTTCCAGCAAATTGAGAGAGTTTCTAACTCTGTTCTTATATACTAAATGTTGATTAACCAACTTCTACAGAGTTTAAATGCCTTTAAAGTGGCTTCGATCAACATGAGTCGAAGAACCAAAGCAATAATTCTTGTTTAATGGACTCATTTCATGTATTCACACATGAAATGAAAAGCTTCAAGGAGAATATTTCCCAATTTAGAGACATTTCAATAAATGTCAAGCCATTCTTTTCTCTTTCTTCCTTCCTTCCTTCCTCTCCCCCTCCTTCTCTCTCTTTCTCCCTTCTTTCCTTTTAACTTTCCTTGACATGTTCATTTTCTGCACTTTCTTGACAGTGCATCACAGTCAAAGGACTTAGGCATCCAGTGTACTCTACAATTTAAACAGTAAAATCCCAAAGGTTTGACATTGCAGAATTCCACTCAGATAGATGATAATGGATAAAGATTATGGGAACTAATAAGAAGGGATGTTGGCATTCTCAATGACTTGCCCTTTCATGTTGAGCTTGTTTATTGCTTTCCTTATTTGAAGGTGGGAAAGGGAAATGAGAGGCTGAATTCTGGGTTATGAGTAAAGAAGCTAAACTACTTAAGAAAATGCCATTATTCCATTTCATTAAATTTTGGCACAGAGGTGCATGCACATGTTACCAGATTGAAAGGTGTGTTCATGAGTCAGAATTATACAGCTTGATATTAGGGTGTGTTCATGAATCAGAATTACACAGCTTTAAATAGTTTTTTAAAAAATGATTATGTAAAAAAGTAAAAATATTGATAGAAAGTAAACATGGTGAGTGTTAAAAAAATAAAAATGTTGGTATGGAATTTTTAGATCCATGTCACCAACAAGTTAACTTCTGTTGTATTGTGCCTTTACAAAATTAGGGATGATGGAACATAAATGACTCAGAACGTTAATGTGTTAACAAGCCTTCACTATACTTGTGTGTGTGAGTATATGAGTTTGAATATATATGTTGTATTGTTGTTTCCATAGCTAAGTAACATCTAATTTTGCTAATGTGGGAAAGATAGGCACTGAAAGAATTACATTAATTCTTCCTGAATTCGAATGCTCAGGAAAACCACAGTTAGGTTTGACAACTTCAGTCGAGTGTGCTTAGCACCAGGTGTGAAATCTTTGTATGTTACTGGAACTTCTTATGGAAGTAGACAAGGGTAACCCATAATTGAGTCAGGGTTTCTGTTTCATTCTTCTCAAGTTTGGCCATGCATACAAATTGAGGGATCATCAGATTGAACTGAATCATTTAGTTCTTTTAAAATGATGATTTTTACTTCTAAAAGTAAGGGGAAGGGAAAATACAAAATAACAGAAAGATTGCTCTCTTAACAACGGAATCTTTAAGATCAATTTTGTTTTTCAAATTGTTATCCTGGTTTTGAAATCTATGTGGTAAACGTTTAGTAATATTTGAAAACGAAATTGTATATTGTTTGAAGAAACTGCTCTCACATTGTTTCATTCAGCCTAATACATGAGTAGAAATGGAATGAATTTAATTTTATAAGTAATTTGGCAGTTGAAGTTCTAAAGTTTAAGCATAAGCTCTTGTGTTCTAACTTACTGCCCAATGCACTGCTTTTATGTGACAAACTAGAACTAAATAGGAATTCAATAAAATAAAGTCATTTCTATATTAAAACCCAAAGGAAATTCAGAGACTCTGTACAAAGCACACATTATACTACTGGATATTTATGAAAACAATGAAAGCAAGATTATAGTAAAATTTTAATTATTTTCTAACTATTACTTCATATGGTGAGATGAAATTTGATCTGGAGAACACATAAAAAGGTTCTCATGACAGTTTAAAATCTAGTGAAAACTCTGTCCCACCAACAAAATAAACTTTTTGAATCAATGGCACATATCCAGACTTAAAATACAATTATAAAATAATATAATAATCTTTTGATTATTGCTAGAGTGGTATTGTCAGTACAATTTCAAAATTATTGTGCCATATACCTAGGGTTATTAAAAAATAATGATCAACTGATAGTAAAAGTAATATACAACTTTTCTCTTTCATTTGAATAGTCTTTCACAATGCTAAATGTTTTTTATAAAGTTCAATATTTTAAGCAAGAACTATATTTCTGAAGTCTTCCAAAATTGGGTTAAGCTTTTCCTTAGTAAAAATCAGTTGTTTCATTCAACTTATTCATCTAACAGATTTTTAGTAAGTCTCTGCCACATGCTGGGCCTTAAGTAGGCATCAGGGGTATAAATACATTATAAGTAGAAACATAGTCTCCCACATTTCCACAGGAGAGGATTTCCATGGGAGAGGAAGTGTGGCAAGCTGATCTGAAGGGTGGCGTCCTGGCTTACGTTGGTCCATGTATTCGCAGGAGGGTTCACGCATTGAAAAGTCAGCACAGAGCTACTTGGAGCTCTCTTTCTCTTTTGCACATTGTGTTCAGGAGGTGGCTGGTTAAAGTGAGAGGCTGCAGGCCTATAAGAGGCTGAGGAAGAGTCCTTGGAGTCTGCTCCACAGAGCGAGCTCTTCCTTGGGCAGCCCTGATGTCCAGTGTCGATGGGGCGGGGGAAGTAGAAGCATCCTCCTACATCAGTGCTTCTTAGAGTGTGGTCTCTGGACCAGCAGCATCACTTGGGAATTTGTTAGAAATACAAATTCTCAAGCCCCACCTCAATACTACTAAATTAAAAACTCTGGGAATGGGGCCCAGAAATCTGGTTTTAACAAGTTCTCCAGGTGATTCAGAACCATGCTAAAGTTTGATAACCACAAAAGATCAACTTTATCAGAAAACCCAGGGCTTGGAATTATTGGACTGCCACTGAGAAAGCTGATACTTTGGTTCTAGTATCTGGTTTTCCCTGTTCTACCTTTGTTCTCTCCATAGTTTTCCCTCAATTCTATAGATGGTAGGATTGTGTAAAAATTTAATTCACATCACATCAATCCCATGCTAAAAACTCTCCAGTGGCTTCCCATTTTACTTGGAATAAAAATAAAGTCCTTACAACGACCTGTAAGGCCCCACGTGATCTGTCCCCCATTCCTTCTCTGACCTCATTACCCAACCTGCTTCCCTTGGCCACGCCCCTCCAGCCACACTGGCCCCACTGCTGCCCCTCACACAGACTGCCTCGGGGGGCCTTGTGTCCTCTGCCTCCAAAGCCCTTCCATCTGGTCTCTCCATGGCTCACTTTCTTCTGCTTTCTGTGCAAATGCCAGCTGAGCAGTGCAGTAAAGTCTTCGAGGACCAGAGTAATTTAAAATGGCAACCAGAAATCCCCGTCCTTGCTTTATTTTCCTCCATAGCACTCATCTTTCTCTGACATTTCATATAAGATATATAGATGCTGAACTACTTAAGATAAATATATTTTACATATATGTGTATGTATACACCCATATAGATGAATAAATAGATATATTTGTTGTTGTTGTCTATTTTCTCTTTCCTACTACTTGACTATAGACTCTATAAGAAAATATTTTCTTTATTCTTGTAACTGTTGTTTCTTTAATGCCTAGAACTTGGTACATTGAAGGTGTTCAATAACTATCTGTTGAATGAATCTTCATTGGACTTTTTGTATGAGTTCTTTGCCAGTTATAGCCCTGAGAACAGAGGAAGTTCACCCCAAACCTCCAACATCATGGTTGTTCCTGTGTTGAAGAACTCACAATAAACATGCTAATATCACGTTGTAATTGATGTGAAGGAAAAGAGGTAGACACAATGATATGGAATCACATTGGTAAACTCAGTCCGGGGAATTGAAGAGTTTTGAAAAAGGAGGTCACACTTAAATTGTGTCCTCAAGAAAGGGTTCAGCAGGTGGAGCACATGAACACGGTACTTCTGGTAGAGGGTCATGAAAGCCCATGATGTATCCAGGGAACAGTGAGTAGTTCTTTATAATCTAAGCATGAGGAGAGGTGGGTAGACACATGAAACAAGACAGGAAAAGTTGATGGGAATTTTTCATTTAACACGGGAAGGTTTTGGTTGTCTTGAATCTTAAAAAATGTTTATCTTTAGAAGTCTAAGTAGAATTCTATGTTACTGAATGCTAATCTCGTCCCTGAAGTTTGAGGTGATTTTTCTAACAGAGAGAGTAGAATTTCTGGGGCAAACAGAAATCAGGATCGGGGGAGAGCAGTAAATCTGTCTGTTAAGTTCAATTCCAGAATGGCTTCAGAATTTCCCCATAGGAAGTATTGCGGATAGATTTGGATTTAATCCATGGGATTTTATTCTTCACTTTTGTTTGCATCTTAACTCAGCCATGGTCAAGGGAAAATGTCATAGATGATTTGTAACTGTAGAAATTAATTAGAAAAAATGAAGTAGTTTTTGTTTATCACCTGGGTTAAGCCAGTACAGTTTAAAAATAAAATGGAGTAAAGCAAAATAGAGACGCTCAAGTCATATGTACAAACAGATAAATACACAGCATGCTGGAATGTTAAAAGAATCTGGACTAGGGGTTAGGAGACCTCGGATCTAGTCCCTCTTTTGTTACATCTACCTTTTTTTCCTTAAGCAAGTCATTAATCCTCTTCTCATTTGTGAGATTTACACGCAAGCATCCTTAGATTTCTAGATTTCCCATCATCAATAGATTTTTAGTGTTCCCCAAGTTATGAACACCGGGTTTTGAACAGAATCTACCTGTAAGGTGTTGACTTATATGTATTCCAAGAATAGAAACTGATATTGCCTGCTACTCCAGAGAGTAAGACGTGTTCCCTGAAGCATGATATTACTTTACTTTTTTGATTCCGTGGTGGCCATGGATATGGTATCTGTAGAAAGATGATCATGGTGCATCCTTACTTATTAACTCAAAAGAGATGGTCCTCATATAGCTGAGATAGGGAAATTGTAGGAATATGGAGACATTGATTTGATATCCTCAAGTTCCTTCTTGCTACATACAACAAAACTAATTTTTCAGTATAAATAATGGGTTTGGCATTTTGTGTGATGGCCTGGGAAATTAAATGACAGTTTCTCTAGGAAAATGGTTCTGAGTTCCAAACAATAAACAAGCGCAATTTTGGTGCACAATTTATTTGGACATTGGAATTTGTCTATGACTCCTGCTAGCTCTACACTATAACTGTAATGCTATTCAAACTCTATTATAACAAATTCTATCCTTTCTTCTAAATTAGAAAATTAAATGAAAAAGCTCTGGATATCAAAGTTAATTTGCTACTAATATCCTTTCTTTTAAAAATGTATATTTTAAACAGGAAATAGACAAATAAACAAATAGGTTTGTAAAAATACAGAAATGTTAGTTCATACTAGTTTAACTACTATAACAATTTTCCCAAAGAAATGAAAATATATCCTTTTAGAGGAGACATTTAGTAATTCTTCTTTAACTAAGTGGTCAAATTGAGCATCACTAATAATGGGATAACTTGAGATTAGGTGTCTCCTGATAGGATGCAATACATATTACTCACCAATAGAGAATTCTTGCTGAAAAAATATTTACACAATACAATCAAAACTTCAGACTTATCTTCCAGTTTAAAGATAGTATAGAGATGAGAGAAACAAGTCAAATGATGCCACAAGGAAACAATAGGACAAAACCAGAATGCAGGACACTGTAAAAGGCAACTGGCCTATCTCATTAAAGAGTCAATGTCATGAGCAAGAAAAAACATATCTTGTTGGGAACTGGGGGGAAAGGGCTATCTCACAGTAAAAGACAGTTAAGAGACACAGCAATGCAATTTTTGTACATTGATTGAATGATGGTTCACAAAACCAGGTATAAAACACATTTTGGGAACAATTAAGGAAATTTGAATATGAGCTGGATATTAGATCATAATATGAAATAATTATTAACTTTCTTACATATGATAATGGTGATATTATATAGGAGAATGTTCTTTTTTTTTTTAAAGATTGGCACCTGAGCTAACAACTGTTGCTAATCTTTTTTTTATTGCTTTTTCTCCCCAAAGCCCCCCAGTACATAGTTGTATATTTCAGTTGTGGGTCCTTCTAGTTGTGGCATGTGGGATGCCACCTCAGCATGGCCTGATGAGCAGTGCCATGTCTGTGCCCAGGATCCGAAGCGGTGAAACTCTGGGCCGCTGAAGCGGAGCGCACAAAGTTAACCACTTGGCCACGGGGCTGGCCCCAGAAGAATGTTTTTATTCCTAGGAGATTCATGGTGAAATATTTAGGGGTGAAATCTGCATGCTACGTTAAAGTGGGGCGCACACACACACACCCCAACATACTTTAGAGAGTTGAGAGATTTGGAAAAACGTTAACAATTGTTTAGTCTAGGTTGTAAGTACATTGGTATTTATTGTACTGTTCTTTGAACTTTTCTAAAATATTTTTAGATGTTATAATAAAAAGTTGGAAAAATTGTACAACAATTTGAATGTACTTAATGCCACTGGGCAATACCCTTAAGAATGATTAAAATGGTAAATTTTATGTTTATTTTACCAAAAGTTTTTAAACGTTGGAAAAAATCTTGTGTCAAGAATAATCCTGTCTTAACTACACTAAGTATTGTCAATAAACTCGAGGCTGTCTCAGATCTCTAATTATTCACTTAAAGTTTACCCAGAGACATAATCCTCAGGGAAGCACATTCTAGGCAATTAAAGAGACTACCAGATGATTGTTCTGGGATTCTGACTTTTTTTAAAGCAGGGAGCCAAACAGGGCCTGGATAAAATTTTACCATAGAATGATGCAGACAGCTATTTCAGAAGGAATTCAGTAGCAACTGTTAGTCTGAGTATATTTGGGTTTTACAGACAGGAAGAAGGAGGTCCATCTGAATATAGCTTTTGGGGCTTCTCTTGTCCATCCTTGAGTTTTCCATGAGACAGAGTACTTAATGTTTAACTTGGGATAAGGAGAAGCTAAAATGAGTTAAGTATTGGAAAATTAAATTTATTTGCAAAAGGATTGCAGTAAATATTACAAAAATTATGTGAACCACAGTTTAGAGGATATGAATAGATTCTAAAAGTATCCCGGGACATAACCAAGGTTCAACAAGTCAGGGCCAATTTTCCCTAAAGACTTTTAGGCTGAAGCCACAATTAAAGGCCACTTTTAGTTCTGTCCAGGGCTCTTCCACATACAAAGCTGTGTGACACTGTAATTCTTACTCACAGTGACTGAAAATAAAAGCCTGGTTAAGTACAAAAGGCTGTTTTCTGCCAAGCTCAATGAAAGGAGGAAGTGGCAAGGGTGGGTACAGGATGGCTGAAATTTTCATCTTAACTGTGGATAGCAGGATTGCTTAAAGTTCTGAAAAACAATCCCAAATTAGGTCTTGCCAAGTCAGATACACATCTGCAAAAGAAATATATGACCTGACAATGACTGGGATATGGATATGAGACCAAAGGAGAAAATGATATCTTTTCATGACAAAGTCCAAAAGTAGAATCATGTATTGATGAAAAAATCGTGGCATTTGGGGTTTCACAGATCTGTTTCTCCTAGATTTCTAGTTGTGAGCGCAAATGTGTCTGTGTGTAACTTTGGATAAACCAATTAACATCTCTATAAAGTATGTTCTTTGATGTTAAAATGTGAAAAAGATCCCTAACCCATAAGGTAGTTGTAAAGAGTAAGTGAAATGATGTGTATAAATTATTTAGCACAGTGTCTTGTGCACAGCAAGTGCTCAGTTAATTTTTATCAGCATCATAATCATCTCAGACTTTGACTCAGTGCAGCCTTGCTGCCCACAGTGGTGTGGAGCAACCTGAGAGACCCCAAGGGCTGAAATTAAACTCACCCAGAGTGGTTGGACAAAGGAGATCATGATTAGGCTAATGGCAAATATGACTTCTAAAATCTAAGAGGGTAATTTAGACCAGAAGCCACAAACTCAAATGCCTAGAAGAATCTGACAGGTACTGTAAACGAGTGACTCCAGGATGATGGTACAGATGCCGGTATGTGTCAATGGTCAAGTCTGTTTTAATCTGATGAGAATATCCCTATCTCAAGGAGCAGCTGCTATTTAATTCTAGATTATGGCTGGGATAAGAGAATGCAGACTCAGTACGGGAAGACCTTGTAAGTTTTTAAGAGGATCTGCAAATCTAAGATATTTTATGTGATATTTTTTGTTTCTAAAACTTTGACACAATTTTTAAATACATTGTAGAGGCCATATAAAACACGTCTGCTGCCAGACACTACTGACTGGTGATCTTTTGTCTATCTCTTCTTACATCACACTTATCTGAGAGCAGTATTGGTTGTAAAGACTGAGATGGGATCAAATCTCTGGGTTGTAGACAAGTAGACCAAAACAGTGCTAAGAGATATATATGGAGATATAATGTGAGCCATATATGTCATTTTGAATTTTCTAGTAGCCACATTAAAAAAAGTTAAAAGAAATCGGTGAAGATAATTTTAATAATATATCTAATTTAACCCAACATATTATTATCTTAATGTGTAATTAATGTGGATTTATTAATAAGATATTTTACATTTTTTATGTTGTCATCAAAATCAGGTGTGTATTTTACAGTTATAGCACATCTTAATTTGGGTTTAGTCACATTTCAAGTGCTCAATAGCCAAATGTGGCTAGTGGCTCCCTACTGGACAGCACAGCTGTAGAGTATGCTTCTCAAACTTTAATATGCATATTGAAATTTTGGGGATCATGTTAAGATAACAATTCTGATTTATTGGTTGTGATAGAGCTGAGATGCTTTTCTTCTTACAGGCTCTCAGGTGATGTCAGTGCTACTGGCCATGGACCACACTGAATATCAAGGAGCTAGACAAGTGTGGCAAGTCTTCCTCAGTCAGCTTCCTTTTTCACCCAGAGCATTCCTTCCTCCTTCAGATTCAGCCAACATTTGTTGAAGAGACTAAACTGATATTTTAATGGTTAGTCATCATATTTAGATGGGGAACAACATTAATAACTTTAAAAATAAGCAGTATTTTATATACCACTTGCAGGAGTACTGTGGTCATTTACTGCTTTTGTTCTTTTTAAACTTGAGAACCTGCCAATATGTTACCAGATACTTTCATAAAAATGCACTTAAGCACAGGATAAGCACAACTTTGTAATTCTAACATCAGAGGTTTGGCACGTTAAACATTTTAATAAAACAGACAATGGGACTGCAAGGGAAATTTGACAATATCTCTCAAAGCTTTAGTATTTAGGGGCATTTTTTGGTCAAGTGTATGAATATTTCATGGACTCTCCAAAGAGAAACACAAAGAAAATTTTTTCATTTCCTCCTGACTAGCCTACTTGAGGGATGGGTAGAGCTCTACCGGCAGACCTTAGATCTTTGTTCACCAACACATAAACATAGAAATCTAAGCAGCTAAGTGTGGGGCAGAATATAACTCAAGGATTCTATATAGTGTAATCGCCCTCAAGATAGAAAACTTAGACACAGAATAGCGTCCTGTGGGTGAGCAGTGAATTATAATGCCTAAGAATGTGTCCTCGCTCACCACTGTTTTGCTTGTGAATTTCAGCCAGCAGTTTACTCTGTTTTCTCGTTACTCAGATGGTAAGAATAATGCTTGCCGAACCTATTTCATGAAGTTGTTGTCGGGAAGTGTAAGGAACTTGGAACTGTAATATGCTATTCACTTACAAGTTACTCACACAGACGCTGGAGAAGAAGGTATTGAACCCTAAAGACATGGTGAAGATAGAGTCTGGACTGACAAGCTCATCAAGTTCTCAGGGCCCTTTCTACTGCTGCATTTCATAATAATTACAGCTGTCTGTTGACATTTATATTTTTCACAGTAAAAATGGAAAACGGGATTCTAATCACAGAACTAATATCTCTTCCTACACAGACTAAACTAGCATGTCAAAAGGTAAGTAAATAGAAAGAGACCTTATGAAATCCTTAATTTTAAGGTCTTTGTTTTAATTCTGAATCAAAATAAGTGTGGAACAACATATACTAAAGGCATTTTTCCCCTTAGTAACAACTGTATAAGTCATTTATTGGCACAAAATCTCGAGTGAAAAATCTAAAGTTTGATTCTGATAGATGGCATAAATTAAACTCATGTGGTAAAAGTTATCCACTGGGATCACTGGCATAGAACTAATTTTGTTTAAAAGGTCAGAAATTATCTGGCACCAAGAAGGAAAAAAAACCCCAAAGTGGTCGAACTCTCTAATTGAGAAAATTATAAAATATTATTAAAAGACATTAAAGGAGGAATAAATAAGTGTATATACAACATGTTTATAACATGTTCATAGATAGGAAGACACTATCACAAAGATGCCAGCTAACATTGATCATAATGCAAAAGTAATTCCAATCAAAATTACAACTTTTGTGTGTGTTGAACTTCACAAGTTGACTCTAAAATATATATGGTAAAGTAAAAGGCAAGCACAGTCTAGATACTCCTGAAGAAGAAAAACTAAGGTGAAGGAATTGCTTTTCTTTATATCAAGAATTATTATGAAAATATCCCAAATAAGCAAAATTCTATTATTTCAAGGAGACACCAACAAAACAGAATAGTGAGCCCAGAAACAAACTAACACACTCAGAACTGAACTCATGACACAAATGGTGTTGCAGATGCAGGAGAGCAGACAGTAGACTTTTCAATAAATTTTGTTAGGACAAATGATTAGTCCTATAGAAAAAAACCCAAAAAAGTGGACCCTTACCACCATACACAATATTAAATCCAAGTGGGTTAAAGACATGAAATGAAAATAAAACTACAATGCTCTATAAGACAATATCTTTATGACCTCCAGAACATAGGGATTTGTTAAACCAAACACAAAAAGTGCAAACTGCAGAGGAAAAGATTAATAAAATGCATTAATCTATCAAACCTTCTGACTTCTGACTATCAATAGTCAATGTAGAGGAAACAAAAGGAGAATTACACACTGGAAGATGATATTTTTTAATATGTATAACAGGAAAAAGGATTTATCAATATCCAAAAAATAAAAATAAAAAGAATTCCTATAAGCTACAAAAAAGGAAGAATAAACAACCAATATAAAAATGAGGAAAAATCTTAGTAGACACTCCACAGAAAGAAAATCTAAACAACCAATAAAATATGTTTAATCTGGGGCCAGCCCGGTGGTGCAGCGGTTAAGTTCGCACATTCTGCTTTGGCGGCCTGGGGTTTGCTGGTTGGGGGCCCAAGTGTGGATATAGCACCGCTTGGCAAGCCATGCTGTGGCAGGCGTCCCACATACAAAATAGAGGAAGATGGGCATGGATGTTAGCTCAGGGCCAGTCTTCCTCAGCAAAAAGAGGAGGATTGGCAGCAAGATGTTAGCTCAGGGCTAATCTTCCTCAAAAAAAAAAAGTAAAAAAAAAGATATTCAATCTGATTAGTAATCATGGAAATGAAAATTAAAACCACAATGTGAGATCATTTATAACTCACCACAGTGGGAAAAAAAAAAGTTTGTTAACATCATGTGTTGGTGAGGATGAAGGTTAACTAGAGTGAAGCACTTATCTAGTCCTTCTGTTGGGTACAAATTGGTATAACTACTGTTAAAAACAGTTTGGGATTATCTGTACACTCCTTTATGCTTTTGGCTTTGCACTTTTTTCATGAACTAAGGAAAATTATCAAACATTTATTTTGTCTTTCTGCATGAATTGAATTCTAGTTCAAGGTAACCAAATAAGTGATGAGGAAAACTTATTCTCTGTGGAAGAATTCTAGCCAAAAAATGCAGGAAGAATAGAATTAGAAAACCACCATTATACAACTCCTAGTAAAAATATTTAAGTAGCCTTCATTATTGTGTGCTAAAACCATTGGATGAAAACTGATGGGGAACTCTATAATGGAGTGATCAGACTGATACCACCTGAACCCACTGATCAAGCTCACAAAGCTTCACATGTTAAAAAATTCTTACCTAAAAATAAGAATTGAAACAATTTCATCAAAACAGTTGACAGGAAATAGGAGGATAGAGGTAGGGTGTAACAAACAATAGTACAAGAGTCACATTTAGAACATGAGACATTTCGTAGGACAAACGACCTGGTTTCTCCAACAAACCAACAGCATAAAAGATAAAATGAAGGAGGGGGACTGTTATAAAGTAAAAGATAGAATAATAAAACATAATATTGTTTGGATTTTGATACGGTCAAACGAACTGTGAAAAGATAACTTCAAGACAATCAATGAAATATGAATAAGGACTAACTAGGTATTAGATGATATTAAGGAATTATTTTGTTAGGTATGATAATGTCATGATATTTTCCTTTAAAATGTTATCAGATAAAGATTCATACTGCAGTGTTGACAGGTAAAATGACACCTTCTATTTGCTTTAATGTAAACAAAGTTGTTAAGGTAACAGAACCTAGTGTTTTTAGTAAATTATTAGTTATAGGGCTGGTCATGAAGAGGAAGAGGCCTAGGATAACATGTGGATTTTGCCTTGGGCTTCCAGGATGGTGCCATTTATCAAAATAGGGGATACACAACTAACAGCAGGTTTCAGGGATTAAAATGAGCTACATTTGAAAATAAGTTTTAGGGGCTAATGGGACATCCAGAAGTTTCTCTGTCGTGAGCAGTAGGATAATGGAGTCTGAAGTAAAGAAGAGATCTGCACTAGTGTTGTAGTTGTGAAGACAACTCCACTCCAGAACAGTGACCAAATCACCCAGAAGAATGGATATGGTAAGAAAAGAAGTTCAAGGATGAACTCTGGTGAATGCCAACATGTGTGAAACAAACAAGGGAGAGTTCAATGAGGGATTCTGAGAATAAAAGGTTAGAGTACATGAATAGCTTTGAGAAGCCAGGAGTAATCAACATGATGATTAATCAGCACTAATCAAATAATGTAGGGAAGTTAAGTAAGATGAGACCTGAAAATAATCCATAGGATTTTCAAATTGGCAGTCACGGGTGATTTTAGAGCTTAGCTGGAAACTGAAAGACAGAGGCGATAGAGTACAGAGAGGATTCCCTTTCTTTAATATAGAAATGGCTTCAGCATGCTTAGAGGAAAGATAAAAGCCAACCGGTTAAGAGGGTCAGTTTGAGAATCTATTAAAAAAGAGGGAACAACAGATGAAGTATAGCTTCAGTGGAAAGAGGGATGGAAAGCATCAAACACAACTTGAATAAATTAGCTCTAAACAGGACAAGGAGTTCTTTTTTCTCTGAATCTGGAAAAATGTGGTGAGAGTAGACGCTTGTATAAAGGAATATTTCACTTAGCAAGAATGAACTATTAATTTTTTTTTCAAGAAAAAAGCTGTTTCTAAAAGTAGAGAGTGCAGCCACCTGGGGTCAGACCTATTTTGTTGCAAAAATGTCACCAGAAAAGCCTGAGTCACTCTTAGGACATACATTCCCTCACGGTTCTTGGGGAGGCCTAAGCCTTGCTGTTTTGGGGAAATGTGTACAAGTGGGCAGCAAACTGGCCCTCTGAGAGCTGGGCTGAGGGACAAGAGGGTATGGTGGTGTTCCAAGAGTCAGGAGCAGACATGTTCTGAATGTAGATGGTCGGCGCAGGGGCCAATGGCTGCCAGAATGGAATTGTGACTGGCGATAATCAGAAGGGCGCTCTAAGGGGGCCACTGTCTACTGAGGAAGTTGATTTTGATTGACAGATAGATCAGGTGGTAGTTTCTATGTTTAGACCCAATATTCTCTGTGAAACATTAGGCAAATCATATATGGAGAGAAGTCAGGGTCAGCAGTTAAGAACAATGGTTTTGAGAGAGTGGTGAAGCTTTAGAATATTTTTAGGGAGGAGGGTGAAATTAAGAGTTGAGAAAAAGCACATAAATGGTTAGCTAAGAGCCCAGCTGAGTTTTGAGACCATAAATTATTAGTAACAGCCATCCACATCTTTGGGAAATTTCCTTCAGCAGTACCCAGGGGTCCAGCTGCAGGTGCAGGCAAGAGGATGTCTAGATCAATCTACCTTTGGGCATTAGCAGGACAGATACAACCAAAGCACAGAAAGACATAAAAAGTGAGGATTATTGAAAGACAGAAGTTAAATGATATACCACGCACCTCATTTGGATAGGAAAAGGGGCAAATCCATGAAAGTAGTGATAGGTTGAGAAGTCTAAGTAATGGCAATGAAGATGGATAGAAGACGGCAGGGATGTCAGGGGAATAGGGTGTTGTTACCAGTGTCAAAGAAGGATCTGGATGCAGCAGTGGAGAGTTAAAGCAGAATGCTGCTACTACTTTTGTATTCTATGGTAAGTGAGAGACAGTAGAATAAAAAGTTTAGCTTGAGAGCTATTCAGAAGGAGAAGGAAGGATTGGATCTGTAAATAGACTGACAGTGTAGAGTAGATTCTAGATGATGGGATGAGGGCTCCCGAGGAAAGGGTAGGGGTCAATAGTAAAAAGAATGATGGGTGGAAGGAATCCCAGAACAGGCCAGTGATGAGAGTAAATGAGGATGAGCTGGTCGGATGCCTGTACTTTGGCTGGTGGCCAAAGAAAAGTGCAGCAGGAATGTGTTAGATGGACTGCTCTCAAGGCTTCTAGACAGACCGAGTCCCAAGTGGTGCAAGAGCCTTTGAGGGTAGAAATTTTTAGGCTCTACTTATCATTTAAAAGGAATGTCACTGAGAATTTACTTATCTCATCTCTGAAGAGTTCCCTTTCTTAGGGTGTTAATGGAAAAAATGCATCTGTGTTCATTCCCCATTTTAAAATTTACTTATTTTTTATTCAGACCACTCTTAACCACATTCCTACTCTCTATACATTAGCATTCTAAGCACAGCACAGAACATAAAACAAAAATCCTTTATCCTGGGGTCTGAGGAGCTTGTTCTCTTATTGAAAGTGTGAGAAATGTACAACTTACCTCATATCTGTGGGTCTTGGAAGAAGTCTTCTTTTTCCATTAAAGTAGACTTCAAAATCTTCGATCTTCAGCCTGTGGGCATAGTCAATATATCCTGACACCTCCTGCCCATGAGAATTTCTGTCACGAATAAAGATCACAGACTGGTAGCACAGAAAAATAGAGAATGGAGAGAGTAAATGAATAAAAGTCATTTGAGTAAACTATATGTGATAATAAAAGCTACAGTTATTGAATGTTACATGTGCCAGATCCTATTCTAAGTGCTTTACGTTTCATCCTTACAATGATCCTGTGTACCATCACTTTCTCCTGACAGATGAAGAAATTTATAAAACGTTAACTGAATGTGCATATAATTTGCATTTACAGTAATTTTATATAATAATATCAATAAATAACTCATAGAGGTCTTCCTAAGGGCAGATATTATTGTGTTTGTAACAATTTATTTACTTTCCCCCCAATCCTATTATCTTCTCTTTGTCATTTTGTAGATTAAAAAAACTGAGGAACAGAGAGGTTGAGTACCTCACTCAAGGTCTAGTAAATGGAAAAACTCAGATTAAAACTCAGGCTCATGTGTTTGTCTTTCTAATCACTACATTCTTTTTCCATTTGAATTCTTATGTATTTTCTGTTATAGAGATATAAATTGGGTCCCTTCTTCTCATTACCACTAGAGTCAAAAAAATCTCTTTACAAAGTTAAAATCTCTTTATAATTTAAAATCGCTTTACAAAATTAATTCCACAGGTCAAAATTATATAGCAAGTACATATTTCTCATTCATATTAATTCCTTCACAAATACCATTGAGCACCTACTTCATTAGGCATTGTTGTCAGTGCCAAGGATACAGTGATAAACAAGGCAGTAAAGGTCCTGACCTCTAAGAACTTATGTTCTGGTGAGGCAAGACAGACAATAGACATACATGAAAAGAAAAAAATACTTCAATGAGTGATAAATGCCATTAAGCAAATAAAGAGGATGGTTGGCGAGAGAATGAATTATTGGTGAAGGTTACTTTAGGCAGAGTAGTCAGAAAAGACCTTGAGGAGGTCACATTTAAGCAAAGTCTTAAAGGATGAGAAGTGAGCCATGGAAAGATCTAGAATAGGAACCTATCAGGAAAAGGGAACAGCTGTTACAAAGGCCCAAAAGTAGAAACAAGGTAATGCAAATAGAAGAATTGTAGCCTTTTCCCTATCAAGCCAACAGACTTAGATCTTAGGTTCTAGGAGAAAAAAAGAAAAACCCCTATTGCAATTGAAGAAACTCTGAATGTATTTATTTCCAAATCTAGACCAAAGTGTAGAATTTCATGGCAAAGTTCTCTATTTACAGGGAGAACCTGTAAACAAGCCTTCTTTTTCCTCTCCAGGAATCACTGGATTGTTACTTATTTGGTCTTTGTGTAGCCAATTATAGGAAGCACTAATATGGATTATCTTACATCGCAGAGCTTCCAAAAGACTGAAGTTAGAAAATTGAAAGAGTTCTTTTTCCCACTGAACGTAAGAAAATGTGTTGCTAACAATATCCCAATTGAAAAACTAAAGAACAGGTGTCTCTGTTCTTTTAGATTTCATCCTAACTAATTTACAATTAGTTTTAACTCTGCTGATGTTTCATCTTCCTGCCTAATCTGGTTGTTTGGCATTGGTGTTGAGAATAGTGTGCTGAGGATTCTGAGGCACATTCTTGGCTCAAGGGGAGGAAATTTTGTGATGGATTAGTAATATTTCACACAGATATGGCTGGAGGAACTAGCATTCATTGTTATTCCTGTGCTCAGTCTTATACAGATTCAATTCTTAGTCGTTGTCATTTCCCCTGCATAAGACTGTTATATTTAGATAGATTTCTTCATGCTTCTAGCCACTTATTTTTTAGTTTGTATAGCAAAAATTCTAAATGCATAGTAACTCAAAGAGACTTCTTAAGACGCTCACACTACTAAATCTATAACTAGCATTGGTAGCCCTGCTTAAACAAAGGCATGAGCTAGAGCTATAACTATTTCATACACAGTCCTAAAGGTGCTTGCAATCTTTATCGCACCGAGTTTGCTCCTGTTGTTAGGCAAGGCACGCAGGGACAGAGAGAGGGGGAAAAAAGGTCTAAAATAAGCCCTCTACTTTCATAATTGAACTCTATTAACAGAAAAGAAAACACCTCTGTCTGTCTCTGTCTGGCTTTGTCTCTGTTTCTGTTTCCCTCTCTTTTTAAACGAGAAATGGGTCAGCCTTATTTTTCAAGTCAAATGGCATACCAGATATTATGACTGCCCTTACTGCTAAAAACAAATACAAATTTGGATGAAATCTGAAAAGCAACTGACAACATGCCTTGATGCACTGCAAGAAAATGAGGAATACTCGAGTCTCAATACTAAGTGAAAACAGGAACCCAGAGAAGATAGAGCCCTGAAGTCATCTATGTGCTGCAGGAATTTGCCCAGTCCCAGGGAATCTCAGCAGGGATTTCATGACCTTGTGGAGTGGGAATGACAGGAAACAAAATCCAGCCTTTCAGGTGGAGAAACTAACAGAGCTCATTGCCTCATTATAAAGCTGAGAATAAAAAAGAATGAAAAAATATCCTCATTGTGTTCATAGAAAAGAAGAATCATTCAGAATTAGAGAAGAGAAAATATCTTTCTAGTGAGCAAAATATAGACCTTTTCAGACCCAAAAAGTGAGAGAATTGGGTAATAACTAAGTCTTGCTCAAAGAAATTCTGCAGGACGTATTTCAGGCAAAAAAGAAAGTGCAGCTGGAAGGTCAGAGATGAAGAATAGAATGACAATCAAAAAAAGTAGTACTATAAGGTAAATATAAACAAATAATGACTGTATAAAATAATAATAATAATAACACCTTCTGTAATAAAAAAAGTATGTCTAAATTTTTGAAATAAACATCTATGATTGGAGGGAATGATCAGAGTAAAAGTGTTGGAATGTCTTTGGATTTTTTAGAATGAGGGAAGCTATATTGATTAATTTTAGAATTTGATAACTATTCATGTATAAATCTAGCACTCCCATCAACAACTTGGAAATACTGTATATGACCTTTAGATTATTAGAGGACAAAATAAAATCAGAAAAAGTGATCAATCAATGAAATAGAAGGCCAGAAGGAAGAGGAAAAATATGGAAGAGGCGGGACAAATAAAATACACAAAGGAGGGGCTGGCCCCATGGCCTAGTGGTTAAATTCAGTATGCTGTGCTTTGGTGACCTGGGTTTGGATCCTGGGCATGGACCTACACCACTCATCAGGGCCATGCTGTGGTGGCAACCCACATACAAAATAAAGGAAGACTGGCACAGATGTTAGCTAAGGGCAAATCTTCCTCAAGCAAAAAGAGGAAGATTGGCAACAGATGTTAGCTCAGGGCAAATCTTCCTCAGCAAAAAATAAAATAAAATAATAAAATAAAATACACAAACGTAATGACAGCATTATTGGTTGAATTGTGTCCCCTCAGCCTCTATATGTTGAAACTCTAACTGCTGGTACCTCAGAGTGTACTTGGACATAGGGCCTTTAAAGAGGTAATTAAGTTAAAATGAGCCCATTAGGATAGACCCTAATCCAATGTGACTTTATAAGAAGAGGAAATTTGGACACACAGAGAGATATGAGGTGTTGCTGTGCACAGAAGGAAGACCATATGAGGACACAATGAGAAGGCACCATCCGAAAGCAAGGAGACAGGCCTCAGAAGAAACCAAATTGATCTATCTTGGACTTCTAGCCTTGAGAACTGTGAGAAAATAAATTTCTGTTATTTAAGCCACCCAGTCTGTGTTATTTTGTTGTGGTAGCCCTAGCAAACTAATATAGATAGTAATAAATTGAAATAATTACACAATTATATTACAATAAATGTAAATGGACAAATGTTTAAGTTAAAAGACAAGGGTTATTAGAGTGGATACAAAATTATGGTATAAAACATAATGTTGAAAGTTAAATGATCAAAGAATATACATAAGAAAGCATCTATCTAAGAGAGTTGGTATCAGTATCTTGATATTAAACCAATTAGAATTTAAGGCAAAAAGCATTAGTAGAGAGGGATAGTCACTAGATAATGATAAAAGATTCAATTCACAGAAAGATATAACAATTCTAAACTTGAATGAAACTGAAGCAAAAATTGATAGACTAAAAGGATAAATAGACAAGCACCATCACTGTGGTAAATTTCTCTCTCTCATTTAGTTCTAGATCAAACAGAATTAATACATAAATATTATAGAATTAATATAGATTGTAAATAATTAAAAACACAGCTTGAATGCTTGGTTTTTACCTTAAATACCTAGACATATTTACTCTTCAATGTTGTGGGTTAAATGACTGATGGTCTAAAATTATATACATTTGGCCATAGTTTCACATTTTACATTATTATGTATAGCCCTCCCATGTGTGTTAAAGCCCCCTATCCATGGAAATTATGAGTAAATTTATTTCAAATCTCACTTCTCCAGCCTTATGAGAGTGTCTGTTCTGTGATTTTTGTATATCCTCGGGTTTTCTGAAGTTAGAGAACTTTAAGTGAGGCCAAACTGTTAGAGGCTCTTAACATCAGCCTTGATATCAGTTCCCGCCGCACATTGAACCCAGCGTATATGGGGTTAAAACTAAAACCCACCACCCCCTTTCCTGCTTCTCTAGCTCCACTCATACGTAAATACCTGTTTCTTTAAACTTGGACTCTTTGAGCTTTACAACTAAATGGGAGTTACAAATTGTTAAAAGCCCAGGTGGCCTGGAGTTGGAGGCACACTAAAGTTTAGCTAATCATGTGTCCTTGAGTTTGCCAGGAAATCCGCTGTCTCAAGAGTATTAAGGAGCGGAGGCTTCCCAGACCTCAACTTCTCAACTCCCGGCGCTTGAACCCGCCTCAAACAAGAAGAGGAGACAACGGCGAAGGACGCCCACCTGCCATCCTCCTGTCTCACACCCCCCCCCCCCCCCCCCCCGCCTTGCTGCAAGCAGCCTCTCAAGGCCAAACGCAGGCTGGTGGGAAAGCACCGAGCTGCCCAAGCTACAAGTTCCCCCCTCCCCTACCCAAAACCCCAAATAAAAATCCCTACCCATTCCTCATCGGGGAGCTAGCAATTTTTGAGGCATGAGGCCTTGCTTTGCTCCCTGTGCCTGGCATAGTAAAAACCTTTCCTCTTCCACTCAAGACTCTGTTCTCGTTATTTGGATTGGCATCGGGTTCAGAGACTGAACTTTCGGTTACAAAACTGGGCATAAGTGTGGGTCCCTCCAGATTCACTGTACATCCTCTGGTGGGTTGCTCAAACTCTTAATGCCTCTCTATAGTCATAAGTCCTATCTCCTTAAGCAGGTTCCTACAAAATCCAGGAAGTTTATACCAAACCAAAACAAACACCTCCAAAACCAAAAAACATAACAAGACAAACAAAACCCCCAGACCCTGCTTGGACCTAAGCATTTAGTTAGTTAAGCCCTTCTTGCAGACTCTCCTTTCTTCCTGTTTCTCCTTTGACTCTATAGAGCAACAGAATAATCTCTCCCTTTTGTCTTGCATGGAACTGCTCAGCTCACATTCATGTACTATCAGGGCCTTACCTTCTGCTCTATGCATCCACTTTGTAAGCAACACGCAAACACTGTTTCTTTTTCAGTGGGAATTCTGGGGATCATCACATCTATGATTTATTTTATTTTTAATAGAAACAAAATGTTCAATTAAAATTTCTATAATTTTATGTGTGTGTGTGTGAGGAAGATTGGCCCTGATCCATTGCCAATCTTCCTCTTTTTATTTTTCGCTTGAGGAAGATTAGCCCTGAGTTAACATCTGTGCCAATCCTCCTCCATTTTGTATGTGGGAAGCCCCTACAGCATGGCTGATGAGTGGAGTAGGTGTGTCCCCAGGATCCAAACCCGCAAACCCGGGCCACCAAAGGGGAGCACACAGAACTGGAACAACTTGGCCATGGAGTTGGTCCAAAAATTTCTGTAATTTTAAACCTAAAAATGATAATTGCAAGGAGTGTTCTCAAAGCTGTACAGGGCAAATGAAATTACTTCATTCATGTCTTTCCAAGTATGGCAACTTAGGTGTAAAAGTGATATTTAAAAAGATCTTTTAGTGAAATATAAAAAATTTGCTAAAATAAAAAATCTTCCCAATGAACAGCGTGCTTCATGAAATTATTTTAAAAATTTGACTAGAACTTTTGATGTGTAGTAATTGATGATAGATTGTCAGGAAATTACACTCAACATTCAGCTTTAGAAATACATCACTATTAAAGCAGAGTGCAGGGTTATAGGAAAAATAAGACAGGAAGAAGTGAGAGGTAGTTCTAAGAACTTGAGGGCTATTGAAATTGTACTGGCTCATTTATTTTTTTATTATATAAATTGTCATAGAATTAGAATGAAGTTAACTCCAAGTCTTGATTAATTAATATATTCACTTATAAAATGTGTATTTTCCTCCCAAAATGAATACTAATTACTCCAACTCTTAATACTACTAGCTATCATTTATTAAGAAGCCACTATGTTCTGAACAAAACATTAGGAGCTTTACATCATTATCTTATTTAATTCTCTCAAAAATGTATAATGGCTAGATAGCAATATTATCCTCATTTTATAAGTGTAGGAATTGAAGGCACTGAGAGTTTGATTAACCTCCTCAAGGACATGCAGAGAGTGGGGTACCCACACTCTCACCCAGGGTGGCTTCCCATGAAACCCACATTCCTAACCATTGCACAGTGGACACACAGACCTGGATCCAAATGCTGGTCCTGCCACCTATTTACTTTGTGACACTGATAAGTTGGTTGCCCTTTTTAAGATTCAGTTTCCAATTTTATAAAATGGGCATAACACCTGCCTCTCAGGGTTGCTGTGTGAATTAAATAAGACTTTTTTGTGTGTGAGGAAGATTGGCCCTGAGCTAACAGGTGTTGCCAATCATCCTCTTCTTGCTTGAAGAAGATTGTCACTGAGCTAACATCTGTGCCAATCTTCCTCTATTTCATGTGGGATGCTGCCACAGCGTGGCTTGAGGAGCAGTGCTATGTCCCTCCCAACCCAGGATCTGAACCTGTGAACCCCCGGGCTGCCAAAGCAGAGTGTGCGAACCCAACCAGTATGCCACTGGGTTGGCCCCAAATAAGACTATTTTTGATAAGCACTTAACAATGCCTGGTACATGGTAAACAGTAAATATTATCTATTACTTTTTAAAATTTTTACCATTACTATTGCTATTGTATTTATATCATGTTAAGAGTTTTCTAAGTTCCTTAGGGCTAAGGAAGTGTAATAATCATATCAGAATTCCATTGCCTAGGTCTGCGTAATTATGTTTAAGTTGCAGTACATTGGCTCGATTCCTTTGTTAAGTTTAGTCATTCTCAGTTAAAACTTTGGGTGTAATTTTAAGTTAAAATTTAAACAATATTCAGGTATTATTTAAATGATCCAGGTATTCTTACATACACACAGGATGGACCCACTATATTGGGTCATGATTCTTGCATCCAGAATGGGTGGAATAGGTTAACAGAGCTCTGAATAATTAGATTTATTTTTATATTTTAGTAGTTGAAGGCTTTCTTATTTGGAGCCCTCTATTGTTTCAATAGGAACTGGAAAATGTTATGAATCATTATTTTAAGTTTCTCTAATCTAAACATTTCCTTTTACTTTTTAAAATATAACAGCTTTATTGAGGTATAGTTTACATAACATAAAATTCACCCTAAAGTTTCAATTATACAATTCAATGATTTTTAGTAAATTTTCAGAGAGCTGTGCAACACAATCCCGTTTTAGAATATTTTCATCACCCCAAAGAGATCCCTGGTGCCCATTTGCAGTCATCCCCCAGTCCCAGGCAACCACTAATCTACTCTCTGTCTCTATAGATTTGCCTTTTCTGGATTTTTCATATAAATTAAATCATACAATATGTGGTCTTTTTCATCTTAATAATATTTTTTATCACAGTTAATTTCCCAAAAGACACATGAAAACTATACTTTATATATTTAAAGGCTCTTTTAAATAATGCCCCTTGAATCCTCTCTAGAACAAGTCAAGGCGTAACCAGCACAAGTATTTCAGTGAGTCAAATGATATTCACCTGAAGCCATGAACATTGGTCTACATTTATTTGCAACCTAAGCAGAAAACACTCATTTTCCTTTAAGTAAGAACAACAAAAACACAAGAGCAAGCTATTGATAAATATCAAGATGCAAATACTCCTGATAGTACGTGGGGGCTCAGACTGCAAGGAGCATGTGGAATCTGAGATTTTACTGAGGTGGTCTGTGACCTCAAGTGTGAACCAGTGTTATTTGAAGAGACGTAGAATGCTTAGTTAGGTCCTCATTACTTCTCATGTGTTGGGAAAAGATGAATTAAAGTACAATTTAGACCATTAATATATCATTTGGATCTTTGGCTGCTTGTCTTTTCCCAGAAGTGGATTAAAATACAAATTCATAAACTTGTTATGAGTTGAGTACATGCGTTGCCTGATTTTTCTTGCCAAACACTAATGAGGAGACATAAACTCGATACATCGAAATGGGACTTTTTCAACAGTGAAGCCAAAGTGAGTTAAAAAAAAAAAGCATACTAAGCAGTATGTTGCTGCACTAAACTGAAACATCCATTTCGGGCTATGAGAGCCGTCAGGCAAGCTCCGTTCTGTGCTACCCCTCTGAGACTGTCAGCATGCTCCCTGATGCAGACAAATGAAGAAAGAATTTTTCTCTCCTACAAGTTTAAAACTCTAGAATGTTTTTATGAACCATTAGCATTAGGGAATCTTCTTCTCGTTTCAGAAGAGGAATGATTTTGCAAATGGAGTCTAAGTTCTGACAAACAATTCTAACATTTCAAAAAGTCTGTCCTTATAAATTTCTCTGAAACCAGATATTTTCTGAAATTCTTTATGCTGACAATTATTTTAAAATTCTATATCCCCTTATTCAATTGCAATTAGACACATATCTTTTCACTATTAACACAGCTCTCAGGATTATGTTTGAGACCGTTCTTTGTTCTTCCTGTTGGAGGTTAGGCCCAGAACCATCACACTTGTACTTCCACACCCTGTTGGCCAATGCAGGTCACAGTCCAGATCAGATTAAAGATGCGGGGAGAGTGACTTCTTTTGATGGGAGCAGCTGCAAAGTGTCATTGCAAAGGAGGATGGATAAAGGACACAGCGGAGAATTGTGACCAGTTTTGCAATCTATACTTATTTACCATAAAGAACCCACGAATTTTGCATGTAGCTAGTTTGTCCATTTTGCAACAGTTGGAGATTTCATTTCTGGGGGGAATCATTGACTTTATTATTTTTTTCTCTCCCAGTTTATGAAATATATCCCTATTTAAAAAGGCTATTTTGCATTACCAGTCAGGTTAAGAATAATTTAGGAATACCTGGTCTCACTGATAGTACCCAAAATGTTATGGAAACTGTAGTGGATGAAGATAATATTAAAAGTATATACAAGCTCTGAATACTGGAAAGAAGAAAATTATCATATTTGTATATAAGCTGATCATTTACTTAGAAAATCAAAGAGAGTTAACAGAAAAACTTCTAAGACAGCTCAATAAATTGATCTGGTACAAAATATCTATACAAAAAATAATAGCTTGGTTTTACACTAGCAATAACCTATGAGCTATTGTGCATGCAATATTTATTTGCATTATGCTTTTAAAACAATCATAACATTTGGGGCTGGCCCCGTGGCCGAGTGGTTAAGTTCGCGCGCTCCGCTGCAGGCGGCCCAGTGTTTCGTTGGTTCGAATCCTGGGCGCGGACATGGCACTGCTCATCAAACCACGCTGAGGCAGCGTCCCACATGCCACAACTAGAAGGACTCACAACAAAGAATATACAACTATGTACCGGGGGGCTTTGGGGAGAAAAAGGAAAAAAATAAAATCTTAAAAAAAAAATTATTAAAAAAAAAAATCATAACATTCCTCCAAACACTTTTTATAAAAAACTTTCTGAAATATTATAAAGAACTAAACAAAGAGGTCACGTTGTTAAAGTTATTATTATAAAATAAATGTATTGACATTCCAAGCAAAACACCAATGGGGTATTTTTGATTAATTAAAATTTTACCTTGAAGAATAAATGGTTAACACTATCTAAGATAATTTTGAAAAGGAGAAATAAGCAACAGAACTCGCACTATTAGATATAAAGTTATGATAATTAAATCTTATATCATCGGCACAGTGATACATGGATAATGGAAAGTAATAACTTCAGAAACACACCCATACATAAAAATATGTATGCAAATAGTATACACGTTTTTTCATAGAGTGATATTTTCTAAATTTTCTGCAATGAATATCTACTCTCTCTTTAACTACACAATCCTAAAATCTTGTCTTCAAAGATACCATTCTCTGACCTCCATCTTCTATCTTTGTAGTTTACATACACTGGAAGCCCCAATTCAACAACCCTTTCAGATCTTCGGGGCAGCCAATCCATTAAATCGCGTTTCACTGTTTATTACCCTCTTTAAGTGCTCTCACTTTCCTCTTTACCCAGCTTAGATTCCACCGTGAAGCACCATAATTGTTCACTTGCATACCCCTTCAATTTCCTTGCACACATCCTTCTGTTACACTCATTGAAAAAATTCCAACACTATTTCAACCCAACTTTCCTTCTATTCTGTTTTTGCATAGCAACAACTGAGTTTGGCTGGAGAAAAAGAAAACTATGATGACTGGTCTCAGAAATATTAACGACCATAAGCTCGATTGGACCTATAGCCCTTGCATAATAATTGTCTATGATATGCTCTTCCTCTCTCCCACACTCCTAATTTTTTTCATATCTTCTTTCCTCACACTTTCAACAACATCCTTTTTCTCACGCTCAATGATTTTCTCTCTGAAAATAGAAGTAATCAGATCAGGGCCACTCTATCTTCCTCCCATCAAATCTACCTATGCGGCTTTATGTGGATCTATGTTGTTGCTTCTATCCTGTTCATAGAACTAGAATATCCATGGTTCTATCCAAAGCCAGCCTTTCCTTTTGTGCATTGAACCACATTTCCTCTCTTGTTACTCTTGAATCATTGATTTTTCACTTCTGTAAGATCATTGTTATTGACATATAAACATGCTGCAAGATCTACTATATGAAAAAGAAATAGCTAGTTATAGTCCCAAGTTTCCACTTCTCTTTACAATTCTCATGATCTCTTTAGCCATTGCAATCAGTGTTTTTCCTGGAGCACTCTGCTAAATAGCTCTGTCTCTCACATCCGCTATTCCATCTCACCAAATCCCATCGTCAGTTCTCACGGTTTATTTTACTTGCACTCCCTGCAGCATTCGACATGATTGCTCCCCTTTCCCTGTCTTGAAATGTTTTTTCATCTGGCTTCAGTAACATCACACATTCCCAAGATTTTCTTCTGCTTCACCAATCTTTTCTTCTCTGGCTCCTTCTCTTCTTTCTGATCTCTAACTTTTGGTATTCTTCAAAGCTCAGTCCTGATCTTTTTCTCTACCTACATTCACTCACTAGTTGATCTTATCTAGTTCCACGGCTTTAAGCACCAGTTCTTATTGTTTCATGAACTTCAGACTCATACGGATAATTTCTTTCAAAATCTTTATCTCTGGCCTGAGGTTTCCCCTGAATTTCAACATGACTGTCTAGTATATCATTCCAACTGGATGGAATCCAGGCATGTTGGTTTGTAAAACCATGTCATCAATATATTAATCTGCTTTTAATTATACTTCCTACAACAGCAAATAACTTCTCCATCAGAATGTAGAAGCTTCTGTATTAACTTTGATTTCTCTTTAACTTCCCACAGCTAATCAATCATTAAATTCTGTTCGTTTTACCTTAAATATCTATCTCAAACCACGCCTTTCCTTTCTATGACCACTGCCAACATCTTATTTCAAACCTCGTTATTTCTCTGCTGAGCTATCATAACTACTTTCCTTGACACTATTCATTCTTCACTCCAGCCATCTTCAATAGTATCCCAGAATTTCCTCTCTAAAACAGGAATCTGAATATGTTTCTCCTTGCTTTATTAGCTACTTGGAGTTCTGAAGTGCATCTTCTTAGAGCCATAGATTGTCCATCATCTGATGCCAAACTACCATGCCAGGGCCACTCTCACCTCCTCCTTTCATGTAACCACTTTTGTGCAGGATGTTTATGTTTAATTCCATATTTACTATTTATTTGCATTCAATAATACATTCATGTTTTCTAAAACTCAATTATTACCTCAATGCTTATCAAGAAATATAGTCTTACCTTCTTCACTCCTCCCTAATTATGATACCTGTTCCTCAGAAGAACCTCATTTAACTCTTTCAGCTGTTTCCAAATAACATATCAATACTCATATTTCTTTTTCTTTCTTTCTTTCTTTTTTTGTGCTGAGGAAGATTTCTCCTGAGCTAACATCTGTGTCAATCTTCCTCCATTTTGTATGTAGGTCACTGGCACAGCTTGGCTGCTGACAAGTTGTGTAGGTCCACGCCCAGGAACCGAACTTAGGTTGCTGAATGCAACCACTAGGCCACAGGGCTGGCCCCAATATGGATATTTCTTAGTTTTTGGACTTAAAAACTTTTTTTTAACTTTTCCTCCTCCCATCTCTCCAATAAAGCAATATCATAATTTTAGGTTAAATGAGTATGTAGTGTTTATAATTTTAATACCATTTAAACATTAGCCACAACTGAGCCATAGAATCAGAGAGGTCAAAGCATTTATTCCCCCAGCTATGATTACATTTCATTTTTTTAAACACCTTTTCATTTTCTAGGAGGTTAATTGCCTTGGATTTCCACCCCCCTGAGTTTTCTATGTACCCATCACTAATCCATGCCAACATTTCCAGTAGATCTATCACTATCTCCTCAATGCATTCATAATCTCTCGGTTCTCATTTTTCTTGGAGACTTAGCATCGGGAGTTACTGTCTCCTTTTACCTGTACTTGATTCTTTCTGGACTCCTACCAGAATTAAATATCATTTTGGGGAATTCTCTTCACCATCATCTTGGAAATTTCCTCTGCTTTCACCTGAGATTCCATAACGGTTTTTAAAATATTTCTATTTTTGCACTTACTACTTTATATTGTAGTGTTTGAGGTCCTTGCAGGCTTGAGACTGTATCTTTATCTAACTTTGTATGTTTAATATCTCTCCTGGCTCTTGGTTCAAGGCAGGTGTGTAACCAATATGGTTTTGGAATTGAAGTGATTAAACAAAGTCCAACAAGATAATCTGCCAGGGTGCTACTTATTTAATCATGGTTCACAGAATGTGTCACCATGCAACAGAATAACAATAGTGCTAAAAGCAAACTTTTAATCAGTGCTTATTATATGCCAAGATTTTATCTCATTCAATCCTAACACAAGTTTCATAATGTAGGTACCATTATTAATGATATTTTATAGATAAGAAAACTGAAGCACGAGGAGGTCCTAGGGCTTAGGCTCATGTGGTTAGTGTGTCAGTCAGAATTCCAACAGAAAACAATGGCAACATTTGTTCATTTACACAGGGATTAATGGATGGTAATTAGGGTCACAACAAGGGATACTGCATGACGCCAGGGATACTAGTATTGGAATTGGCATCATTTCTGCCACTGATCTCCCCCTGATCCCCAAGTGGGAGAGTTTATCAGAACCCAAAAAGGAAAGAGAGATGTATAGATTGACAGCATCCTGGAGAAGAGCAGAGATCCTATGTCAAGGGACATAGACAGGTGTAGATAATCCTACAGAATGACGATCAAGGGAATAAATACCTTCCTGCTGGAACCACATATTGGCCAAATCTAACTAGGGCCAGGGACCTGAGAGCATGTCCTCTGATAGAAGCAGCCTCCCTAGGTAAAGAGCAGTGTGGAGAAGAAAGGAAGAGGATGTGAAGCAGCCAAATAAAAGTACGAGGAATAATTAGTGATAATTCTGGGATTTGTACCCAAGCATTTGACTACAAAGCTTATGCTCTTACTACTATGCTATGCTTGTGGGGTGGAAGGCAGAAAGGGAGGTTTTGTTTTCAGTTCAGATTCCAAAACAAAGTGATTCTTATAAACAAAGGAATTTTTATTTCCTTTTTCACCATTAACATTGACGGGATATCCATCTTGCAGGGAGAATACAACTTATTAGGATAATAAGAGACCATCTTGGAACCTAGCATAAAAATGACTGTGACATTGCACAAGCATTCTCATTAGCAGGGGGATAGGCACTCAGCACTTTGCAGAATGTATTGGTTTGAATCAAAGGGCTTCAACACAAGCAAAGACTAGGAAATCAGAAATAAGAGAGGCTGAAAGAATGTGGTCATCCTAGTGGGATAACAGCATCCTGAGCCATGCAATAGGGGATATGGCCAAGGCAGAATCTAGTCTTATCAATTAAGCAGACTTATTATGGGTTAAAACCACTTCCTTAGTGAGGAGAAACAATAAATTGATGTTCAAACCCACTACATGGGCTTTGTAATTCATTGAATATGAATGTATACTAAATTATTTATCATTCTCATTATAGACTGGGTTTTTGTCAATCTCAAAAAGTCCTTTCATTGTCTCCATACAATTCTGAAATAAAAAACTCATCTATATCTTTTAATGTAGGCTTCTGAATACAGTAAATCATACTGTGCTTTAGAGGGGCTCATTCAAATATATTTAATGAGCGACCAGTGTGTACTGGGTGCTGTCCTAGGTGCTGGAGATGTAATATTGAACAAAATAAGACCCTGACCTCATGGAGTTCACAGTCTACTAAAGAAGACAAACAACTTTTCTATCTGGAAATCTGGAATGAAATTCCTCTCCTCTATCATCTGAGCATTTTCTCTTATCCTTTGAAACTCATCTTCTTAGAGAGTTTTGTGTTCCAATTCCCCCTCCTTCATGCAGTGTCCCCACAGAACCCATTTCTTGGCTCCACTCTAAACTATCACACTGTATCTTATTGGTCTCTTGGCTGCTTTGTTCTCCTATTAGATTGTGAGCTGCCTGTTATCAGGGAAGCTATTATTTATCTTGGTTCCTCCACAGTCAAACCTCATGCCCAACACAGAGAAGACATGTGATAATGTTTATTGATTAAATGCATAAATTAACAAAAGAGAGAATAAAAATGTCTTTCTTCTACCCACTTCCTATATTTTAACCTCAAAAGAGGCATGAGTCATCTTCATGCTTGATAGTAAGAAGTATAACAGTTACAATTTATTGATAATCTTCTATGTGACAGGGGCTTTACTTGAATTTCTAAGTAACTTAGGCATTTCTATTTCTATGTTTTGGATCACATAAGAAAAACTAAATATCTTGCCCAAGGACCGACAGCTAGTTAGTGGCCAAGTTGGGACTTTAGGTGAAGGTTTACTAATTCAAGTCTTTGCTCCCTCTAAATCACCAGCCTTCATTTCAGCAAGTTTGGAAGAATGTCTCAAAATTAACTGTAAATTGTTGCTATGACAACGAGCACCTTCTCTGGGAAGATGTCCTCAACTCTATGTATAAATTAGGAACATAGTGAGGTTATGAAAACTCACACTGCCATACTTCCCCTTCTATACAAGACGGTGCATGATCTAAAGGAATGATTCAAATTCTTATTTCACTTTCCCTGTTTAATCAGTGGGGGCTTACATTTGGGTTCAGCATGACTTTTCTTATTAAACCTATAAAAAAAATACCAAGCTCCTTATTTTAGTTGGTGGGATAAACTTTTAAAACTCTGTGATCTAATTAGGGTAAAGATCAAAGGAAGTGACTATTTTCACATGGTCTTAAGTAGACCTTTAAAATGTTTAGGTTTAGGAAAAAGACCTTTACAACTAACATGTTGTTTGGGGGTGAGGGAGGCACAATGGCAGAACTTTGATGTTCTTGAGAGGCATCAGTGTGTCACTTGTTTATCCAAGATAATCTATGTTTTATAAGAAAATTCTCAAATTAAAAATGATGGCGCATGCTGAACTCTTCTTTGTTACAGCTCGTCACTGTTTATATGAACACACAGTAGTATGTTTACTTCAATAATTATTGAATACACCACAAGGTATTGAGTAAATCATACTTTAATTAAGAACACCATTCAGAATTCATATATATCATGTCTACTTTACAAAAAAATAAAATTTTAACCTTTAAGTATAAAGATGGACAATCAAAATAGTTTTTATGTCTCAATGTATTATATACGCTTACAATACATTTAACATAATAGGATAAATGTATTTTAAACTTATTTATTGCTGTCAACACCTAGTAGAATGCATGCTACAGGAAGGCAGAGACTTTATCCTGTTCACTAGCATATTACCAGAGTTTGAACAGTGTATGTCACATACTAGGATCTCAAGAAATATTGTTGAATGAATAAATGAATGGCTAATTGAATTAAGGAAATTCATGTTGAATGCCATATTTTCTTGCCTAAGTTATTGGGGGACTTGTATTTAGGGGCACAGAAAATGCAAACAAGAGTGGGAAAGAATAAATGTGGTTATGAGGAATGGCATGGTAATGCACAAATAAAGAAGGTACAGGTAAAACAATGTGAAAAAACAGTTGTGGTTTAGAATTGCTCAAAGGGCATAGGAGAAATTAAAATATTTGAGAGGTCTTTGTGTTTCCTGGGACTAGATATCTCCAAGTGACACTGCCTGGAAGTGAGTCCCTTCTGGTGGAATCTCTAGGGTCTATTTAAGGGTTTAATAAGTGTCTCACCTCTCCCTCCCCAACCCAAAAAGAGAGGTGATGGTGCCCCACCCAGCAATCAGTGAGAAATGAACAAGGGAAGCCTGTGCAGTATCACCTGGAAGGTGAAATGTAGGGTGACCATGTGGAGAGTTAAAGGGGTTATGTAAAAGATAACTGCTATAAAGGTAGCAAAGTCCCAAACATTATTATTCAGTACTGAACAAATTTCAGAGATACGGAAAGGGGCATAGGTGGAGACCAGCCTACTCTTAAAGGAAGATTTAAGGCCATTAATTCATTCTTACGTTTAACGAATGAGCATCCATGTGCAAGTCACTCTTCTAGACACTGATGATAAATGGTGAATAAGATAAGGTCCCTGCTCTCCATAGATTGCTTTTCAGTGGAGAAAGAAGAATCATAAATACATAAACAAATAATTGCATATAGAGCTTTTGTGCTGTGAGAACAGTGAAGTTGACATTAATTGGAAAGGGCCTACCTACTTTAGACAGGAGGTTGAATCAAGGCTTTCTGAGAAGGAAATGTTTTAATTGAAACTTGAATAATAAGAAAGCAATGGGAAGATGCAAGGGAAGAACATTCCAGCAGAGGGAACAACAAGTACAATGGCACTCATACAGGAAATGGCCTGTCTTATTCAAGAAGTAGAAAGAAGGTCAACGTGGCTGGATTATAGTGAGAGCAGAGGAGGGGTAGAGAAGGGACAACGTGAGATAAGTTTTGGGATTAGATAGAAGCCAAATTCTGTAGGCCAAGTGGGCTCTAAGAAAGGCTTTCAATTTGATTTAAGTGAAATAGAAAGTCATTGAGTAGTTTCATGCATCAGAGTACCATGGTCAGATTTTTAATTTAAAGACATCACTGAAGAACTTGAAAAGTCTCCTGGAGAAGACAGCGTGGGGCTTGAGCAGATGGTGCTGTGATAAGAATGGAAGGTAGAACAGAAGAGATGACTGAGGTGTACAAACAGGGAGAAGACTTTGCCTTGACCCATCAGGATTAGAGGGCTGCTGCAAACAATATGAGCACAACAGACAGAAATGCTATTTACACATCTTCTAGGCAGTATGTTGGCGTTTAACCTTTATTACAGTTAAAGAAATGGTAGTAAGACTGGATTTAGCAAGAATACCCCAGACCCTCAAACCTTAAGCACTACCCACTCCTGCAAAGAATCTGAAGGAAATGAAGACTTAAGACTAGTAAACATTCACGACTACTTGGAGGCTTTGTTGTCAATCCCTGGAGGTATAGCCTAAGGACTTAGGATGAACCAGGTGAAGGGACAACTGTTATTTAGGTGCCTGAGATAACCGCAAGTCTAAGATCATAGCTGGCTGAAAGGCCTCCTTTTTCCACATCTCATTTAAGCTCACATCCAAATTTTGGCTACTGTTATGAAAATCTAATATTTATTGAATAATCACACTGGGTCATGCCCTGTGCTAAACACTTTATAGGCATTATTCCATCTAACACTCTTAATGAACTTACTAAGCAAGCACATTTATCACTTCCATTTTACTGATTAGAAAACTGTGACTTAAGAGAAGTAATTTTCCAAACTTATAGTTATACATGACAGAGCTGGAATTCGAAGACAAACTTGTCTGATTCCTGAGCCCACTTTCTTCACCATTACACTCTACTGCCACTCTACCATCCTGATAGTGAAGGGATGGAGAGATCAACCAGTGATATGAAAATGGAAAGAGGTGCCATCCGTTCCCCCAATGTCTTGGGTAGAACTGATAAGTAACTTGGCCAAGCCAGAATTAGAATTCAGTAAGCCATGGGGGGCTGGCCCCGTGGCCGAGTGGTTGAGTTCGCGCGCTCCGCTGCGGGCGGCCCAGTGTTTCGTTGGTTCGAATCCTGGGCGCGGACATGGCACTGCTCATCAGACCACGCTGAGGCAGCGTCCCACATGCCACAACTGGAAGAACCCACAACGAGGAATATACAACTATGTACCGGGGGGCTTTGGGGAGAAAAAGGAAATAATAAAATCTTAAAAAAAAAAAAAAAAGAATTCAGTAAGCCATGTATATTGCCCAACAGCATGCTGCAGCCCCTTCTCATCCATATGTCCTTTGTTGTTTCTGTCTAGAGAAAGATCCAGCTCTCCCAGCCTCAGCAGCCATCTCCCTCATACCACCGCAAAGAAGCAGCGATGAGTCAGGTTCCAGGATACATGTGTAGCAGAGGCGCTAAGAGCATGCAGTCTCTTTTCCTTGCTTGCACTCTAAGACTGGGAGAATAGATTAGGCTGGTTTCCTCTTGCCTTTAGAAAGAAATTATAGCTTGTTTTCTTGCCAAGACTTTCTTATTAGATTGGTAAATGAAGATTTGGAAGAAAGCTTAGGTGAAAAGGAGACAAAAAGACCTCTCAATCTATTTAAAGTCTCTTAGGTCACTTAGGACAAAATCCAGTACAGACAAAAAGGCATCCTTCATGTGGTTTAGCTTAGCTCATCATGGGTCTACTTTGGGATTTGGGACAAAAGTATCATTTTAAAGAGGGTACCCATTTGCCTGGATTTTCTTAGGGTCCTATTGGGGAAGGTCATTGTCACACAAGTTTTAGTTGTCTGGGGATCAAATATAATTTTTTGGATTTAGATAAAAATATAATCGTAATACTACCTTAGATATAACTTACATTACCCAGAGTGATTTTGTAATTTTTCAATTACTTACTTGGTTTCCAAAAATCTTGTTAAAGAACCCTACTGTGATAGAAATTGCTGAACTTCTGTAGACTTGTTTTCTCATCTAGGCAGCATAACAAACAGTCAGGAACCATGTTGGAACTTCAACTTGGGGGGTTGTAAAATGATATTTGCACAGGGACCTTTGCATGATCAGTCTGAGCATTAGGATTTTCGAGACCAGTGCTCTAGAGGTTGTTATTTCCTCCTCCTTAGAAGTTTGTGCCCTTTATTGCCAGTGAGACCACAAAATTAAGCCTAATTGAACAGTTAGGCTTCAATTAAGATGCTTATCTAAGTCAAAGATGATGCACTGATTCCTATGCCATGTGATAGAGTGAAATGAGCCAGTCAGCAGCTCCATTATTGTACATATATTTATAAAGTGTTTATTGTTATTGCCTGCTAGGCACGTGGATGAACAAGATACCATCCTTGCCCTCAATGTTCCTACAGCCTAATACATAATTACTTACTTATCCTTCTTGGAAACACTTATTTGTCATGAGTGGCAGTTTGGTATAATGGAAAGAGTCTAGACTGGGTGGAGTGAAAACATCAGGGTCTACTCCCAGTTCTGCCATTAGCCAGCTATATGACCAGAGATAAACAACTTAAGCTCTTTGTGGCTCAATTTCCTCCTCTGTAAAAGGAAGGTGGCAGGAGTGGTTAGACATCTGAATCTAAAAATCTAAGAGGCTAACACATTTTTTTGAGGCTATTTTAGATGGTGTTTTCCAAAAATTCTTGAATAACTTGTATGCTTAATAAACATTAAATAAAAATAAGATCATCTTAATCCTCTTCTTCCTTTGCTCATAAATCCAGAGAATCTTTAAAGAACTCAAAACTCTTATGTATCATGCTAGGGGAAAAAAAAATCAAAACAAACTCTGGGAATAAGCATTAGATAAAAAGAACTTCCCTTAATCCTAAACTCTCTGAAATCCAAAACATGCAGGATGTGGTTTAAGGGTAATGTGCAGATACAAAATTGTGATCTCAAGATTAAAAAAATAATAAATGTGTGTGTTTATCTTTGTTATCTGCCCATTTAAAATACTTTTGTTCTTAACCACGATAATGATGCCTAAATAACCCAGTAGCATTTACCTTTAAGACAAAACATCAACTTGTCTACTTATATTGATATTAATTTAAAATATCACGTCACCCAAGTCCTTTTTGCCTGTATGATTTGTGTAAGCATTTTTTAAGCCCATCTAAATGGTAAACATTTTTGACAGACATAGCCATATAAGTAGTTAAGGCTATACCTTACTAAGTAATGAAGATTAGAACATAATATACACCATCTAGTTCAAGTTACATATTTTAATTATGAGAAACATTAATTTGAATGTGAATCACTCAAATCTGAAATGTTAAATTTGTGATTTTTTAAATAAAAATATGCTCATTAACATCAAAAAAGCAAATAGATTAATAGATGAACATTTTCAATTTTCCTGAGTTAAGCACGTAAAAACAGTAAGTCTCTTTTTAAGGATTTCACAAAACTTATCTCATTGCAACTCACAACAATCCTGTAATGCAGTTTTGTCATCTGTAGAGTGGAGACAACAATGGCAGATATATTGGACTTTAGAGTGGGCTTGGTTTTTCCTTGCTGAGACCTTGATCATTTCTTGGGTGTTTCCCAGGAACTTCCAGGTCTCTGAAGCAAGGAAGGCAAACGAGCTGCTCTAGTGAGCTCCACAAAGCAGAATAGGGGCTTTTCTTACCTTGAAATGCATTCAGGGCGATTTTAAAATGGGAATTCCACAGACAATGTCTTCTAAAACTATTGACACCCTTGGGAATTCTCATCTGAGAATATGATTTTAAGATGATAATGAATAAGAATTTGTTTTTCTATAAGGAATTTATCTTCTTAAAGTGAACTATTTTTGATTTTCTTATTTTACCCACAGTAAAGCCCAGTGGTGTATAGAGAAAAGAAACAGCTTTAGTGGCAATTTTGCAGATGAGGAAACAGAGCAATGGCTGAGATGACCTGGCTTGCCTGGAGTTAGTCTGCTAGTGAAGGCCTGAAGGAGTGGGAGGCAGATCAGCTGATTTTTTTCAATTCCTTAAAATTTCCATTAGATCACACAGCATTTTTGTGTTCGTAACTAGCCCATGAATTCACCAGTACAAGGGACGGTATTTCCTTTCCTGTGTATCATGTAAGAAAATAATGTGTTAAGCATTTTTTAAGACATAGTTGTTCTAGACAATTGCTGTTCTGGACTGTGCTTTGTCATTTTCTCAACAAATGCTTACTGATGATGCTGATAATGATGATGAGGATGAGGATGTGATACTGCTGACCAATCAACAAATGTAGTCTACCTACAATGGGCAGAATAGTATGATAAGCACAAAAGGAATAGTAAGAAACATAATGTATAACATTTGTCACTAAGTAGTTCACAATTCATCTGGAGGAAAATGTTTACCCATATAAAAAGCAATGAATAATTCAAGGTAGCTCTTAAGCACCAAGTGAACAATATACCAAATAAGCAGTTCAAGTCTTTGGAAGAAGAACCACATCACCGTGGGCTGAGATGATAGGATAGGCTCATTGGAAGAGAGGAATCTAATGGGTTTGGGGTAATTTGTGGATTTGAGACAGGCAGAAGTGTCCACATACCTAAAGAAAAATCAGCAGATGAGAGTCTGCTAATTTTCTCAAATGTTTAGTCAACACATCCGTCAATATGTTAAAAAAAATAAAATGAGGGACCAGCCCATTGGTGCAGTGGGTAAGTTCACACTTTCCACTTCAGTGGCCCAGGGTTCACCAGTTCAGATCCTGGGAGCTGATCTACATACTGCTTGCCAAGCCATGCTGTAGCAAGCATCCCACATATAAAGTAGAGGAAGATGGGCACAGATGTTAGCCAGTCTTTCACAGCAAAAAGAGGAGGATTGGCGGCAGATGTTAGCTCAGGGTTAATCTTTCTCAAAAATAAATAAATAAATAAATAAAATAAAATAAAATAAAATGAATCAATAACTTGGTTACAATGGAATTTAGAGAAGTACAAAAAGAATTATAGTAAAATATTTGCTACCTCTAATTTTAGCATTTTTTTCCCTTTTGACAGTTGCCAATAAAACCAATCTCTCTATCTCAGCTTACTAATTTATAAAAATAAGGTAATTCTTACCATTCACCTCAAAAGAGATCATCTAACAAGTTATTAAACAATATATTTTAAAGTAATATTATTAAAAATTCTATGTATCCCTACAACGAAGTATAAAAAAGAGAAATTAAGTAAACAATTCCATTTACAATTGCATCAAAAAGAATAAAAGACCTAGGAATAAAATTAACCAAGAAGGTGAAAGATCTGTACACTGAAAACTATAAGACACTGATGAAAGAAATTGAAGAAGACACAAACAAATGTAAATATATTCCATGCTCCCGGGTTGAAAAACCTAATGTTGTTAAATTGTCCATACTACCCAAAGCAATCTACAAGTTCAATGCAACCCCTATCAAAATTCCAACAGCATTTTTCACGGAAATAGAAAAAGAATCCTAAAATTTCTATGGAGCCACAAAAGACCTTGAATACCCAAAGAAATCTTGAGAAAGAAGAACAAAGCTGGAGGCAACACACTTGTTGATTTCAAACTATAATACAAAGCTACAGTACTCAAAACAGTATGGTATTGGCATAAAAATAGACACACAGACCAATGGAACAGAATAGAGATCCCAGAAATAAACCCACAAATATATGGTCAATTAATTTATGACAAAGGAGCCAAGAATATATAGTGGGGAAAGGACAGTCTCTTCAATAAATGGTGTTGGGAAAACTGGATATCCACTTGCAAAAGAATGAAACTGGACTTCTATCTTACACCTTACATAAAAGTCAACTCAAAAGGGATTAAAGACTTGAATGTAAGACCTGAAAGCATAAAACTCCTAGAAAAAAACATAGGGCGTAAGCTTCTTAACATGGGTTTCGGCAATGATTTTTTGGATTTGACTCCAAAAGCAAAGGCAACAAAAGCAAAAATAAACAAGTGGAATTATATCAAACTGAAAAGCTTCTGCACAGCAAAAGAAACCATCAACAAAATGAAAAAGCAACCTAAAGAATGGAAGAAAATATTTGCAAACCATATATCTGATAAGGGGTTAATATTCAAAATATATAAAAAACTCAGACAACTCAGAAAAAAAAAACCCACAACAAAACCTATCCTACTAAAAACTGGGCAGTGGAACTGAATAGACATTTTTCCAAGGAAGACATACAAGTGGCCAACAGATACTTGAAAAAGGTGCTCAATATCACTAATAATCAGGGAAATTCAAATCAAAACTACAATGAGATATCACCTCACCCCTGTTAGAATGGCTGTTATCAAAAGGACAGGAGAAAACAAGTGCTGGTGAGGATGTAGAGAAAAGGGAACCTTTGTGCACTGTTGGTGGGAATGTAAACTAGTGCAGCCACTATGGAAAACAGTATGGAGTTTCCTTAAAAAAATGAAACATAAAACTACCACATGATCCAGCAATTCCACTTCTGGTATATATCTGAAGGAAAGAAAACCACTATCTCAAAAAGATATCTGCATTCCCATGTTCACTGCAGCATTATTTACAGCAGCCAAGATAGGGAAACAACATAAATGTCCATTGACAGATGAATGGATAAAGAAGATGTGGTATATATATAGACAATGGAATATTATTCAGCCACAAAAAAGAAAGAAATCCTGCCATTTGTGACAACATGAATGAACCTTCAGGGCTTATGCTAAATGAAGTAAGTCAGACAGAGAAACACAAATACTGTCTGATTTCACTTATATGTGGACTCTAAAATAAACAAACTCCTAGGTGGTTGCCAGAGGCAGGGGTTGGTGTGGACAAATGAGTGAAGGTAGTCAAAAGGTACAAACTTCCAGTTATAAGATAAACAAGTTCTGGAGATGTAATGTATAGCATAGGGACTATAGTTTAAAAAATTACTTATTCCTAATTTAGGAAAAACAGTAATTCCAGTATAAAAATTACATTAACAATAATGATTCTCAAAACAGTTGAAAGCCTAGAATTATATTTAGCAGCATTACACAAAGATAAAATATTTGGATGCGTAATGATTTAAATTAGAACTTTTTTTTTAAGTGAGTGACTTTAGAAAATACAGTTAAGATAAAAGATCAAAAAGGCTGTTTTGTTTTCTAGAACTAATATGAAATATTAAAACTTCCTACATCATCAAAATTAGGTTATGGTCAGGGAGAGGGACGTGACTGCTGAAGGGTCAGATAGATGCAACATTGCTGCTTTGACTATAGAGGAAGGGGGCCATGAGCCAAGGCAAGTGGGCAACCTCTAGAAGCTAGAAAAGGCAAGACAATTGACTGCCTTCATGAGTCTGCAGAAAGGAACTCAGCCCAGCAGACACTTTGATTTTAGGCTGATGAGACCCATGTCAGACCTACAGAACAGTAAGATGATAAATTGTATTGTTTTAAGCTTCTAACTTTGTAGTAATTTGTTATAAACAGCATAGAAAACAATACAGCAAGAAATTTACTTACTTTAAGACATATTCAAATATTACTTATAACCAGGGATTATTTAGAAGAATCAAATGCTATAATTAATTATACATAGGCTTAGTGCAAAAGTTCTGAGCCAATTAAAGAATTGAAATAGTTAATAACTTAAGTAAAAAGGCCCAGTTACTGAGATACAGAAATATCTCAGTGCTAAATATGTAAGCGTATTCAAACTTGAAAAGTAAAATAAGAAAAATAAGCAAGTTATGTCATGCCGTAATATGAAGATATCATTAAAGGAACTGTTTACCCATCTTCTTCAGGTTCCTAAAAAGTGTTCTCAGAAAGGGATATGAGTCTTAATGACACTGAAGGATAAGGGGTACTTTATTTAAAAAGGAATTAAAGCTGGTATATTTGTTTTCCACAGCTGCTGTGAAAATGACCAGAGACTTGGTGGCTTAAAGCAACGGGAGCTTAGTCTCCCTCAGTTCTGGAGGCTGGAAATCCCAAATGAAGGTCTGCACTTTCCCTGGAGGTCCTACGGGGACAATCTGTACCTTGCCTCTTCTTGCAGCTGCATTCCTTGGCTTGTGGCTGCATCACTCTAATCACTGCCTCCACATTCACACAGATGCCTTGTTTGTGTGTCTAATCTCCCTCTTTCTCTAACACTTGTGATGGCACTTAGGGCCTGCCTGGATAATCCAAGTCTTATTTCAAGATCCTAATATAATTATATCTACAAAAGCTTTACAATATAAGGTAATATTCATAGGTTCCAGGAATTAGGACCTTGTATCTTTGGGGCCACCATTCAGCCCACTATAGTTGATTTCTGGAGTGCTGGTAATAACCTGTTTTGTCAGCTGGGTCTTATACTCAGTGTATTTAGTTTATAAAATGTCTCCGACTCCAGACCTACTCAAACAGAATCTGCATTTTAACAAGATCCCCAGGTGATTTATGAGCACATAAAGTTTGAGAATCACTGCTCAAGAAATGTTTGAAGGAAACATTGTCATAACTTGATGAGTGATTGGACGGAGTGACTGGAAGTGAAGGAAAGTAAGCAGTAAGTGGGAAGGCAGTGTATAAGACCTTATCAAAATTTTTATGCATTAAAGGAATACATTTTTAATCTAAAAGAACAAAGATTTTTAGTTCTAATAAACAAATTTCCAGAAAGAGAGAAGAGTGGCAGAGATATTTGGGGTCAATTTGTTATTGATGTCTCTGAAATGGTTCTACTTAGGTAGCTGCCTGTTTTCCAGAGGTGGGAGTCTCTCTTTCATCCAAGCACTGATAACAAGCTCCAAGCTCATCCAGAATGTTCCACAAAGTTTGGCTCCTACTATATGTGAAATTTGATAAGGACTGCTCTGTGAATTGACTACCAAGATTAGTAATAATTTGTTAGTCCAATACAATGGGCATGAAATCATCACACCTATATTTTGGATAGTTGTCTCCCTTCCTCTGTCATAGCCAGCCTACATAGAAACTAGCCAAAGAGCCACTGAATTGTTTGGCAGAAAAGTGGCACAATCAGATTGGACACTCTTAGTAAAACATCTTTTAGTCATAAAATTCAGATCTTTTGAAACCCTCTGGACTCACATGAAGTATCAGCAGTTGTAGCATGGATGATAACATAATGATCCTTGCAACAGTCAAGGGTTTATTTGGTGCCAGGCACTCTCTCCTAAAGAGCTTTTTGCTCTCAAATAATCCTCACAACAACCCAGGAGGTAGGGAGCTGCTTTGCAGATGAGGAGACTATGGCCTTCCTTCACACCTGGCCCAGGCTCACTTCTTCCTTAGGACACCTCTAGCTCATTCAGCATCGTCGAGTGCCTTTAATCACAAGCGAGTCTTAGAAATACTCTCCAGTTCATTCATTCAGTAAATATTTATTGAGTGCTAGGTAATGTGAATCAACTGAGAATACACATCCACTTTAAGGAAAAGCAAAGACAAAACAAAAACAAAAAACAAAAAAAACTGAGCATTCTGCTTCTTTAGTAGTGCATACAGTTAGCAAACAGCAAATATTTCCTGTCTGAAATGACTAAAGGAGATTAACCCTTTCACTCCTCTGTACCTGTGAATCTAACTTGGGAACTTATCACTTCTGTTTACTCTGTAATATGCCACTGATTTGGGATGTTCTCTGCCAGCTTCCATTTCTAACTCTACACCGGGCCAAAAATTAATTCCTGGATTTGATTGAGAAAGTTGAAATAGAATTGTGTGCCATTGTAGGAGTAATGTCAATGTTAAACAGATCAAATGTTGTTCCACAAATATCTACAAACAAAGCTTTTCCCTTTGTTAGAAAAGTCATATTCTGGCAGACAGGTTTTCCATGCAGGGTAGCCTCCACTGTTTGCTTGCATTTGAAATTCTATATTTATAAAAATATCTCCAGTAATCAAGCAGTCATACTTATTGTGGGAGAGTCAGAATGGATGAATGAAATACTGAAAAAAAATCCCCAAACATACTTTCAATCAAGAATGTCATACATTTCCTTAAGCTTATTAGAGCTGCCTAGTAACAAAATTGTCTCGTTTATGTTTTGCCTCTTCTCCTTCCCTTTGTGATTTCATAAAAGTACCTGCCTCAGACATCATGTGGCTCATAGTAGGTCCAGGACATGATATTTCTCTCCCTGCTCACAGAACTGTTGATCAGGTTAAAAGTAGCCATGGGGCAGGTAGCTGGAGAGTATTGGCGGGGGTCCTCATGGGTTCTTAGTTCCAAAATAAGCAAGCTTTGATTTTAACTATCAATATTCAATATATATTTAGGTCCAAAACCACTAATAGATTTGTCTTCACTATGACGCTCTGAAATTAAAATGACAGTACTTCATAAAATAGGTTTATGGGCTTGTAAATTGTGCCTTTTATTTTCTGAACTATTTGACCCACTTTTGGATACTATGTTCAGTAACTACTGCAAAATCTGTTTTGCAAAATCACATGCTAATTGAGTAAAGTAAAATGTTAAAATATATAGTCAAGAAAATATAATTACTATAAACTCACAAAAGTTAAAATTTAGTACTCTCTTCCTATAATGAATATTTCACAGTTAGACTCTTATTTAGAAGACTCTTGGATTTAGAAGATTAAAAACGCAAAACAAGTCAAAATTAAAAGAGAAACACCTGATTTTTAAGAATTAGAACTTTTTTAAACTAGATATTTCTAAATGTCAAACAATTATGTCAAATTTCTTGAGACATTTGAGACATAGTATATTCCTTTTCCAATGTAAATGTAATTTTTATATTGGAATCTCTGTTTAATAAAAACATTTAGTTAATCATCACAACAGATGTTTCAGTAATGGAAAATGTTCTGTAAGTGGCACCTCAGCTTTTGTGATAAACGCTATTGCTCTGGAAATGAATTAAAAATCATCTACTCAACATTTACTTAAACATTAACCTAAAAAAAACCATTTACTTAAAAATTTAATTTAATCTTGATTAAATAAGATTAAAATTAACTTATTATAATTATTAAAATAAGGTTAAAATAAACAATCTTAAATCTTTACACTTTAAATTAAAGCCAAATAAAGGAAAAATCAGAACATTTACTTTAAATTTTAATATTTTTGAAAATTGTACCTACTTTTTTTCGTGAGCAGTAGCCCCAGTCTTTATCACTTTTTTTCTGAACAAAATTATCAATGGCGTTATCTCTGGTGAACACATGTCCTGTGTTTCTTTTATTTACCAATGTGCTTTTAAGTTATTTTAGTCAACAAAACTACATGTACCATTTCAAGTAATGTACATTTTTTCCAATGCGATGTAACAGGAAATAGTAAAACGAGACTTCATTTAGAATTTAAAAATTCCCTTGGGGTACAATTATTGCCTCTGAGAATTGGCAGCATGTTGTACATCATAGCCTACAATATGAACGGTGGCCCCTGGAATTATGCAGTGCACATCCTGCATTGCTGCACATGGCAGTCCTTACTAACCGACACCTGGGAGGCCAGCTCCAGGGAAGACTTAAAGTCTGTGAGCATTAATCAACAAATATTTTGGAGCATCAAAGGAGTACAAATCCATTCATATCGTGCTCATTGTTCTAACACAGAAAAACAAATCTGACACATGTTTTCTGTGGAAGTCTGGTTTGGAAACAGGCAGAAAAACTTGCCTGTAAACTTGCCATGGCCTAGATTTATTATGAATGGGCATAGTATAGTTCTGACATGCAAAATCTTCTGGAACACCATTAACGAGTTCCAGGTCCTGCTGATTCAAGGCTTTGCGTTCTTTCACACAGTGGTAACTGATTCGGGAATGATGAGAAATGAGGTATTAGGTTTTTAAACAGTTAAAAAGAGGGAACAGAAAATTATTAGATGCTAAACGGTATGCCCTCAATGGATAGTATCAGTGTCACACATTTGAAAGACTAATGGTATAGCTTTTATTATTAAAATATTTCTATAATATGAATGCCAATAAATGCCATATACTAATAGTTGTCAAAATTTATTGTATATAACTGTTGCTTGGGAAGCCAATTAAAATGCAGTTTCTGGGCCACACTCCCAGAGATTCTGATTTAGAAGCATGGGAAAGGGCCTAGAATTTGCATTTTAATAAGTACTCCCAAATTCCTAATGCCAGAAGTCTTGCTCTACCATTTTGAAAAACACTGCCATAAACTGTATATAACGGTGGCTCACAGCCCTGGCATTTCTGAGAAGTTTTAGAAAAATACAGACACTTCTCCCTAGATTTATTAGATGGGGTGAAGTCCAGACATGCCTAGATTTTAAAAATTCTACAAGGTGATTCTGATTTGCTGCTGGGCTAAGAAACACTGGTAAGTAGAATTAACTTCCATTTCCTGTTTATTATTAAATGCTTTTAATAGATGACCTATTTAACCTTAGAGAAATAGGAAAATTTCTTTAGACATTTAGATTATAAAACTAATAAATTATATACAACATCTATTTCCATTAAAGTGTCTTAAAAATATTTTCATTATCTTGACCCCCTTCCCCAATACCTCCTCTCCCATTTTCCTTTAAACGGCTACGCCATCTACCCAGTTGAAGAGAGACTCTCTAGGTAGTAGTTATGAGCATGGGTTTGGAAGTGAACAGTCCTTGATCGCAGCCCCACTTCTGCTATTTCCTATCCATGCAACACTGGACATGTTACCCAGCATTTATAAAATGGTAAATACCTCATAGATTATTGTGAGAATTAAGTGAGATGACTTATGTAAAGTGCTTCATTCAACCCCTGGGCTGTGATGAGCCTTTTTAAAAAGTCAGCTATCATCATTCTTAACTCCTTGCTCTTCCCATGGGTAGGCACCATTTTCTCACTCTTCCACATGTTAATTACCTGGTGTATTGTCCACTTGTATCCATTCTTGTTGCCACTAATTAGTCCAGTCACCTCTTTCCTGGATTACCACAATTAGCTGAGTTCCTTATTTTCAGGCTTGCTCCTTCTAGCGGCAGCCAGAGATAACTAAGATGCCAATTCCCTACTCAGTTCCTTCAATGGCTGACTTCTGCCCTTGAGATAAAGTCTGAACTTCCTAACATGAGTTACAAGATATTTCTCATTCTAATTCCTGCCCATGCCTCCATTCTTGTCTCTTGCTACACTTCTGCTTCACACTTTAATTTCCCACAATATCGAACATTTTTCATTCCTGGAATGTGCTAGACTTTCTTTTGCTTCTGGGTCTATGTACATATATTCCTTCTGCCTAAAACACACATCCATCGCTCCTCATCTTCTTTACCGTCCTCTAGAAGGTTATCCTGCCCTTCAACTATGCTTGAACACTTTTCTACAAACTTGTCCCCTTCACTTATTGTTAGTGCAATTGAGTCAATTTCAGCTCCAAGTGACCCTGTGTACGGCTGAGTGGAACCCTGCCCAGTCTTTTTGGACCATCCTCTCACCTCCCTGGTGCAATATCAGACAATGCTCTGCTGCTATTCATAGGGTTACCATGGCCAATTTTTTGGAAGTGGGTGGCCAGGTCTTTCTTCCTAGTCTGTCTAGTCTGGAAGCTCTGCTGAAGCCTGTCCACCACGGGTGACCCTGCTGGTATTTGAAATATTGGTGGCATACCTTTCAGCATCACAGCAACATGCAGCCATCACAGTATGACAACTGACAGACATGTGGTGTGGTTGCCTGATAGAGAAAGGAACCCAGTCTGTGGTGATGACAGTACTGAATCTTAACCACTAGACCACCAAGGCAGTTCATCCCCCTCATAAAACACATCATATTTTATTGTGATTATTTGTTTATTTGAGTGCTTTTCATGCTGAGTTAAGGGAGTCTGGATGGTCTTCACATGCATTATTTGACTGAGAATCCTGTAACATTTAAAAAAATTTAATAACAATCTGTAAAAATAAAATAAGCATATTCCAGAATAGCTGGATATGACTATGCATTTTAGTGTCTGTACTTATTTTAAATTTTTTATAGTAAAATATACATAACATAAAATTTGCCATCTCAGCCATTTTTAAGTGCACAGTTCAGTGGTATCACGTATATTCATGTTGGTGTGCAACCATTACCACCATCCAACCCCCGAACTCTTTTCATTTTGCAAAACTGTACTCTCTATCTATTAAACAATAACTCCCCATTCCCTCCTCCCTCTAGCCTCTGGTAGCCGCCATTCTACTTTCTGTCTCTATAGTTTTCACTACTCTATGTACCTCATATAAGAAGAATCAGACAGTATTTGTCTTTTTGTGACTGGCTTATTTTACTTAGCATATGTCTTCAAGTTTCATCCACGTTATGTCATGTTTCCTTCCTTTGTCAGAATTTCCTTTCTTTTTAAGAATAATAATATTCCATTAAATGTATATACAACATTTTTCTCATCCATTCATTTGTCCATGGACGCTTGAGTTGCTTCCACATTTTAACTATTGTAAAAAATGCTGCTAAGAACATGAGTGTACAAATATCTCCTCGAGACTCTGCTTTCAATATTTTGGGGTATATACTCAGAAGTGGAATTGCTGGATCATGGTAATTCTATTTTTAATTTTTTAAGGAACTGTCATAATGTTTTCTATAGCAGCTGTGCCATTTTAATTCTTATCAACAAGGCACAAGGGTTCCAATTTCTTCATATCCTTGCCAACATTTGTTATTTTCTGTTTTTTTGATAGTAACCATCCTAATGAGTGTGAGGTGTATCTCACTGCAGTTTTAATTTGAATTTCTCTAATGATTAATGATGTTGAGCATATTTTCATGTGCTTATTGGCCATTTGTATATCTTCTTGGAAGAAATCTTTATTTAAGTCCTTTGCTGAGTTTTGAATCTGGTTGTTTGTTTTTGTTGTTGAATTTTAGGAATTCTCTATATATTCTGGACATTAATCTTTTATCATATATGTGACGTGCAAATATTTTCTCATTCTGTAGGTTCCTTTTGTATTCTGTTGATACTGTCTTTTGATGAACAAATTTTTTTAATTTTATGAAGTCCAATTTATCTATTTTTTTCTTTTTAGCCTGTGCCTTCAGTGTCAAATCCAAAAAATCATTGCCATGTCTAATATCATGAAGCTTTTGTCCTATGTTTTCTTCTGAGAGTTTTAAAGTTTCAACTCTTACATTTAGGTCTTTAATCCATTCTGAGTTAATTTTTGTATATGGTGGTAGGTAAGGGTCTAATTTCATTCTTTTACATGCGGATATCCAGTTTCACTAGTACCAATTGTTGAAAAGACTGTCTTTTCCCCATTGAATGGTCTTGGCATCCTATTTGAAAATCATTGACCATATCTAAGTGTTTGTTTCTGGGCTCTCTATTCTATTCCACTGGTCAAATGTCTGTCTTTGTACGACACTGTTTCAGTTACTATAGCTTTGCAATAAGTTTTAAAATCAGGGAATCCTCCAACTTTATTCTTCTTTTTCAAGATTGTTTTGGCTGTTTAGGGTCCCTTGAGATTCCGTATAAATTTTAGGATGAATTTTTCTATATACTCATTGAGATTTTAACAAGGATTGCATAAAATCTGTAGATCACTTGTAGTAGTATGAAGATTTTAACAATATTGTCTTCTAATTATGAACATGGAATATCATTCCATTTTTATGTCTTTAATTTCTCTCAGCAATGTTTTATAGTTTTCAGTGTATAAAGTTTTCACCTCCTTGATTAATTCCTAAGTATTTTATTGTTTGTGATACTATTGCAAATGGAATTTTTTTCTCAACTTCCTTTTCAGATCATTCATTGTTACTGTATAGAAATGCAATCTATTTTTCTGTGTTGACTTTGTATCCCGATACTGGGCTGAATTTGTTTATTATTTCTAGGAGTTTTTTGTGGAATATTTAGGGTTTTCTACATATAAGATCATATCATCTGTGAACAGAGATAATTTTATTTCTTCCTTTCTAATTTGGGTGCCTTTTATTTCTTTTTCTTGCCTAAATGTTCTGGGTAAGACTTTTAGTACTATGCTGAATAGAAGTTATAAGAGTGGGCACCCTTACTTTGTTCCTGATATTAGAGGAAAAGCTTCCAGTCTTTCACCATTGAGTGTGATGTCCACTGTGGGTTTTTTTCATAAATGGCTTTTATCATATTCAGATAGGTTCCATCTATTCTTAGCTTGTTGAGTGTTTTTATCATGAAAAAATGTTGAATTTTATTCAAGTGCTTTTGCTGCATCAGTTGAGATTATCATGTGGTTTTTTCCTCCATTCTGCTAGCGTGGTATATTATATTAATTGATTTTCATACGTTGAACCATCCTTGCATTCAGGAATAAATCTTACTTGGTCATGATGTATAATATTTTTAATTTAGTTCGATAGTGTTTTGTAAAGATTGTAGCATCAATGTGCATATTTACCTTTACTGAGATCTTTATTTCATCATATGGCTTCAAATTACTGTCTGGTGTCCTTTCATTTCAACTTGCAGGATGCCTGAGCATTTCTTGCAGGGCAGGTCTAGTGGTAATAAACTCCCTCAGTTTTGTTCATTTGGGAATATCTTAATTTTGCACTAGTGTTTATAATGTGGCTCCAAATGAATATCAAATGAGTCACGATATGATGTATCAATGAAAGTTTCATGGGAATGAAAATAAGAGTGATTTTCCTCCTGACTTTTTATTATGAAAACTTACAAAAGTGCAGAAAAGTTGAAAGAATTATACAGTGAACCCTCTTCCACTTGGTGCCTAGATTTTATAATTAACATCTTTGCAAGAGACTCTATTCAAATATTAATTCTATAACTTTTTAGCTGTATAACCTTGGGAAAGTTACTTAACTTCTTTGTACTTTGGTTTCCTTAACTAGAAAAGAGGGATAATGATAGTACTTACTTTATGCACTGCTGCAAAGCTTAAATGATACAATCTATACAGAGTACTTAACCTACTACCAGGCCCAAGATAGGTATATGCATTCAGTGTAAGCTAAAATAATTAGTAATTTTTGAATAAATGAATAAATGAAGATATAATAAAATTTCTGAATCTTCTAAAGGAATTTTAATATCTATATTTCAGCTGCTGGATGTAGAACAGTGGTGTCTCTATTTAAGGATAAACATTCTGAAGAATGTAAACATGGAAATTTTTTCTTAATAGCTGAACTAATGTACCTATATAAGAATTGTACCAGCCCAGTTGTTTACTATTAAATTGTTCTGGTTACATGCAATGAAAGAAGGTCTCCAGTATATCCCTTGGATTTCTCTCATAAAAACCATAAAAAGACAATACAGGAGAAATGCTATAGTTTCTGATTTATTAATATATAGCAGTGATTACTGGCTATACTGAGTTTCAATTGTCTGTTGGAGCAAAGAGGAGCGGTATGGGAGGCAGGTGAAGGGCCAAACTAGGGTGAGGCAGGAAATAGAAGGACCTTGGAACAATCTTGCCAACACAAACTAAGACTAAGCCTCTTGCTCTCTCCAGGTTCCATTCCTGTCCCTGAGGACTCCAAGGGTTTGTGTTTAGGGTGAGGGCAAGGAAGGAGGCGCTAAGTAGGTCCAGGTGGAATTCTTTAAGGCAAACTGGCTTGTCTCCAGCTTCAGATCTCACTCACACACTTTCTACAGCTGCATTGCTGCTTAAAGCGCATCTGGTGTGTGCTCTCTTGTCCAAGAATGGTTTGGACTCTTCCTAAGACTTGATGTAAGTGATTTTAAAGACCATCAGAAAGATGCACTTTGCTAATTAGAAAAAAATGAGACAAAACCAAAAGATTTCAATATACTTGAATCTCTAAACAATTTAGAGATAGTACCCAACTTTTTACTCATTTTTGTTATGGAAGATTACCATTTCATTGATAAATTCAGAAGGAAGACATGCACAAGATAGGTTGCACAATATTCTAGAAAGGGTACATTTTAGTAGAGGTTTGAAATCTAGTTTCCCCGTTAACTCTGTCCCCACCTTAGGGGGCCCTTAGATATATTATTACATCTTTGAGTTCAATTTTTTTCTACTCTTACGCCCTCTCATAGATCTCATCCAGTTAAAAAATTACAGTATAAGTGAACTGAATCTTAGGTTTTTGGAGCTGCACAGTTATAAAAATCAGCTTTCCTTTATTTCTGCTGTCATGAATAAGCACTCATCAAAAAACCGAGTGTACTATTTAAAAATACCATGAAGGCTCTTTAAAGATGTTAATTATTGTATTTGAATATGTTTGAAATAAGTTACTTTCATAACACGGTGAGTGTTATTATATATATTCCTATTGATCCATTACCAACTTAAATCATATTTTCTGAATTATTTAGAAAAATATTTCAAACTTGAATTCATGGAAGAAAAAAAGACCTTTGTTGTCAATTCCAAGAAACCTAGTTCTGAAAAGTTCTCAAATGTTAGTGAAGGCTTTTCAGGTTACTTGAATGCACCTGCTTGATCGGACCTTCAACAAAGTATTTTCATTGGCAAATAAGTAATTTATGAATAAATAAGAAGTTGGATCCTGAGAAACTGGACTAATAAGCTCCATGCCTTAGTCTTTGTGCAAAGGCTTGCATGCAGTTTCTACCAAACTTTTGCAAAATTAATTTCAGCAAGTCCAAGTGCTTGGGATACAAGGGGATGACTGCATACAGAGGTCTTTTCACACATTGCTCCCCACAGTCAGCGGTTCTTTTCTATTAGCTCTCTTGGCAGTCCAGCAGGCCCTCAGGAGGGTCTTCGGTAAACTTTTAGGCGCGCGCGTGTGTGTATGCGTGCATGTGTGTCCTGAGCCAGTGGATGGCTACCCATCCACCCCCAGTCAAAATGTTTCCCCTTGGATGAACAATCCTGCACTGTGAGTGTTCTGCAGGTGTCTCTGGGTGTCAGCTGGCCTCTGTTTATTATTGGTGTGCTGTGTACAGGGAGGCTGAGCGGGCCATCAGTAACAACTCTCTGCAAATGGGTCAAGGAAATGAAAATAAAGCCTGTGCAGCAGGAACTTTTAGGGTCTGGGGTTTTGCTGGCAAACTCTGCCCAAGTTCCTCTGTAGGTGCTACTTTAAAATTGCTTCATGTTTGACTTGGACGAGACTTCCCGTGGCGAGGCCGTGTGAGATATGTGAGGGGGGACCAGCTGGAAGCAGGTGTGCTGTGTTTTCATTTTAGCTTTTACCAGAAGAACACATCCTCTGCTTGGTTCTGAGGCATTGCTCTCCTTCAGAAGTTTGTTTGCGTAATTTGTTTTCCAAAAATGGGGGGGGGGGGCGGGTTCCTATTAAAAGTGTTGGGGATCATCTGCATGATTTTAAACTATTTCATTTTTCAAATCTGTTACTCATAGTTGAGTAAAAAGAAACAAACATCCCTTAGAATTTGAAGCCTTTTCCTCCTCAGCTTGCATTTTCAGTGACCGAGGAATAAGAAGGGAACTTTCTTATCAAGAATGCTCTATGATGAATTTCCAAATACCGCTTAATACATGGGAAGGGCACTGGTTTACAGACAAGCTCACACATAGTGAAGTGTATCAAGCTTGATATCTTAATACAATATTCAAAAACAATTTCTGCTGAAAGAATTACTAATTTATAGAAGTTACTTAGCACAATTGTTTTATGATAAATCAGTTCCATGGCCAGTTTTGCCATCTTTCCCTATAACTGCTGTAATAATATTCTGGACTCTGTGCACTACATTTCACATACTACAGGTATGTGGTGAAGTTAAAAGTGGTTCAGGATTATTAGTCTGGGAATCTTTCAACTGGTTCTCAGTGCTCAAAAAAATTTCTCAGGGGGCCGGCCCCGTGGCCGAGTGGTTAGGTTCCTGCGTTCTGCTTCGGCAGCCTAGTGTTTCGCTGGTTCAGATCCTGGGCGCGGACACCGCACCGCTCATCAGGCCATGCTGAGGCGGTGTCCCACATGCCACAACTAGAAGGACTTACAAGTAAAATATACAACTATGTACTGGGGGGATTCGGGGAGAAAAAGCAGAGGGAAAAAAAAAGAAGAAGATTGGCAACAGTTGTTAGCTCAGGTGCCAATCTTTAAGAAAAAAAATTTCTTTCTGCCTAATAACCTATATTACTCAAAATAACAGCTTAAATCATTTGAGAAGTTGCTATTTATTATATTCATAAAATCTATAAGCAGTCACAAACATCTCCATTTATTCATTTATTTACTCACTCAATGAGCATTGATTGAACCAACAATGTGTGCCAGGCAAGGCAAAGTGACACAAACAGAATAATGATGACCTTCCAGCCCTCTGTCTGCCTACCCTCCACACTGGCCTGAAGCAACTGGAGGTACCCTTTGAAACTATGAGCCAGCTCACATCACCCCTCTGCTTACAACCGCTACAATCACCTCTAAGGCTAGCTCCTCACTCCCCGTCTACCCTCGCATCCTGCCCCATCCCTGCCCTGGCTCTGCTCCAGCAACAGTGGTCTTCTTGCTGTTCCTAAAACACACCGAACATCTGCCCCCAACTTCCCCAACATTGTAGTTGCATAGCTCTCTATTATCTCCGTAGTGTTTATCTCCTGATCTGATTCTGTTCTCATGAATCTCTTGCTTTGGTCTGATCTCTTGTTCATCTTAAGATTCATGAAGGCAGAGCTTTTGCTGTTTCATTTTTTTCTCTCATTTCCCCTGTGTCTGAAACAGTCCTTCTACAGTAGAAATTCAATATGCATTTGTTCAACGTAGAATGAATGCATGAATACCTGGTCTTTAGTCTAGTTCGAAAGAAAGATGTGTGAATAAACAATCATAAATTACCACAAATCATTACAGTGTTATGGTACCATATGTTATAGTGATCATATACCTGTCTGTGTTTCTTAAAATGTAAATTTACTAAAATATAGATCCACAGATATTAAAGGTGTGTTTAGAAATCAAGGAAAGCATCATTTGTTTCAAGCTTTCTTATATAACTACTATTTCTTTAGGCTATTGTGATATGGCAACTTCTATCTGTAATTCTCTTATTACTTCTCAAACTGTCTGGAGGCCAAAAAGGAAAAAAAAGAGTGAAAGAGAGAAAGAAGGAAGGAAGGAAAGAAAGAAAGAGAAAGAGAGAGAAGAAGGAAGGAAGGAAGAAAGGAATGGAGAGAGGAAGGAAGGAAAATTATTTTCCAAGAATTTCCAGCTGGTTCTCAAGAACACTGGCTGGAATTTTGGGGTTAATCTTAGGAAAACTCCTCCTGAGGCTTTGACTACCCACGAGAATGGAGCCTTTTGAAAGTCTTTAAATAGTAGGAGCATGATGTTGACAACATTGTTGTATTTGTTTTAGTCAGTTTTATATTAAGACTCTCACAGTACTTACTTAAGCTAAAAGCTTTTTTGGATTTTATGAGTTGGGATGTTTCCCAATAGATTTTTTCAGTTTAGGTAAATAGAAAAGAAATGATTCAGGTCAGTGTTCGCAGAGATGGTTCTTGTAGCTGGAAATGAGGAAGTGTACTGCTCCCGTACTTATTCTTCCTGAGGGCGTAAGTTACGCAATTTCCTCATCCACCAGTTAGCTAATTATTTTCGTTTTTACTTGTCTAGAAATCAAGTTAATTTTGACCACCTACCTCACTTATTTGACCTGAAAACATACTTAGTTCTTGTGGATGTGGTTAGCTCATTAGTATAGTTTTTGTCTGATTCCATTCTGTCGACATTTTCCAAAACCAACTAGTTGATTTGATCTGTTCTTTCAACTAACACACTCTTAATACTCCTAACCAGAAGTCCTAGGCAGCCTGCACTCCCAACAATGCTTGGTCTTTAGTCAGTAATTTTATATCAAGGCTGTTCTAAAAACCTCCAGTGACTTTTCTGAAGCCTGCAGACATTTCATTTTTACTCTCTGAATTCTTTGTTGTCTACATGAAGCCCTCATAAATCCTACATAGTTTCTTCTCCTAGCTGAGGATTGACTGCTCAAATGTTGTCACTTTGAACTTTCTCTTGCCACATATTAAATCAATTTCATATACAAAGACTTCCTCATATACCTAAACCAAAGAAAATTAAATTTCTCCGCTCTCCTTACATTGCACGTGTCCATCAATTCTTCTAAGCAGTCATCTGTCTCACTCTGAGATACATGTACACACTTTCCAAACCTAGCTTATAACACTGTGAAGTTAAAGTATTTTCCCTCCCCTGTAGGCTGTTTTCTGTTGAGAGAGAACATCTCAGCTTACCTCCCTTCCATGTGCTTCAGTAATTTAGGTATTTCTTTTCTTTTTTTCAAGATATTTAGTCAGTGAGTTTTACTTAATTCAATTGAAATAATGCCATGATGACTTAATAAGCCAATATTTAAAAGGGTGAGTAAAAGGACAGCATTTCAGAACAGGAAATGTGAAGCCTGAGGGAGGGGGAGAGGCAGAGAGAGGGGATGGCTCATCAGCCACCATTTGCCAGGACAGTATATAGTCCTGTTTGGTTTGGTGGAACAGACATTTTACTGGTAATGTATTTCCCAATCCCAAATTAGGGACTACTAGAACAGTTTTTTAAAATAAAAATTATATATATTTAAGGTGTACAATGTGATGATTTGATATACATATACACAGTGAAATGATTACTATAGTCAAGCTAATTAACATATCATCCCCTCACATATTTACCTTATTTTTGTCATGAGAGCAGCAGAAATCTAGTTTCTTAGCCTATTTCCAGTATTCAGTACAGTATTATTAACTCCAGTCATTCTTCCTGTACATTAGGTCTCCAGACTTATTCATCCTACAGAACTTCAAATTTGTGCCCTTTGACCCACATCTCCCCGTCCTCCCCCAACCCCAAGCCTCTAGTAACTACTGTTCTACTCTCTATTTCTATGAGTTTTACTTTTTTTCTTTTAGATTTCACATATAAATGAGAGAATGCAGTATTTGTCTTTTTCTGACTGGCTCATAAGTTAGTTGTTTCTGTTTCTATTCATGCTTGCAGTCCTGTTTGGAGGACTCTAAAATAATTTTGAGGTATATGGTACATTTCTATGGTCCTGGATGACATTTTAATGTGACAACTCACTATTTTTAGTGTCTTTCACAAACTATTTTCAAGGTTCTCTAGATCTCTACTTTGATAGCTGTCTTTGATCTGCTTTTTCCAATATTAGCAAAGCATCGTACCTCTAGATTTCTGGGGGGTTTTTTTTTGGTGGGTTAAGGAGATTTTATAAAACAGTTCCTTATATTCCCTTGAAAGCATGTAAGAGAATCTAGTGATACGTTAAAGAGAAGAATAATGAAGCATGTGTGGCTGAACTTTACTATTCTATTAATAGCCAAGATGTTGTCAGATAGAGCAGTGGAAACAAATATAATATAACAGACCTAAGTACATATAAAATAATTTAGTATATGAAAAAGCAGTGTTTCAAACCAGTGGTGAGAAGACAGTTTATTCAATAAAAGCTCTCAGAAAAAATTGGCAAACTATTTGGATCCAAATGAAGGAAAATAAAAAATGAAATAGTTACCTTGTAAAATTGAAATAGATCACATATAGATTAAAGACAATTAAAATATGAAAGGAAACTACCAAAGCACTAGAAGAAAATAATGACACTCAGAGAAAGTTGGGATGGTAATGAACATAGTGAACATGCCACCAAAGCCATAATTGGGAAAACTATTCCATCATAAAAAGTTTTTTCTAAAACTTTGATTTAAAACAGACAAAATTAAGAGAAAAAGAAAAGTTTAGGAAAAAATATTTTGAAGCAACCTATAAAAATGCTTTTAAGCAAGAGATGATTCCATTTACATACTATGTGCCAGATTCGTCCTAAACACAAATCATTAGTGGTCCCTGCTCTCATAAAGTTTCCAGTCTAATGAGATTAAACAAATTTTTATTTTATTAAGCAAATATCTGCACAGATGAATATACAGTTAGAATCTATGGTGAGATCTGTGAAGAAAAATTGCAGGATGGTATTAGAAATAATACCAAGGGATTCTAATTTGTGTTTTCGAGTCTAGAAGAACACCTGAAGGAAGTTGCATTTGTAGTGTAATTTTAGTATATTCATATTATCATAAAATCAATTAAATTTAATTTATTCATATATCCATACTTATAAAATATAGACTATGAACATTTCCATGTCAATTATCTTATTATCATTATTTATCAGCCCTTATATTAATATACAATGTATTGTATTCTTAATATATAGAGAATTCTTCAATTTAATAAGAAAACTACATTTAACCTGATAGAAAAAAATGGGCCAGCAAACGAATATGTAGCTCATCAAAGAACTTCCCAAATAACCACAAAACATATGAAAAATATTCAATCTCACTTGTTATGAAAAAATGCAAATTAAAACAGATATATTTTCAGAGCTTAATGAAAGATACCTTCCAAGTAGAGTACGCATGCTCAAACATGTCTGGTTGCCAAATTAGTGCAATCTTTCTTGAAGGAAACTGAACAATAAGAACATCAAATTCACATGCCCTTTGCTCCAGGAATTCCACACTGAGAAACGTGTCCTAAGGAAATGAGCATGAGTCTGCACTAACATGTATGCACAAGGATATTTTCTGCAGAATCATTTTAATAGTTGAATTTTTTCAAATAAGTAAAAGTTCATAAGTAAATTTATAGTGCATTCTTTCACTGAAACATCATGCAGCAGTCCAAAAGGCTATAAAGATACATAATAAGATAGAAGATATTTATAATTTATTAAGGTAAAATACAGATTATGAAACATTTTTATTAAATGATATTATTTTTAAGTAAATATAATAATATATGGAAAATGTTAATAGTAGCCATATTTATGTACTTATTTATTAAAAAACATCTTTTTGATTTTCTGCTGTATTTTGTTTACATTTTATTCTAAGCAGTTATTAACTTTTGTAAAAAAGTTACTTTCAATGAAAATATTTAGATAAAGGAAGAAAACTGGAAAAAAGTAAACTGAAAACTATAGAACTTGGAGTGGGTTAGAAGGCTGATTATCTTAGACTGGATTTCGCAGTTAGCAGGTTCTGAGATGAATATTTGCATGGAGAAAATTTTGGGGGGCATGCTCTAGGGATTAAAATTTATGAACGGTGAGGGAAGGAGGGCCGAGCAGAGGGAGAAACTAAACTGTAATGCAGTTGCAACAGATACCTCAACTAACTGACTACTCTGAGGAGCTCTTGAGCTGGTATGATCTTCAGAGACGTCCTAATTGAAGCAAAGGGGCGGGTCTTTTTACTCCCATCCCCTAATAGGGATCAGTCATTGGATACAGGCTGCTTCCAGGAACAGTGTCTTACCTGGGACAAATCAGCTTCTTTTGGCTGAGAGCATTCCTGGGGAGAGATTCAACTGCTGTTAGGTTGGGAAGTGAGTGTCTTGGATCTGAAGGGGAATGGAGTGGAGCACCACAGCATCCATTATATTGTTGGTTTTTGGTTGAGAATTACATGGTATCTGCACAGAGTTATCAAGGGTCTGGACGGAGCTATCAAGCGAGGGTCTAGAGTTTTATTCTCCTCTTGAACTGATCAATTTCTCTTTTGATGAAAACAAAGGGAATGGATTCACATTAATACAATTCTTAAGAGTGATATACATCAAAATTCCAATTTATTAATTTTCACTGAGATACATAGCTGACATGAGACCAAAATATTGTCTTGACTGACAGCATATTCTCTATTAAGTTAGAAAAAATCTCGTTGTGAAACCAAATTGATACCAGGTTTTTTGATTTGTATTGGGCCGGGAAAAAAGTGATGGTATTAAAAAATACCTGCTTTCAAATTTATATAGTCCCATTATACCGTTTTCTGTATTAGAAAAATTTATTTTCCTTTACTGCTGAAGACACACTGATAAATTCTTTTCTCTAAACTTTTTTTCCAGACTTAATGTAGATTCTACATTTTATTTTATCTTTCTTATAGTTTGTATGTTGGTTCTAGATTTGAAAGAATCTTATCCATAACCATTTACAAATCATCTGTAGAGTGTGGCTCTTGGGAAAATTTCACATATATTTTATATGAATTTTTATTCCAAAGAGGGTGTCCTTTTTTGTAAACTTTATTCTAAAATTCTCACATACTCTACTATTTCATTGACTTTACAAGTTCCTTTGTAGAAATGATTTGTCAAATATGACTATTATAATTACATATGTAACAACTTTTTAAAAATGAGTTAAAAATTTTTTTGATAGAATTATCTTTGGAAAGTAGCAAAATCTTTCTTATTTTTAATGTTACAAGTATTTTAAAAATATTTAATTGGAAAAAATTATTCACTGCAGTTTTCCATCCCCATCCCAAGTCTAGTTCAATTCCTACCTCAGAGGGAAACGTTGTTAAAAACTTGGTGTTTCCTCGCCCTTTACCTGTGCACTCACATTTATACATATGTACGCATACACAACGTTCAAACGTAGTTGTGATCATAAGTTATATTTTGTTCTGCTACTTGCTATATGATTGATTTGGAGAACTTTTCAGAGCTCCACAGTATGCTTATAACAAATTGATGGATGTTGTCTTATTTTAATAGATAAATTTAATCAATTCATATTTATTGTGATTTAGCAATATGTTTGCCTCCTTATTGTTCCTGTCGTCTTATTAATTTTTAAAGTAAGGCCTCTTCACTCAGTGTCACTGTTTTTTTTATTTGATGTCCTCCTCTTTCTTGAGTTTATTCATATTTTGTTATTTCAACCTTATTATTATAGTAATTGTAAGTAATTAGAATAGAAAGAGTCTGTAGTTCGTGACTTTCTGAGACCTGACTCTGAAAATTGTTTTCAATATTGGGAATTTCTTTTCTTCTCATGTCTTTGTTTACTTCTTCCCCTGCATTTTCTCAGTCTTAGCCCTCTAGCACTTCAAATGGTAGAATTTGTAAATTTATATTTTGTATTTCAGGATATCTTTCATATTTTCCATCTCCAGGTCTTTTTGTGTTATATTTTAGAGATTACTTTAGTTTGATACTCCAGCTTACTAATTCAACCTTCAAATATATCTTTTTTGTGCTTTAATCCATATATATGAAGGTGTATTACTTAGATGATCACATATATCAATTACGGTTCCGTTGCACTCTGGTTAGTTCAAGCAGAAGAAAATTAATAGATGGAGTTAGATGTTTACAAAATCATCTGAAGGTTGAGAGGAGCAGTCTGTAATTGGGAAGTCCAGAACAACTCCCAGAACAGACAGAACTGGCCAGGCAGGGGGCTGCTGCTTCTGCTGCTATGAAGAACCTGCCACCAGAATTGCCGGCTCCACATCCAAATGCCTCAGCCACAATCCAAGGATAAGGTGCCATTACATTACATCTCTGCTGGCTACAAGACCTTGTGGCCTCAGCCCTGACATGTACCAGTAAACAGATGTCACATGCTGCTTCTGAATGCCCACGAAGCAAGAGAACAGACAGTTGGACGTCTGCTAGAGCTGCCGCAGAAAAGCCAAATGCCTCCCTGACTGTACTTGCCAGCAGGCACAACAAAAGCAGCTAAAGTGTGGCCTCCACCTCAGCATGTTCACTTCTGCCTTCCAAACCTCACACAATGCATTCTCCTTTTAAGAAGCGAGCTTCAATCCCACCCAGAACCCAGGTGGTAGAGGAGTTTGAGAAACACAGATTTTCTCCTCTCTAGCATGCAACAGGGTACGAAACAAAGGAGTTGGAATGGAGCTGAGAGGGACAATCTGCAGCATTTGCCATGTTATATTTTTAATTTTACAAATTTTTATTTCTCTTTCATAGCCTAACTTCTTTTTATAGATGCAATATCTTCTCAACGCTAAGTACATTAAATGCCAATTTTAAAGTTTTTCTCTGTTTTCACTACTAACTCTTTTTGGTTACTAACTCTTCTGTTTGTTGAGTTTGGCCCTTCTCTTTGGCTATTGGTTTTCATCAAATGTTTGGCAAGTTTAGTCTATTTGTTCATAATTGTACTTGATAACTTCAGTTTGCCTTTGGCGAATGTAGGGGCTGACTGCACTGGCCAACTTCTTGCGACTGGAGTGTGCGTGTGTTTGTGCATAGGATATGTATCCATCTGAGATGTCTGGGTGGCGTGTCTTCTGGCACTGCCCTGGTACCTGGGTCAGAATTTTCAATGCAGACTTTATCCTAGGAGCAAATCTCGTTCCTTAATTTTTTTTTCTTTTCCTCCCTTGACTGCCCTTATGGGGATAAGGGTTACCTCAAGCTTCACCCTGCTTATTTTTCTAGTGTCAATATTCACTTGGGAGTTCCTTTCAGCCAACTGTTTAATTTGTTAAGAAAGGAAACCAAGATTTTTTTAAACCTTTATTTTAAATTAATAGCTGAAAGCAAGTAAAAATAACTAATTTTGCTAAATACGCCAAGGAAATATTTTAAATCACATATTCAGAGCCTAAACTAGTTGGAGACATTAAATTACTCCCAAATTACAAAGAATCTTAGGAAAAAATCATATGAACACAAACCTCATGGGGGAGTTGATTTCTTGAATATTTTTCTATGGAATGTGCATTCTGGCTCAAGTATTCCCCTTTCATTGAAATGATCTAAAGGCCTTCAAAATCCACTATTAACATGGAAAACTGCCTTTCCTATGGGTTTCTTGATGACATGATGACACTTACGTCCATCTGTGTTTGATACCCAGTGCCCACGTCAAGTACACTTCCAGAGCATGAAATAGGCATGGGCTTTTAACAAGTTTGGGGGTTGCTGAGGAACATGTGTGGACGTCTCAACAAACATTTTAAAAGGAAAGAACATCATTAGCTCACTTGTTTAAGGGAAGTGATGAAGTGTAATAGAGTTCAGCCTGTTCAAACACACTTCAGAAAGCTTTGAGCAACAGTGTTGTACTTAGAGTTTTGAGAGAGAGAAATGACAGAAGACAGAACACAGAAGAAGAAAAATAATTGTGCTAAACAAAACTTTGCAGTACTTTTGAGAAGTATCTAACACAGAAGCAATCACAGCAGGTTGGAATATGCCAGAAGATACACTAACTTTTAAAAACATAATTTATTAATTAGAAAAGAGAAAATAAGATCAAATGCAACCTATCTTTATTTAGCAGTAACTATAAATTCAGACAAACTGATCAAACTGATTTCACAATAAGCTAAGGACTTTTCAAATACTGCTTCAGATTTGCTGTTTTTGTTTTTTCCTTTCTCTTCTGGGTAAGAAATTACATCAAATTTTTGGGTGCCTTCAGTTTTGTCTCATATCTATATTTATACTTCTGGCAATGATTTGGTGATATTTTTGTTTGTGTTATTTGTTTGTCTTTTAACACCTGTTGTGGCTACTCATATATGTTTTTACCACCCAAAATAGGTGTTTAAATGAACTTCAGGTTCTTAAACGTCTGAATTCTACGTGAACTTAATTAAAGTCGTGATTCATGTATGTTCTGTCTTTTTCGGTATATAGTTGATGAGCCATCAGTCTTATTCACAAGCCCAGAAGGCATATTATTTGGACAAAATACTTCTCTCCAATAAATCCATTAGGAGAAACAGAAGAAGACGGTCCTTCTGTAAATACAGAGTGAGAACCACTTTATCCCACTGTTTACTAGGTTATGTTCAACTCTGCTTGATTTTCACAAAAATTCTTTGAAGAATTTAATATGATTTTAAGAATAAACTTCTAAACTCCAGAAAAGTTCCTTTGTTCATGGAAATCTGCCTTTTATAAATCTAGTTCTTGAGTAATAGAAAATTGCTTCTCAATTTATTAGGCCAAAGACCCAAGATAATAATTTTTCTCATATATTTAATGAGATTCTAAATTTTGATGACAGAAACCTTTTTCTCTTTGCTAATAAGTGTACTTTAATTAAGTACGTAGATTTTTACATGCGTATCACATTTGTGCATATAGATAGAAAAAGTATTTTACATGTCTGCTGGACACTATAAGTATGTGATGATAGGTTTTCACATTATTCTTATATTATGAAGTGTTCAGTTCAAATATTTTAAAGCAATACATTTTCCCTCTAACATTTTCTGAAAGTTTATTAATAAAACACTGTGATAGAAAATAACACTTCGTGTGAAAGGTCAGTCTTTGAAAGAAATGTCCACAGACTTCAATGAGTATGCCTATAAATATATTAGTGATGTCATTAGACCCAAATGTGAAATATGAAACCAACATACACTGTAATAAGTAATACAACATATTTCAGTCAGTCTTTAGGATAAAGTGATCTGAAAATTATTTATGTAAAGAATGACCAACTAAAGTATTTCCTCTGTAGACATTCCATTTTTAATATGAATGCTCTATTTTTCCTAGGTAAAAGTTTTTATCAGTTTGAAAACAATGTTAACAGCTACTGCTGCTAATTTGACCACACTGGTTGTCTGCACTGGGCGTCAAGGTCCGGTTTAGATTGTAAACCTCCAAAGGTTTTTCAAGCCCTCTATAATGTCTTAAAAATAGTAGGTGGTTTAATAAATACTTACTAAGTAAATAAATGGAACCAATGCAAGCTACTTTTCATGACAGATTTTAGTGTTCCCACTGCTTTTTAGAGCTTCCTTCTTCAATTTAAGCGTTATCTCATCTGGGAAGATTTCCTTGCTCCATTGCAGGGTTAGGGAGGGGATTCTCTTATGTAATGTGTAACTCCTCTGCACACAAACCTCTGTCAAAACACTTGTTGCTTGTACTTTGATACTGTCAGTGCATCTACCCATCTCTGCAGTCTCATGGGAAGTAGGGACTACGCCTGCCAGAGAAACTTCTGGCACATAACAGATGATCAATAAATGTTGAAGAAAAAAAAAATCAAAGCAATCAGAAAACAGTTCTTTCCAGCTGTGACTCCTTGGTTAACTTATCTCACTGGGTACAGATGATGGACATATCTTATTCACTATTTTTACAAGCTTAAGTTTTGGAATTTTGCAACTCTCTGTCTCGTTAAAAAGAGACTTCATCTCCCATTGTCGAAGCTACGTGGCTGCTATTGCAATCCCCTTTCACATAACCCATTTGTTTTTCAGCTACTTTATATATTGCAGTTAATGTATTTATTAACTCCCATAATCCTGCTTTATTCCAGATTTGTTCAATTCCCTGATTCTTTCCAAATTTCTTCCTCTGTGTTTTGTTGTGCTTTTACATCTGCTTTCTTTCTGTCCATTTTTGGCTCTGAGCCTTCAATTTACACCGAGATTCACCTCTCAAGTCTGAAGTGCCAGATGCTTTGTCTTCAGTCTTTGAAGTCCTTTACAACCAGCTCTCCTGCAATGCAGCTTCTCAACTCACTGCCCTTTGAACACAAAGTGGACACAACTGACCCAGTCTTGGTAGGTCACTTCTCTGAGTGACCACAAATTTTGTGAGTCAGCCAGCTGTGGTAGAGGGGACAGTCTGTAGCTGCAAAACTAACCAGACCATAAGAAGATAAAACCTAAGGCCTTAGCCATGATCCTTGAAGCACTAATTATTAACAACTGAGTGAAACAGTCACCAACATACCCTTATTATTAACTAGATGGCAAACTTGGGTTACATGTTTGCAAGCATGCAAACATTTTTATCTAATCCATAAAAAATTTACACGAGAAACAAATTATTATCATAGCTGATCACAATTTATATGATTAAGTCATGTTTTAAAGAATAGCTATACTATGATGGCTACATACTATAAATAATATGTGTATTTGTTTGGGGAATATATTATTTTGCAATTGATGTTGGATACATATGCTCCTGGCTATCAATGTGACATGATATCACTGGAAATGTATTTAAATATACATTTTGTATATTTTAAATATACAATTTGTATACTAACAATATCTTGGTAAAAGATGATTGTAATTTAAGTAAATTGTTCTGTGGCAGATTTTTCTATAAATGTAGAGAACTATATTATTCATACAGTTCAGAGGAAATTTGGATCAATCAATTAACATTTAGCATAACTTATGGTATTAAAGTTACTCTAAGGGGTATAAAAATGCGTGGGGCTCAGTTTTCATCCTTACAAAGTTTGCAGTCCTGCTGTGGAACCAAGACATGCATGTGCAAAGGCAACAAGGTGAGGCAATATAGGAAACAAATGAGTGGGGCAGAGGGTTCATTTCAGGGAAGGTTCAGAACAGGAAGCCTTTGTATCAGTCTGCATCTTCACCATTTAATTTTTATTTCATCAGTGGAGGTTTCTCTACATAGGTGGGAACTACTGAGACCTGAAAGATGGATAGATTGATGCTCACATATTAGTTTCCTAAGGCTGCCGCAACAAATTACTGCAAACTGCGTGGCCATAAACAACAGGAATTTATTGTCTCACATTTCTGGAGACCAGAAGTCTGAAATCAAGGTGTGGGCATGGTTGGCTCCTTCTGGTGGCTCTAAGTGAGAAAGTGTCCCATGCTTCTGTTCTAGCTTCCGGTGTTGCGGCAATCCTTGCTCTTCCATGCCTTGTAGATACGTCCCTCTAATCTCTGCCTCTGTCTTCACATGGTCGTCTTCTCTGTGTCTCTCTTCTTCTTAGAAGGACACCAGTCAATGGACTTAGGTCCGACCATAAATCCAGGATAATCTCATCTCAAGATTCTTAAGTAATTACATCTATAAAGCCACTATTTCCAAATAAGGTCACATTCTGAGGTTCAAGATGAACATGAATTTTAGGGGGACACTATTCAATCTACTGTAGATGGGTAGGATAATGCTAACAGAGGCATGGGACTGATTAAATTCCTTCAAGGGCAGGGTATGTAACATCAAAAAATATAAAGATTAAGTTATTAGACAATAAGATCTGTCTTAAAAATATGCAAATTCAAAAAATAATTAAAACATGGCTTGTCAGATAAGAAATTTCTGAAGGAAAGATGCAGCCAGAGGATACCCAGTGTGTGTCCTCCCATAAACAACAACAGCAATAAAATAGCTATCAATTTTTGAGCGCTTAGTATGTGTCAGGCACTCTCACAAGTGTTTTATATGTATTATAAATATGTTACATTTTCACCAAAATCCTAAAATATAGGTACAACTATGAGACACACTTTGTAGATGAAGATATTAAGCCCTGGAGTTGTTAAAGCACTGACCCTCAGTGACACAGCTGGTAAGTGATGTTGACTGGACCTCAAGCTTGGACAATCTGAATTCAGGAGGCCATGGGCATTTCCAAACACGATATTGATAAAGCACTATGGGAAGGGATACAGCTGGAAGAGAAGTTTGGGGCAGCTTTTGAGGTTTGTGACAGCCAGGTAAGGGAATCTGGTCTCTGTTCTATAAGGAAATGGGAGTCACTGAAGTTTTTGAAGGATGTGTAACATGATAGATACAGTAAATCGGGGAGACTGTGTCAATGATTACTGTTCAGGAGAGACTGAAGAATGGAGGTCTTGCAGTCTGTTAGGAGACATTGGCACTAAGAAGCTTTTGCAATAAATAGTCAAGAGGTGATAAGGGCCTGAACTAGGGCAGTGGCAATTATGACTCATCTCAGACATATGCTGGAGGGAATAATCCTGGCTGTGTGGAGATCCCTCTTTCCCTCTCTCTGTTTCTCTTTCATAGAATTTAAACAGTATCCTTATGCAGTTAAGAAAAAAGTATGAAAGATTATCATAGGACACATGCACGGTTTATTCTGTGGACAATTTTACTTGCTAAAAGTTTCACTTTTTGTCACCTAGATCAAAACAATGCAATTCTCCTGTTCCCACCCAAAGGATTTAGCTATAATACACTATCAACACAATCATGAGTGATCCCTTCCCGTATAATTACAGGGTGTGCCACAGTGCAGATGTCTCCATGCAAAGCAGGAGTAGCCTACAATTAGCCAGAAGAATTCTGCAGCAAATGTGGTTAGAGGCAAAAGGTTTACTCTAAATTTGACAGGTTGAGCCATAGCTATAAATAGTTTGTTGGGGTTTTTTTGTCTTTGTCAAGGACATTTTTGTTTCATCTGAGCATTTTCTGCAAAATAATGCTACAGCTATAGATGCCATATGTAAAAGCTGTTTCTGCTTTGGATTGGTTTCTCTCCACTCAAAATGATCTGAATAATCCATTATGAAAATGTCTCTGCATTTTCCCTGCATCTGGAAGGGATGCATATGAATTTATAATGCTTATGTGAGGCATAAGTCAGTGGTTAATTCATCTGATTGTAAATCATGTGACTATGTACTGTGACCACATTAAAACTTAACCACAAATAAAAAAGGGAGAATGGGCTCTAACCTATAATTGTGGATCTTAGAATCAAGACTCTCACAAGCGTTCAGTCCTAAATGTGTCACATATAAGAGATGCTTGAAAAATCACATTAGTTAATGTCTAACATGTGCAGCACATGGAGTGGCAGGTTAGCAGCTTTGGAAATACTTTACGGAAAGACAGAAAGGATCACTATATACTCAATGCAAAGGCATTACGGAGAACATGTAACATATACTGAAATCAAAGATCTTTACTTCACAAAACTCAATAATTTCCCTGCACATCAGAATTAAGAATGTATTTTAGAGCATTATAGAGCCTACATTTGAATTTAAAATTAAGTTCAACATTTTTTGTGTGTGTAAAATTATGGTGCTATTGTGTTGGAAAATAGCTTAAAATACAGATTGATAACACATCACTAAGTTTGGTATTTCAGGTTAAATTAATGCTTCCACCCTTATGCATGCAAATGCTTCCACAGAGATCATCCAGGGTAGCAGTATATTATGATCTATGAATGCCAAATTCCTTCTTCATACAGAATTTTGATTAGTAACCCAAACAACTCTGAACGAATATGGTTTTCTCATAACGGTAAACATATGCACCTTAGAAAATTTTAACAGCCAAATAAATTGGTTTAACTCAATATTTCAGTTTGCAGTATCAAAATGGAAAAACTGAAATGTTGTTTTATGAACTTTTGAATATTTACATATAAAATCCTTTAAGTATAACATTAAAAAAAAAACCATAGTATAAAATAAAGTGCTTATTTCCCCTTTGTTTTCTTTGCTCCTCACTAACGGTGTTCAAATCGCTCACAGTCCATGGGCAGGTTCTCTTCTCTGTGTTTCTTGTTTCTGATATCTGCATGCAAATTTTAGAAATAGGATGATTCAACCAATGATGTCCTCTCATCTCTCCCAACCCTGACTTTTTTTTTTTTAAGATTTTATTTTTCCTTTTTCTCCCCAAAGCCCCCCAGTACATAGTTGTATATTCTTCGTTGTGGGTCCTTCTAGTTGTGGCATGTGGGACGCTGCCTCAGCGTGGTTTGATGAGCAGTGCCATGTCCACGCCCAGGATTTGAACCAACGAAACACTGGGCCGCCTGCAGCGGAGTGCGCGAACTTAACCACTCAGCCACGGGGCCAGCCCCTCCCAACCCTGACTTTTAACTATGACACGCAGTGAAACGAGTTATGTTTTAATTTTAATTCCAAGATATATCATTACTGAAGTGAGGCTCCCTAGCACGTAAGCTTTGAAATGTCTAAGAAATGTCATCAGTCAGGGGAATACAGTAAAATACTATCAGAATGGCTTTTGTTTTTTGTTTTGTTTAATGAATGTTCTTTGTCATGTTTATTCCACGTGAAAGCTCATCTTTAATCCAGTTAGGGCAAAAGAACAGGATCTTTTCAGTAAATTGTGCCATGACCTAGGGTTGATACTCAGGGACCTTTATTAAAGATCAGGTTTTAAGAACGTATTTTCCTACTAAAGCCTCTTTATTAAAAATGACTCATTTTATGTATTGTATTTGAGTCATTGAATTTTTTAAAGCATTAAATGAATGTCCCTGAATAATTTCTGATTTTTCGCTGGTGCTTCTTTCTGAGAAGTGAGGATAACCTAAAATCTGTATGGTATGGCATAGGGCAGTATCAATTACTCTGCAGCTGGCAGATGTATGCATTCATTTTGAATCTAAACTAAATTAACTCCGAAAATCACAATGAATTCCTACCTTGTGATTCTTGAAAATGTTGCACAATTACAACATGTCATATATTTCATTGTAAAGATAATTTTTATTTAAAATATTTGGCTTTATCTGTAGGCAAAATGAAGTGCCAAACTGTATTATATTTATCATCCTCATTACAACTACTCCTTTCCCAAATAAGTTTATACATTTAAAGGAAAAAAAAATCCCTTCTTTAAAGTACAGAACCCTGTTTCAGGTGGATAACTTGCTTCTAAGAGAAGAAGCACTTGGTGCAACTTTATATCTGTAAACCGTCATCCTTCAGTTGACAATCTTGACACCTCATGAATGAGTCCAAAGGTAATGCTTTCTTATTTTCAAAGCATACTTAAGATAATTGGGTCTATACTTTTACAATTATTAACAGAAAAGCTAACATCTTCAGATGATTAAAAATTAACAAGATACACCCTAGAGATGTCCTGGCATTTTCTACCATCTGATAGGGTTTACATTTCCTTAATATGTTACTATCTAAGAGGAAGGAAGAATTGTGTGTGAACAGAAACTGTGGCACCCCTGTCTCCCTCAGGGCCTTTGGAAAGGCTGCCACTTCTACCAGTGATGACCAACACCTCTTTGTTGACCTAGCAAATTCCAGTGCATCCTGAGGCCCACCCTAAATGTCCTGGCCTCTGTAGTTTCTATTCACTCTTCACAATAACTAGAATTAATTATCTCTTCACTGAAAGCCCAGTGGCACTGGAAAATGAATTCCACAGGGCATGGACTTTTGCTTATTTTGTTTGTGATGTATCTCCAGTGATGCATCTCTAGAACAGTATGGTAGGAGTTCAATAAAATTTGTTGAATGAAACTCTCTTCACAGATTCCTGAGTTGTGGAGGTATTTTCACATGATATTTTGGTTTTGCCATTTGCAAATTTTCTTTCATATATGCTACCTAAATGCCACACCCTGAAGTTTATGCTTGTGTTCTCAAAATGAAAATTTCAATAATGATAATGGACAGTTTAGCTTCTCTGTGCTTTAGCTTCCTATCTATAAAATGGAAATAATGATAATAATGGGATTAGTGTGAAGATTAAGTGATAATGCAGTAAGCTCTCCAACACAGCAGCTATCAGTGCTTTGTCTCATATTTTCTATGAGTTTGACTATTTTCAATTCATCAAGGTCATTTGGAATTTAATGGTACTCTAAGACATTATTGTTCCTTGAAGTTGTCTAGAGATAAATCATGTGAATAAAGAAAGATAAGGAGCATGTAAAATAATAACAAAATAGTAGAAATAATATCTAGAGAGTAGAGAAGCATGGGAGAGGCAATGGTTGGATGATTAAATTTATGTATAACCTGCATGAAAATTTCACAAACCATAATAGAAGTCTATGTAACTATATGGGCAAGAATAAAGTAAATTTTCTTAAGTTCAATCACACTTGCTAATATACTGACAATTAAGTACGCCTCCACTATACTCACAAAATGGTTTACAGTAATACCATCTTTAAAGTATTTTTCCTAATGTCTTTAATGATTCCACTATTAAATGCAAAGGCGAAAAACAGATCAGCAAATTCTCATTTATCTAGACAGGTTGTGGGTGTAGTTAATTGAATATTTTGGTTATTAGTGTTACTACCTGATAATTTATACATAAATGATCAATTTTCAAGTGGTTACAGTTATAGCTAACATGCATATAGTTTAATACTATGTGATGCACTGCTCTAAGAGCTTTACATTTATTAACTCAATTAATCCTCACCACAACCCTGTGAGGAAGGCAAGTTATTATTAACCCAATTTTACAGAAGGGAAAACTAAGGCACAGAGAGGGTAAGCAACTTGCCAAAGGACTCACTACTAGCAACTGTTAAGGACAGTATCCAAACCAAAGAAGAGTGACTCCAGAGTCTGTTCTCTTAACCCCTATACTATGTTGCACAGAGTCAAATATAAAATTCTTGGGTTAATGAGACAATCAACCATAGACCTGTCTAGATCAGAAACTATGCATAATTCTTGGAATCTCCAGCTCCCTCATATACACTGCAAATTGATCAATAATGTCTCTACCACCAATCCTCCCTTCAATGCCACCCCCATGATCACCAATTTAGTTCAAACCCCTCTCATCACTACGTGGACTACTGCAATAACCTCTCCACCAGTCTCTTTTCCTCCAATCTGTTCACCTTTAGTCCATTTTCCAAACTGCCAGCAGAGTGACACAAATCAGTCATATTATCCCCCTGCTTAAAATATATGTTACTGTCCACAGCTGACTCATTCTGTATGGTAGTCACTAGAGCCATGTGGCTATTAAGCACTCAAAACGTGGTTCGTCCTAATGAAGATGTGCTGTGAGTGTAAAATACACATGGGAATTTGACACCTTAGTATAAAAAATCTAAAATGTCTCACTATTAATTTGTATTTTAAATGTTGAAATGATAATATATTTGAGTTAAAATGTACTTAATATATTATGTATAAGTATAATCTATTATATTCTGTATATTAAATATTATTAAAATTAATTTCACCAGCTTTTTTCTTTTTTAATATAGCTACTAGAAAATTTTAAATTACCTACGTAACTGGTGTTATGTTTCTATTGGTCAGAACTGATCCATAGGATAAATGTAAGCTTCCCCTTGCTCCAACTTTCCCCTTCCTCTTCAGCCTCTTAGCTGGCCATTGAATCAGCTTGTGGTCCAGCCTGTGATCCGGTTCAATACACACTCTGTGATACAGCCTGTGATGCCCTTACACACATTCAGACTTCTAAACACTCTAATCTCTTTGATGTAAATCCTTTCAATCTTTGATTTCCTTGGTCAAATCCTAGTAATATTTCAAAACTTGTTTCAATAGTTTTCTCTATGAGATCTTCTCTGATCTCTCCAGGCAGCACTGATCACTTCTTCAATGATGATGTTCCCATATGTATATGTATGTTAATGATTTTCCTCATTGCACTATATTGTAATCATTGGTACACAGCTATCTCCTATAAAGGACTGTGAGCTCTCCTAAAAATTCTAGATGCACTTAATAAGTGTTTGTGGAATAAAAGAGCATAAATGGAATTAGGAGTCAAACAGATTTGCTTTAAATTATACACCAATCACTGATTAGATATGTAAATTTGAAAAATTTATGTAAACTCTAATATGTAGATGAGGTAAGAGGTTGAGCTGAATCTGTATTTATTCTATTGCATACCATTTGACACTCCTTTAAAAAATACATCCTTTATATCAGCTTCCTTGCCATTTAGCTTTTTGCCAGTAAAGGATGTTTCCAGGCTTTGGTTTAAGGTTAATGAGACATTTCAGTATAAAAGAGTTACTAAAATTTATACAAATTAATAATGCAAGTGCCATAATTTAGAATGGCAACTTTTTACGTATTGCGTATTTTAAAAAATTATGCGATTTTTCTAAACTTATGAAATTTATTATAGTTAAATGGATATGAAGTGCTTATACTAAAGAAAGGTCAAGTGAAAGACAGTACAATCTTTTCAAATTATTCGCAGTGTGGGAGATGGAAAGAAATGAAAAGAAGGCATCGTGGGGCTCATTTCAAATATTGATCATTTTCCCAGAATTTCTTCTAAACACTGGTGGTTTCAAATATCGAAGATTGTTTTAGATGGCAGGAAAAGCGGATGCATCTGGGAGCTTCTAAGATGGTGGAGGAAATGTCTCAAGTGCTCATAGATGACCATTAACGAACCAACATCATAGCAGCTAATAATGAAACCATGTTAAAGGTATGTATTAGAGAACCCATAATTCTATTACTCTTTTAAAATGAAATATGATAGAATGCAAAAAAGAAGTGAAAAATAAACAATACCATAATCATATATACCACAACTCAAAGTACTCGCACATTCCTAAAAATATATTTTGAGTAAAGCCAGGCCTAAAAATGGATAAGCCTAAGCGTTCTAAAACCTCTAGCCCATTGCATTCGAAATATATTTAAAATTAGTTATTTACTCCTTCTTTCCATTCCTACAATCCCTGCATCTAGTCTTTCTGTAGTAAAATAAGCCAGGTGTTAGAGATCAGAATTAAAATGTTGAATAAAACAATCATATTTTGACAAGTTTTAGGCTAATTCATTTTGAAGGTTTAAATCATGTTTTGAAAAAGACGGAGTGTTTTGTTCTTTGTGCTAATGTGTGACTTCCTTCTTCAACAAAAACTGGTTACATAGAGACAGTACAACGTTTCTCTGACATCAAAAAGTGGTTGCAAAACATTGTTGTGCTGAATTAGTTGAAAACGAGTCAGAAACATAAGGATTGTATTTCTAGTGAACTTCACGTGAGCTCAAATGTGAGAAAGCAAAGAGTGCTTTGGGCAGAATGGTCTTCAGATTTTAGTTAACCCATTCTTGGAAAGCTTTGCCCATTCAATTTGATTGGCAATCTGTTTTGCTCTCCTTTGTCCCTCTACCATGTTGATGCCATAACTGCACAGAACTTGAGAAGGACGTACAAACAATCCCCAGGTGACCCGTGGAACATGACTGACACCCCGTCATGATTTCTTCTGCTAACCACGAGTCAGAAGAAGCAAGAGATTCTGGTTTAAAAATTCATAAAACTGATTTGGAACATATACTTTAAAATACTGCCTTTATTCTCCATGATGGGTGAGAATTTAAGGAACAGCCTATCAATACCTTCTCAACCATTTTTCTAGTAATGACTGACAATGCTTTTTTCCCTTTATTTGAATTTTACTTCACAGAAGATTTCACTAAAATTTTTAGAGTGAAGTGATAAAGGTGTCCATTTTCTTTATAGGAATCAATACATTACTTACATTTGCTATTTAGAGATTCCACTTCATAATGGTTTTTGGGTGGGAGGAATAACCACTGCAGGTAGAAAATTCTCAAAACCATCCTTTCAAAACTTAGTTACTCATTTAGCATAATGAAAATGATTTTTGAAGCTCAAAATTTGTTGCTTCTGTTGCTGAACAAGAAATAGGTGTCCCTCACTTACATGGTCAGAAAATAAACAAACTGCGTATCATGCGATCCCTAGTTTTACATAAAACACTATGGCAGGATCAACCTCAGCCTCTCCCTTTGATGTACAGCCAAATAGACACAAAATGTTAGTTGACCAAGTTTTCAGTGAGAGCTACGTGTTGTACGCGAATATATGTTGATCTTGCAAAATTCAAATTTGCCTACACAAACTGGGTTGTGGAAGGGATCAATGTAGAAAATCTATCTGAACAAACATTTCCCAACACAGGCTGTGTTTATGTAGGGATACAAAGAAAAGAAATTCCAGATAGGATTTACTTAACAATCTTTGACTCTTTGCCTATCCATACGGTCTCAAACCCACAACCTCCACAAAAATAACATTTAAGTGAAGTAGGCTTAAAATTTGCAATCACTTTAATGACAGCATCAAATATCAACACTATGATTTCGCCCAGAGTTTTTTGAGTTCTAATGCATTTCTGCTTTCTCTGAAGGTTACTTAATTCTTTCACTATCTCTGGGAGGTATGTTTTAGTACTTACTTGTCTAGTCTATCACTCATGGTTTAGGAATTTAATTTAAAAGTCTAATAAATCCTACTGAAACTCAGTCAGAAAACGCAATTTACTTATGAAACCAAAGCAACCCAGATACAATTTTGCTTTAACGTTCTACCTGATGCCTGCAAAGGTTTTCCTAAATCAATAGTGTGGAATAGAGATCATTGTCTTTTTTTTTTTTTTAAATGTTATTAAAGATCCAACTTAGTGCCACTGAAGAGCTAGATTTTTAATTTAATTTAACTTAATTTTAATATTCATATGTAGTCAGTGACTACCATATTGGGAAATTATCTGATAAAAATGTCAAGCCACATACACGAAATTATATATAATGATGTTGATAACACTATATAAATTTTCAGATAAAATTTAATATGACATCAAGTTATTAATTTCAACTGATTTGGCACGTTTTTTATTTAGTAGCTCTTGGCAGAAGTTGTTTATATTTTTGATAACCTTGCTCCTCAATGTTGTCTACCATGCTTCTAAGATAACTAAGAATTTTTGCATTTCAAACATGTATTTGTCAATATTTCATCCTGTTAGCAAATATGGCCTCAACAGCCTTTTTCAGTGAGATGCTACATTTTAGATTGATTGTTTAGTAGATAAGAATACAGCTTAACTCACTGAAATCTTTACTCTTGGCCTTTATCCGCAGACTCATTTTCTTTCTAAAGTCAGCTTGTGCAAATTTAAGGGTTTGCAAAGGTGTAGTAAAGCATGTGTTACTCTTTCTTCCTCCTCACCAATGACATGCTCGTTCCCTGATCTGTGTTAGGTTATAATGTGTGTGCAGGGTTTACTTGTACCTTACAAAAATATATACCATATCTCAGCAATTGCTATAATTGCTAATATACATTGAAGACTTCCTGTGCACAAGAATAGTACTAAATACTTTATGAGGATTTTCTCACTTAATCCTCCCTACTGCTCTTGAAAGTAGGTATCATCTTGAAAGTAGGTATAGGATATCATATACTGATATCCCCTTGACTAAGAGTCAATGTGGTTAAATATTTGCCTGAGTTCATCCACCTAGGAAATAACAGAGCTAAGATTCAAATCCTGTCTGTCCAACTTTAAATCCACAGACTTAAATATTTTTTCCCTGATCTCTCATCTGTAACAGGGAAATTTTATCTTTTATATCCATGAAACAAAAGGAGACTTGCTAAGTAACACATTTCCTTTCTCTAGAATAATAAAGAAACCTGCAACTAGTCAGAAAATTCAACTTAATTTTGTTCGTGTTTTTTTTTCCAAGCCAGTTAAGATCTAGTCATTGAAAACTTAAGAGGCTTTTGTTCATTTGTTTGTTTTTGAAGGAGGGATATATGTCCAGCATTATATAATTAGTAAATTGCAGAGCCTCAGTTATATAGATTGCAGTTTAAATAATAGTAAAAAATGTGTCCTGATTAAAATTTTAACATGGGAACCCTTCCTGCTATTTAAGATTTTGGGTGAAATATTTCTAATCTCCTCATTACATAAATGTTCTTTGCTCACACGTAATGGTCGTGGTACCTTGAGGAAAAAAATCTCTTCAATGTATCATGGATCTTCTGATGGTGGTTCAAGATGGGTCCTAGTGTCCACGAAAAAGAAAATCACGCTGTGACCATTAAGACAGAGACTTTCAAACCTTTTAGAGGTTGTAAAAACTTCCTGTGTTATACCGTGAGTATGAAACATCCAAGTGGTGGTGTGAACTAGAAGACAACGGGGAGGCTGCATGTGTTTTGCCACAGGTAAATTCTTACTTCAAGGCATCCTATGCATTTAAAATGGAACCTGGTAGTTTTCAAACTCTTAAACAGTACATTTTATTAATGCTTTGATAAAATGATAACACTTGATCTTACTTTATGCACAAAAGAATTATAACAGGAATTCTCATGGGAAGGCAAAAAAATTCTGGATTTTTGGGGAGAGAATATAGTGATGTAGACTCTGACTTATTTGTTGGATAATCTTGAGCATGTCTCCTATTGATTTCTTTCTTTTTTTTTTTTTGAGGAAGATTAGCCCTGAGCTAACTGCTGCCAATCCTCCTCTTTTTGCTGAGGAAGACTGGCCCTGAGCTAACATCCATGCCCATCTTCCTCTCTATGTGGGATGCATACCACCGCATAGCGTGCCAAGCAGTGCCATGTCTGCACCTGGGATCCAAACCAGCAAACCCTGGGCCGCTGAAGCAGAACGTGTGCATTTAACCACTGCACCACCAGGCCGGCCCTCCTATTGATTTCTAAGGAAATAAAATACCAGTAGATATGTTAATACTTACCTTTATTGCCCATTACAAGTTGAATATGTTAAGGGTGGAAGGCACATTTTCATTTTTATAAAGTCAAATTAACTCTTAGCTGAGTAGTCCATGTCAGCAAAATAATTGGATGGCTAACAACCAGAAAGAGTTAATGCAGCTTTAAAATACGTGAACAGGATAATAGATTAGATTTTCATGCTTGATGAGAAGGAGTTCACTGAAACATAGTAAGTTCTAGATTTGCAGTCAGGAATTGGTCTCAGGTCTGCTTACTAAGAGTTATTTTCTGGGGCAAATCTTCTTCTTCTTTTTTTTTTGCTGAGGAAGATTTGCCCTGAGCTAACATCCCTGCCAATCTTCCTCTATTTCGTTTGTAGGTGGCAGCCACAGCATGGGTGCTGACAAATGGTGTAAGTCTGCACCTGGAAACAAAACCCAGACCGCCAAAGTGGAGTGTGCTGAACCCAACCACTAGGCCACAGGGCTGGCCTCTGGGGCAAATCTCTCTTATTCAGAGCTTCTTTTTGCTCTGTGATAGAAATCAGTCATGTCAATAATAAGTGTATGTCAAAGAGCCTGAAACATAGTAAATGCTTAATAATGTTTGGTTTTTCATTCACAGATGATGAAAGTAACAGTATAGATCTATAAGGTTGCTTGGGACAGGATAATTTGTCAGAGCATTAGCAAAATCAGCTTGTAATAATTCTTTATCAGGTAACTTTGTATCAGTATTAACTTTTACCCAAGTTAATGAGGTTATCTAAAATGAGTAGAGTAGGTTAGGTTCTAACTGAAATAAACAGTCCTTTCTAAAAGTCCATGCTGCTCTCCTGCCAGACCCCTACCTAAATATACTAAGAAATCAGTTTATTCTTGGTACTTAAGTTACTCCAACATAGGAGTAAGATGTTTCCAGAGGTACATCCAGTTGTCAGGGTTTCGGTGGTAAGGACAGCCTCAATGACATCCTGAAGACCTGACTGAAGCGCCTTCCTTCCTGTCCAACACGGGTCAGAGCAGAGCCAACAGAACAGCTGTCCTATCAGCTCTTCACCTGTATGTCCTAGAATTTAAGACTTTTTCAAAATCAAAATCCCTCAGTGTTTTAGTTTGTACATATGTAAAATCTCCAGATGGAAAACTAACCTCATACGATACGTTGGTCATTATTCAAGAACTGTTTTTCAGCAACCCTCAAGTGACTCGGCAATGTGAAGAAAGTATTAGATGTTCATGTTAAGTCAACCGCGTTTAATTTAAGGGCTTTCCCATTCCAACGAAAACCAAAGCTTTGAAAATTCAAGAACACATTGTCTAACCCTAAACCACTTTTAACAAACAAGGACTTTCCAGTTACCACAGAAAATCACGTCTCAGAGCCTTCTTATGTGTCCTTTTGTCTTCTATATAATGGCTTTTCTCTTCCTCCTCTTCCCCTGACCCCCACCACTGAAACTGGCCAGTATAAATTGTGGAGTTAATATGGTTAGTAAACAGAAGAGAGACTTTTCAAACAAATTTATTAATAATTCTAAGATACTACTTAGTAAGTACTTAAGATGTACTAGCCAATGAGCTCATCACTAAACACACACCCCCCAAAACCTGCAGAGGGGATCCTATCCTACATATATGTATATATGTAACATATATGCCAATATACTTAATTTAATCCCCTCAAAATAGCTAGACATGGTGGGTACTAGTTTTTAATCCTTAAATGGAGATGAAGAAACTGAAGGTTTGACAGCTAAAATTAGTTAACCAAGTTATCCAGCAGACAGTTCAGCTAGTTACCGGTACAATAAGGTAACAGATGCATTTCTGCCTAATTCCCAAGTCTATCAGCTTTTATTTTTCAGCACTGATTGCTTACTGAGTGTCAGGTACCGTGCTCAGGCACTGGAAGTACATATAAAGACACATAAGACCAAGTCCTTTGCCTTGTAAGAGGTCACAGTTGAGTTGAGCAAAGTATATAATCTGATTTTCTCTGTTTAAATAAAACCTAGAACAGTGATTCTTTAAGTGCAATCCCTAGATTATCAGCATCAACCTCCCCCAGGGACTTGTTAGAAATGCAAAGTCTCAGGCCCCATCCCGGATCCACCAAATTAGAAACTCAGGAATCTGTATTTTAACAGGCCCTCCAAGTGACTTTGGTGCATGCTGAAGTTTGAGGATCGGTGGCCTAAAGAGACAGGGGTTGTGGAGACATACACACCCGAACTTGGAGATGTGGGAGGAGGCTTCCTGCGGGAACGGACACTCGAGCTGTGTCAGGGAGGATTTATAATTTTTTTCTTCCAGGCAGAAGCGACAACATTAACAAACGCAGAGAGGGAAGAATGCCATGTGTTTGATACTCCTAGAAATTGAAGGTCAGAGGCAGGGGTTGGTAATGGATAAACTGGAATTAGACCAAGGCCAGAGAATGTGTATGTCTTAAATGTTTTAGACCTTGTCTCATACAGTGCTTAGTATAAAGACTCTAGAAAATAACTTCAGGGACCCACAGTAAAAAACCTGGAATTGATATTTCTGCAAAATTTGGGCTTCCTATTGGCCACCCAACTGTCACTGACCATGGGGCTTTCTCAGGATGCTCTTACGTGTCGTGAGGGAGATACTTTGCTGTCCAATAAGAGAATGCTGGGAGAGAAGGAGAGATCAGAGGGAGCAAGCCTCATATTCTGGGGCTTTCAGATAGATGCAGAAGCTCTGCGATCCAACGGGGCTGTGACAAATTTAACCAAAGGTGACTGACTTGGAGTAAAGAGGGAAGAAGAGGGGTAGAAGGATGGGAAAGGTAATTTTAGTGAAAATTCAAGTTAACCTTACTCTAAACAAAACACACACACACAACAATAACAAAAACAACAAAGGAGAAATTAAGATTAACCACAGGGATATGTATGGCTATTATATTGTTACTATAGATATTCAGTTCACAGACCAGGAGATAGGACATTATATGTACTTCATCGTTGTCTTGACAATGACAGGGTCAAGGGTCAGCTCTGCAAATTTTCTTGTATTCCCTCCCATATTTTCACAGAAATCTATTATTTACCAGTTTGGGAGTATTATTTTATAATCATCAAAGCCATTTTATAGGGACAATCTCCAAATATCTTACTTGTCCATTTTATTGATCAAGTGTGTCAGAAGGACAACCTTCTTTGCACAGATGGTATACACATTTTGAACAGTGGGGGATTACATTTAAAGTAAACATTTTGTATTAATCCCTGGGGAATCTGGGTTACAGAATGTGGCTGACTGCAAGAATTGGTAGTGCTCTAGCAACCAAAAAACACTTAGGAACTCTGGGGCCTCCATTGGCCGAGGCACAGCTACAAATTTAGCATTCCCTCATTTTAAGCATTCCAAAATATTTTAGTGATTGTCTTGATAGGAGTCCAGCAAAAAACAGCTGTCAAAATGTATCATATATTTGCAAACCTCCTACACAGCACTGTTACTATAATTGGTTGAGGTTTGTTTTTTTTTCATTGGACTTTAAAAAGGTTGTGGAAAGCATAGTTTAGGTTTGGTCAAACTTTTATTAATGTTCACAGGAAGACTATAGTCCATAATTAGACTTCAGTTTTTAAAGTATTTCATATTTAAAAAGTAAGCAAGTGCATAGGTGGCAATTTTTCTTTACAGCTTCATTAATCTGAAAGTTAGACTCTCTTGGACTGCAGTATGTACACAGTGTTGCAAATCACCACTTTTTAATCTGTTGTCTCTGCTCCATCGAATAGGCAAAGTAATTTGGTTGGCAGTGTTTTCATTGGTTTTAATATCTCCTTCCCCACCTCCTTTCCACTCCAAACTATGACTTAATTGCACTAGGGTTACCCTTTTAAAACCAAGACATTAAAATAGCCTGGAGTACTACCGTTCTTTCTGCAGAAACCATCGTCTACTAAACAGAGGGTCTATTTCACTAGCCACACGTCCATCACAAGTGTTTTAGAATTCAGGGTAACTAGTTTACTGGTTAAATCAGAGCCAAAGACAATAGCAATTCCAAATTGCAAGATTTCTAGAAAATATGTGGAGGTCCTTTCTGACATTAAAAGAAAAAAAAAACCTTAAAACTTATGAGGTTTTTTTTTCATTATTCTGTTCTGCTTGGCCCTGAACATTGAGTTTTATTGCCAGACTTACGAAGGGCACCTCAAAAAATATTATTGTACTGCTCTGAATTACTTTAACTGTGTTTTGAAGCAAGGCACTTTCCTATATTGATGAAACCAATTATAGACTCTTTAAATTAAAAAAAAAGTTACACTGTGGAACATATTAAATCTAGTAATCATTGGGGAAAATATCTGTTCATATGGCTTCAATAGGCAGCTCTACATGCCTCATAGATCAGAACGTCTATCCTGACCTCTTGCCCTCTATGCAGCCTAATGATTCTTATTATCTACAGAATATTGCTATTTCATTGTCATCCAAAACAAGTTTGTCTACATAAGAGCCCATAATTCCATATTTTCACTACTTTAGTAAATACATTTTCAGAGTATTCAATGCATAAACGCAATAGAGAGTTGCTGAGGTGATTAGAAGATGGATTGAAATTTAGGCCATGGTAATGGAAAGGAAATGGTGGATCCCAAAGATGCTCTGCAAGAATTCTAGACTTGATGGGTAAGAGAACAACTTAGCTCAAGGACAGTGGTGAACGGGACACTATTCCTAGGGGTGGGAAAGTAAGAAGCCATATATAGATATCCATGATAGTATAAATAACTTCATGTTTTCAGCAGGGAACTTTTAACATGTGTAAAATAAGAATCTTAAAGCAAAAAAAAAAAAAATCACAGATGACAAGCAAACATGAAATGCCACAATAACAAGGAAAGTATTTAAAAGAGTTTTCTTGTTGTCATTAGGGTAGTCACACATAGTTTCTCACCAAAAAGTGATATTGAAGTTTGGTAGAACGTATCAGCCAACCTGATTCTGCTCAAATAATTTTTTAAATAAAATTACTTGATACAGCTTGTCTTCTTTACCAATAACAAAGCATTTACCTGTCCTGTAAAATGGAAGATGCCATGCAGACAGCAGAACATAGAGACATTTAAATAGTTATTAAACTCTCAACTTTATGAACTAGGCAAAGCCTTCTTAATATACTGTTGATCCAAAAAAAATCAATATGAAAGGTGAGGAAAGACAGGCTATTTAAAGCAAGAAGAAAGAAGGAACAAGGATGAAATATTAATCATTCAGGGTAGTCTGGTGAGCTAAAATTTTTTTTGGAAGATCCCTTAAAAATTGTTTTAAATAGGGTTATTTTTCACTTTACTTAGAATTTGCTTCTTTCTAAGTAAGTTATTTACTAATTAAAAATGTAGGGATATTGGGCTTGTAATTCTCTGTTTTTCTCTGAGGAACTTCTTTGCCTTTCCCTACCTGGCTCCATCCCCTCAACGCTGACCCTAAGAAGTGCACTCAAGGCTCCCACACCGGCTGGCTCCTGATTGGGTGTGGCCAATGGAGACACCAGGGATGTTGTTCTGAATGCCATAATATACATGAAATCTCTTTGAAAAGGTCTTTTGCAAGGATACATTGTTTTAAGCCTTACTAATATTTGCCACAGTTTTAAAACATATATTTCAGTATTAAAGTGATACAAATTAAATGTTTTACATTCTATAGTTTTACACCCATTTATGAAGGAAAATGAGTTGCTGAATATGTTATAATTGAATAATAATGGACAACTTTTACTGAGACAGTTAACTAAAAAGAATTGCATTGTGGTTAAGAGAGCAGGTTCTGAAATAAGACTGACTAGGTCCCAAATCTTGTTCCATTGCTTTAATAGCTATGTGACAAAGGACTTAAATGTTCTAAACCTTAATTAATTTCTTCATCTATAAAATGGAGATAAAAATTTACTCTATGTGATTAGCCACTCTCCAAGATGGCCCCCAACGGTCCCTGCCTTCTGATATTAACATCCTTGTGTTGTCCCTTCTACACTAATGAGGGCTAACTTGTGTAACCAATGGGATGTTATGTAAGTGATATAGTGTCATTTCCAATGCTCAATTATAAAAGATACTGAAGCTTCTGTCTCTGTTGGATCATTCTTCCATCTTAAAAGTGGATCCTCCAGCCCCAGTCAAGCCTTCAAATATCTACAACCCCAAATGACATTTTAACTGAAATCTTATGAGCGACTATGAGCCAGAACCACTCAAAAAGCTGCTCCCAAATTCCTGACTTACAGAAACTATGAAATAATAAATGTAAGCTTTGGTATAATTTGTTATGCAGCAATAGATAACTAATATACTCTGCCTGATAAAGTTGCAAAGATTAAATGAGATAATTGTGTGAAGCCAACAGAACAGTATCTAGAATATAACGAATACACAAGAACTGTTAGCTATATTCCTGAGCACCAGTATGTTTTAAGAACTGGGATAGGATATATATATGAACTGTCTCATTTAACCTCATATAGTTAGCATTCTTTATGTTTCAGGTGTCAGAACACCCAACTCAGACTGTCTTAAGCTGAACCCTCCTGCAAAATAAAGAACTTGTTGGTTTAAGTAACTAAAAGTACAAGGGGAGAGTTTGTTTCACAAACTGGTAGATTCAGGAGCTTAAACAATATCACCCTGGTCTCTCTATCATTGAGCTTTGCTCTCCTCCCATGCTATTTTAGTTCTCAAGCTCTTCATGGCAAGATGGCTCCCAGCAGCTTCACCTTTACATTCTTCTTGGTGCCAGTCCAGCGGGAGGGAAAATGTGTCTCTTTCCCAACAATCCCAGGAAAATTGTCCTTGTATCACTTTGGCTCTGACTGGACAGTCAATGTCTCTGACCCAATCACAGAGCCAGGGGAAAAAGAGCATAATTGGCCAGTTAAATCACACGCTTCCCTCTATGAAAACACAGGCTAAAAGTGGAGGGGGTGGCTACCAGAGGAAAACTAGGATACTAGGGTCTTGTGATTAGAAGAAGGGTAAAATGGATGTTGGGCAAAAATAATAGATATCTCCCATGCCTCATAAAAATTACGTAAAGTAGTTGATATTATGATCATGTTCCACAGAGGACAATAAAGCATAGAGCTCATGCAGCTTGCCTGGAATTGCACAGCTATATGTGGAAGGGCCAGTCAGATTCCAGAGCCTATGGGCTGCACCACATTATTATATTACCTCTCTAAGTGATCCTATGAATTGTTACTTTATTGTGGCTTGGCAATTGAGTTATACAGACACTACATCTGTTCCACTCCCTCTATCCTAAATTATACTCCTGTACAATCTGGTCAATTTCTTCAATTATCCTATTTACTCAACTATGAAACCTAAATGTTTGAGTCAGATAAAATACTTCAAATGGGCTGAGCTATAAAAAATTAAAGTACAATCTTATTAACTAAACCTTCTCTTATAGTTATCCGATAAACTAGGTGTCTTAATTATTTCCTCCTCAGCCCTTGCAAATAGTCTTATTCTAGTTCCCAGCAGACTAGATTGAGGGTTGTGACAGGCAAGGTTTTGTTGGCTATCCTTTCTGCTCTTTATGAAACCTATTCCTTGAAGATTAAATCTCAAAACAATCTATAATTGTAGAATGTTATACAAAGATATAGGTGCTTACCTACTTTCTTTATTTAATATATCAATGTTTCATGTATCTCTTTTGTTTGAAATTCACTCTTATCCCAGGATCTTTTGAAGGAGCACTTCAAAATTGTTAGTGATTATTAAAACCAGTCTGTTAAGTTCTTCAAGATCAACAATTTTAATAAAACAGTGCTGCTGCTGATGAAATAATTTTCCTCCATGTCACCTTCCCTGAAGCAAGGAAAATGACATGAGTTTTCCCTCAAAACAGGATTCCTTAAATTATTTATCAATGATAGCACATATTTAGAGGCATCTGAATTTTCCTCTTCCCTTTCCCAATATCTCATATGAGGGCTTCTTGAACTTGATTAAATATAAATCTCTTTTAAAGAAAATAATGTGGTAAAATAATGTTATCCAAACATAAAAAGCATATAATTATGTATGTGATAATTACGTAGTGCATATTTTATACAAATTTCTTAAGGTAGAAGATTGTCACAAAGAATCAGCATAAGAATAAAAATACATGAGTTTGGGGTCCAGTTCATAGGCATAACACACTTAGGAAAAAAAGCAACTTATCAACACTTTCTTCTTTAAATTTTTATTTATACCAACTATATACCTATTTCCACCATAAACGTAGATTTCATCTACTTAGTTTAGTCACTGACCGTGTAATCATTGACAGGCTTAGATATTATTTTTGTATATGTTCCTTTCCTAGATTCAGTTGTATAGGTATATAGGCTCAACTATTGGATTTCCATTAGCATAAGTCATTAGCAATAACTCTATGCATGTGATCAAAGATAAACATTCTTCCAACGAAAAGTTTGTAGCTTTGAGATATAAAGAGGATTAGCGATTTTAAGAGAACTACGAAGCCAGTAAGAATCATGTGCTTATTTCTAAAACTACCCAGAAATTAAATGATGTTTTCCTTAAACACAGTACATCATATAATTTCTATACCTCATGCTGTGATGTCGTAAACTTTTCAATTATTCATTCAACAAAAATGTCTGGGGAGGGGCTATATATTTAGCAATATGCTGTGCTAATTGCTATGGGAATACAAAGAAGAACTTTGCTTAAGATTATGTAGTGGCAAAGATGGGATTCTGAGAAAGTGGCACTGCCTATCAAGAGCTTGCAACCGCACAAAGAGACAACTGGAGCAATAAATCCCAACCCAAGGTAACATATTATTGAATGCCAAAATGATGCCTTGGTGCAGGCAATAGCAGCCAAAGAGATGCTGGCGAGCCAAACAACGGGTAGGGGTGGAGTGAGGGAAGGAGGCAGTTTCTTAAGAAACTTTTTGGAATTTGTTTGAAGAATGAATAGGAATTGCAAATGTGGAGGGAAGGAAGGAGAACATGCCAGGTAAGAATAAAAGGTATGAATTAAAGCAAAAACTGAACAACCATGGCAACAAAAGTAGGAATGTGGGAGGAGGAGAGGAAGGTCCGGGGGATGCAACAAGTTGTAGGAAACACGTCGAAGTGGAGGAAGTACAATTAGAGGTGTTTCCAAGCTCTGTTCCACAGAGGCGGGAGCTCTGAGTCAATAGGATTCTGGAGACTATTTTTTTTTCAGTACATCTTACACACTGGGCTTTTGCATATACTTTCTTCAAATATGAGTATTAGTACTTTATACACAAATAAGTAAGTAAATACATACATAAATAAATAAAAGCTGACAGCCAAAGATTGAGTAGAAGACACTATCATGCTGAGTAGGAGAGTGACAAGGTGAAGATTTAGGAAATGATGTGCCAGATGGATGAAAAGGAGAATAAGTGTCACTGGAGGGTCGAGAGTGGAGACAGGGCGGGAGAGGCTAGAGGGAGGTAAAAGGCCATAGTATGTTACAGTATATATAATATATTATATTATATAACTATATATAACAGTATATATAAGTATATTTATAATTATATATAATAAATTAATAAATAAATTCAAAATAAATAATAAATTTAATAAAATATTTTAACAAATAAATAACGACAATAAATAAAAATTATTAATAAATAATAAACAAAATAAATTTAATAAAATAAAAATTTAAATAAAATAAAATAAATAAAATTTTAAAAATAAATGATATACTGATATATATTATATTATATATAAATATATAATTATAGACAGAATGTAATTATATTATAGACACTGTATATAATATATATAATATACATAACAGTATATATAATAATATATATGACAGCATATATTGTACCATAGTTTAAAAGATGTTGGTAATAGTGAAAACTGTGTAAAGGCTATTATTTCTTACAACTGCATGTGAATCTACAATTACCTTAAAATAAAAAGTATAATTTAAAAAAGGTGTGGGTTGTTCTCTATCCATTTACAAATCTGTGGAAGAAATGGCTGTGTTGCAGGGCAATGGCTCATGTGAAGGGCAGGATTTCATGGGATATGGAGAGAAAAGGCATCTATTAAGGCTTAAAAGCAGTTTGCACCAGCAGTGTCTGTGAAGGAAGGAGGGAGTAGAAAACCAGTGGGAGGAGGAGGAAGAGGGAGTAAATCAGTAACTTCCTATGAAAAAAAAAATTTCAATTTAACTAGCAGTGGAGACTGAAAAATGGAGAAAAGATTCCATAATCCCAAGGCTGTGACAAGAGCTTGTTTAATTTGTTCACTGCACAAGAATGCCCAGCTGAGGGATCAGCAAAGGCTGGAACCAGGACCCCACACGAGTGGCCTCCACTTGTGGAAAGGATCTTTTTTCTAATTCACACAAAGGAGCTCTAAGGGGTAGGACAGGTACACAATAAGACCTGTTCCTCTCTAAATGGGTGTACAAAGCACAGTCTGCACAAAGGGTTTCCAAAGCTCAGTTGCACTTCAACTAGGAAGGCTTCAGCCAGTTTCTATAGCAAAACTTGGAAAGAAAGAGGAAATTAATTTAAAAAATGATCCTGAGGGGCTGGCCCTGTGGCCAAGTGGTTAAAGTTCTGTATGCTCTGCTTGGGTATCCCAGGTTCGCTGGTTCAGATCCTGGGTGCGGACCTATACCACTTGTCAAGTCATGCTGTGGCAGTGACGCACATACAAAATAGGGGAAGACTGGCACAGATGTTAGCTCAGGGTTGATCTTCCTTAAGCAAAAAAAAAAAAAAAAAAAAAAAAACCAAGAGGAAGATTAGCAACAGATGTTAGCTCAGGGTGAATCTTCCTCAAGAAAAAAAAATCCTGAATCTCTATAAAGTGACTGAAACTTTGGAATCTAGAATTGTTGTTTTGACTTTCCATGTTTCTGAATAAATACCTGGGACTTAGGTATAATAAAATAATTTCACAGATACGCCTTTTTTTGGTATGAATTGTAAGTTCATTTTGTTCAACTCAAATAGCTAAAAGCAAATGTTTTCTTTTTAAAATATTGGCTTTTTAATTTTTTAATTTTTATTTTTTTAGTGAGGAAGATTGCCCAGAGCTAATATCTGTTGCCAACCTTCCTCTTTTTGCTTGAGGAAGACCGTCGTTCAGCTAACATCTGTGCCAATCTTCCTCTATTTTATATGGGATGCTGCCAGAGAAAGCCACAGAGCATGTAGGTCTGTGCCTGGGATCCACTGCAAACCCCTAGCTACTGAAGCGCAGCACATGAACTCAACCACTACACCACAGGGCCAGCCCCAAAATATTGGCTTTTTTAAATAGAAATGTTCTAGAACACAAATACAAATATCATAGTATAATGGATTTCCTGTATCCATCAACTAGCTTCAAAAATGATCAACATGGTAAATGCCATCTAATTTGTCCACGTAGCCACACCTCCACTAAATTAAAGGAAATCATAAATATTACATGTGGATAGTTTAGTATTTGTCTCTAAGAGTTAAGGACTCTAAAAAAATATTCAAGAGTATTATCACACCCAATATTCCCCAATTGTTTCATAAACATCTTTTTTGAGTTTATTGAAATCAGGACACAAGTAAGCTTCCAACATCGAGTTTGATTAAAATGCATGCCAAGATAATGCCTTCTTCTTCTTCTTCCCCTTCCTCCTCCTTCTCTTCCTATTCTCTCCTGTCCTCCCTTCCTTTCCTCCTCCTCCTCCTTCTTCCATCTGTCTGATGAAGAAACCAAGTCATATGTCATTAGAATTTTTGATGGTCTGGATTTGGTTGATTTTATGCCTGATGACATTTAATATGTTCTTCTATATTCTTGTGTTTTCTGTAGTTATATTTAGAAGTTTGATGAGATTCATCTAGTTTCCATAGTTTCTGGTAAATAGTTAGCTGTCAGTCTTACTGCAGCTTCATTGAAAAAAATGTACATTTTTTTTTTCTTTCTCTCTGGCTGTTTTTACAATTTTTCTCTTTTGTCTTCGGTTTTTAGAAGATTTATTATGAGATACATCAGTATGGCTTCTTTGCATTCGTCCTTTTTGGGGTTAATAGTGTTTTAATAATTTGTGAAATTCTTCCTTCACTTATTTTTAAAAAAAACTGTCAACTAGAATCTCTTTAAATTTTGCTTCCACCCCATTCTCTCTCTCCTCTACAGTAGGACCCCATGATAGTTATATTAGGCCTTTTCATTGGGTCCCCTGTCTTTTACATTCCTTTGTGTATTTTTCATCCTTCTTTCTTTCAGTGCTTTAGTCTAGATAGGTTTTATCTGCTGCTAAACATGCCTATTGTGTTCTTAATTTCATTTGTCACTTTTAGAAAAAGTATTTTTCTAAATACTTAAAGGTATTTACTTTTAGAATTTTCAAGTGTTGCAAACATTATGGTTCTGTGGGGACATATCAATATTGTCATCTATTTTCTTGAGTATATTAATCACTCTTTTTTTTAGAGTCTGTGCCTTCAATATCTTAACCACTTTAGGGTCCTTTTGTATTATTTTTTTTTCTCCTGCTTTTCTGTCATTTGTCCCTGTCTCCTGACATTTCTGGTACTTATTGATTAAATATCAGGCATTGAGTATGAAAAATTGTAGAAGCTCTGGATGAAGTTGTGTTCTTCCAGAGAGGATTTACTTTTCTTCAAGTTGTGGGTAAGAATTGGTATAAATCAAGGACTTTGATCCAATAAGGACTGAGATGGATCAAGGCTGTGTGTTAGGCTTTGTGGAGACTGGTGGTCTGTTTTGAGTTTGCCCTTATTTGTGGAGCACAGTCTTTCAGAGGTCTTAACTGAAACACTGGTATGTTTTCCGGGACCCTTTCTCACTGGCAGCCCTGAAATCCATTATTTGTCCTTCCAGCTCAGTGAAAGGGACATAAATTTTGCTTTGTGTGCTAGACAGTCTATGATAAAAGTAAGTCTGCCATTGTTCTGCAGAAGCAGCCATAGACACTAACCAATGAGCATGGTATACACAGCAGGAAAGATGTGCACCACCACTGTAGTTTGCTGACCCTTACATTAGGCCATCACCTTCTGTTTCACATCAGTGCTATGCCTGAAAAATCGGCTAATATTCCATGGGGAAAATGGCAGAGAAATTTGGTTCTCCTAAATATCTCTCTGGAATGTGGGGCCCTCAAATGCTGGCTGCTTTTGTTGTTCACTGATTAACTTTAAAACATTGCATTTATTTATTTAACATTTTTTAATCCTGCCTTTATAATTATACTCAGTAGAAGCGATGGTCTGATATGGATTACTCCATTATAGCCAGAAATAGAAGTTTCATTTACATAGCATTCTTCTTTTTGATTATGAAACTGTCTTCAACACAACTCCAGTGTTCTCTGATAGCTTCCTTGATTTCTGGCACGTCAAGATATATTCTAGGTTTATCTCCTACGTTTGGTGGGGGAGCAGGTGTTGAAACCTCAATAGGTTGGCTTCACCTGAAATACAAATATATGAAGGAGCAGAGGAAATACTTATGTTTTGGGGTGAGGGGAGGGTGTAGCAGGGAGCATTCTAGATAAAGTGAACAGCAAATCAAAAGCTTTGAAATGGGAGTTTGAGTGCGATGTTTTAGGAGCAGCAAGGAAGTCAGTGTGGCTAAAGCCATAGAGAAACTGGGAAGTAGACAAGATTAGGTTAAAGGATAGAGGGATGCACTACTAAACATTTACTAAGCATTCCTCAGTTTTCTACATGTATGTAATGTTATAAATATATAAACACTGCTAAAAATTGAATGCAGGGAAGGGGGAAAGAAGAAAGTCATTCTAGAAAATTATGTATAGATAATCTTTTCTAGTTCCTACAAACTGTGAGTTAGATATTAACATTTCCATTTCATAGATGAAGAAACTGATGCTTTGAGATGTTAACTAAATTATCCAAGATCATACAACTTATAACCGATAGAACTAAGATTCAAACTTCAGTGTTTTACATCTATATGACTTGTATTTCTCCCTATGCTGTATGGGGAAATTTGGGAAGGTCAGTTAAGATCAGCACCGACGTAATTAAACAGAAAACCTAGCTTAGCCTGAACGAATAGTCAAAAGCAAGCACATGATTCAACAGAGGGTGAGGTCAAACAATCAAATGTCCTAGTAATAGAAGAGAGCAAAGACAGTAGGTGTGGGGGCTGGGGCAGGAACGGGGGATACACAATTTCAGTATGCTTTATGGAATTGTAGGAAATATTGTATCTGAACAGTAAAAAAATTATTTGACTTTCAAAGAGGAAAAACATTTGTTACGGCTTCCTCCAAAAACTAAGTATTCTCTATTAATATAAGATGAGTGTACAGAATAGAAGGCGGATTAATCCTCTTTGGTGTGTGTGGTTTAGATCACACCCAAAAATTGCACTCTGGGAGCCACACTTCAAGAAATCAAACATGATCAGATTGGAGTGTGTATATGAGAGTGGAGCTGGTGATGGGGCTATCAGCCATCAGAAAGGAAATGTTTAAGAAAACAAGGGTGTTTAGAGAAGAGGAGAAAATGGGAAACGATTTGATCTATTTAAAGGGTTATAATCAGATGGAGTAGACTTAGACTGTGTCATCGCAGGGGTTTTTTTTTTGAGGATAGAGAGGTAGAAACTGTTATTGTGATACCATTTTATATCTGGTTTTTCAATTACTTGATCTGTTTGGAAATGGAATCAGCTAACTCTGCAGTGGTTTGTAATTCTTTTGAGGACACTGACACTTTTGGGAATTTGATTAAGATATGGAAACTAACCTATATATCCAAAAATTTGCATATAATTTCAAAGTGTTATCTGATCCCTGAAACTCATTTAGGCACTCCTACAGTGTCTATGACCCCAGTTAAGAACTCGGGAGATATTGAGAGTTCTCCGGTTCTAGAAACATTCAAGTAGAGGCTGGGCCTGTGGTCTGACACTGTAGAGAAAATGGAAGCACGGATTGATGAACTTCTGGTGATGGTCCTAAAATAATTGTGAAAATTGCCAAATTAGCATGATCCATCTGTATGTTCCCTCTGTTGGTCACCTGTACAAGTACATCCTTGTAATCCTAAACAGTCGTAAAATCCTCTATTACCTTGAAGCATTTCATCCATTGCACCTTTTAAATTATTTCCATGGTGTTAGAGTTGGCAAGAGAGTTCTTTGAACCTGTTGGCAACCATCTCCATCCAGGGGGAAAAAAAGGAGGAAAAAAAGATGCAATCTGAGCCAGAACCACCATCTACTCTACAAGACAATTTCTTTTATAAAATGCCAATATCCTCAAATGGCATCAAATTGTGATATTTATTTTGTTGACTCAGTTGGTTCCTAAATTGCAATTCAAATCACTTACTGGAATATTTCAACGTGTTAAAAATAATATCGAAGCAAACAAAGACTCATGCCTTTCTCACTTCACACAACCATCTTGTTTACGAATTTGCATCCCAGACAAACTTGTTTTACTTGGCTGGCTAGTTTTTCAAAAATATTCTCCCAAATTCTCATAAGCCCAAGATTTTAAACTTTTATACAAATATATTTGCACCAATTTTTTTTTTTTTTCACTTTTAGTGTTCTGGTGCTTCTTTTAGTTAATTTTCAAATTATTTCTTATTTTGCAGTGTAGTCTCAGGCAAAAAAATACTCGGTTGGAATTTGGAAAAGTATGTTCTAATTTCATTCCCCAAACTGATTAACTAGGATGAGCTAAAAACACATCAACTACGCAGAGCCAAATAGCAAGAAAGTAAACATGGTGCATTACAGATGGGGATGGAAGAGGCCAAGTCATAAATTAGTGAATACAATGAATGAATACATAAAGTGGAATATTCATTATTTCTATTATTAAATTTAAACCATTTATTTTTTCACTTACTAAGGTAATGCACATCCATTGAGGAAAACCTGGATCTACAGAGATGCATAAGGAAAACATTTAAGAATCTCTAACTCTACCACCCTGAGATATTAAAATTATTTTATAATACATTCCTATCTTTTTTGTACCTTACAAATATATCTCTATATTGCATATTCATTTTAATTAGAAGCATGTTTACATAGGTTTATATCTTAGTTTTCCACCAAGCAATATCCTCATGCCATTACTCTGAAAACACAGTTTTTGATAGCTACGTCATACTTCACCAAATGAAAACACTTTTTTTTTAACGAGTCCTTTCTTTGGATATTTAATTTATTCCAGTTTTTTACAAGTATGTCTGTGATGAATATCTTTGTCCAGAGATATTTAGAAACAGAATTACTAGATAAAAGAATGTAGATATTCTAAGCTATTTGACACATATCACCAAAGGATCTGCCAGAAAGTCTGCCTGTTTTCAGGGGCATCATCCATGTATGTGAGTGCTCATTTCATATCACTCATTTTAGCAACAATGTTCATTAAACAATTGCCAAATTGAAATATGAAAATTATGTAGTTATCTTAATACATATTTAATGGAAGGTGAGTTTGAACATTTTTCACATATTTATTGGCCATTTTTAAATTTTGCAAATTAGTTGTTTAAGATGTTTTTCCAAAGAAATGTGCTTTTTTTTAAAAAAAGAGAAAATAAACTTTATATACACACATATATATGTATATATTTATATTAGCAGAGAAAAAAGTGTGAAAGGACATATGCCTCTGGAAGAGGGTGTTTGAAAGTGCACAAAGATTATTTAGTTTTTATATGTACCTTTGTTTTGTTTAAATTGGTATTACTTTTGTTTTTAAACATATAAGCATTACTAAGCTTCTCCTAAAAAGATATTTGTCTGCGCAAAATTTTGGTGATCCCGAGTGCCTAGAAAAATTAATTATAGCTATTTGGATTCTTTAAATTAATATTAAATTTAATAAAATCACAAATTCATGAATCTATTTTACTTAAAATTTGAAGTTCAAGTTGTTTTGTATTTTTCATTATTATTTTCATGAATTGAGTAAATTTTAACAATATCTTTCAAGAGAGCTTTTGATTATGTGTAATCAGCCTAATGTAAACAAACTGAAATTTCTTAACAATTTCTACCGTTTACAAACAGTTAAATTCTTTGAAACACTTTCAACTATAGCTCATGCATAAATTTATAACACTAACTTTCTTTTGAAGTAATTCAATTACTCCATGTTAGCAATTTGCTAGAGTATTTAAATAATGTCAGTAACCCTAATATATTAAACTCTAAAATATAGTGACATCTAAGACTCATTAATAACATGAAAAAGTATTTTATAACTTTTGATGTGCAAATTGCAAGTCTTAAAAAATTACTCAGATACACGTTTAATTGGAATCTAAGGCTAACCTGCTAAATACTATTTCCAATTTCCTTTGCAAAATATTTAGAATATCAAATAAAACGATGCTATTATTACAAAAATTACCCCTCCATTTCTAGATTTGACAAAAACATAGTAAGGCTACGATGATGATTTACACTTTATCATCTATTATTTGCAACTCTGATTCTTCCAGAGTTTTATAGAAAATTATCCACCAGGGACAAAAGAAAATTGGAATCACCATTTCTGCAGAATGAAAGATAAAGAATGGACTGCAGACATCCAGAGGAATTTTTCCCTTGTCACTGAGGGACACATTGGGACACTTTTTCTAGTCACCATGACAGCCATGGTTCAAGTCTAAATCTTCCAAATGGAGTTGGCTAATAGCATCTCGCCTCTCAACTCAAGAAACTTTAGCAGAGATTATCTTCTGTCTGGTTTGAGTCTACAGCCTCATACCCTATTCACTCTACCACTTACTAGGATCCAATGAATCTATTCCCTGCTTCATATTATTCTAAATTTGTTTCATATACTTACAGTATAGCCTGGCCACAATTCTTAAGGATGCTTACATGATATCTGATTATATTCCTTATATCTCTCAGAGCTATGCTGATTCTACAGTTACATCATTAAAGTCATACTAGTGACAATTATAAAGAAAATAGTGCATAACAGGAAAATATGTTTTCTCAAATGGTTATAGACTAATATTAATCTAATTGTACATGAGATTTTAATTCAATGATTTACATAGAGTCACTATTCTACTTAGTACAAAGGATGAGTTCCCTGAAATGAGAGCATCATCTGAATCAGCTACAATGAAATTAATAGTACCTGTTCCTCACACAGTTGTGTTCCTAGGTCCTCATAAGGTCAGTCAGATCCTCTTTTCTTCGTATCCCCTTAAACAATCAGATGCCTGAACCACACTTTTTTCTGGCAACTCTTGACATATTTTTGTCACTTTTCTTCAGGTTGCATTGATGTTTATAATGTCCTTTGTAAAGCAAAGATTTTCCACTAATTTCTTATTGACCACTGATCTTTACCATCTGTTTACTTCGTTGGTGCCTTAAAGATGCTTCTCTGCCCCAAACCAGTCAAACTTTAGATTTTCATATCCTGTGTGAGTCTTATGCACTTTTATTTGCCTGCCTTTGATTAGCAAGAAAGGATAGGTCGAAACTGGGCATAAGAACGTGAAGTACTGGCCAACAAAACACAGGGCAGCAATTACAAAACATGTGTCAATCCTTGTTGACGGTCTTCCAATCTCCATTTTACCTTTTCTCTATAATAATAAAAATTTTGGCTGGATCTGTATTTGTTCAGCAAAGACTAAATTTCTTAGAGTCTCTTTCAGCTAGGTATGGCCATTTCTCTAGGCTCTAGAAAAATGGGATGTAAGAGGAAGCAACTTCTAGCCATTCTCTTAAATGGAAATGCCCATGCCCTCTCTGTTCTTCCTCTTGTCCCTGTTAGCTGGAATTATGGCAGGGGCCCGAGGAGTTACCTTAGAGTTCATGATGGAAGACATGTAGCATATTAAACGAAGAAATATGCTTCAAAATAAGAGATAGCAGTATAGTATAATATTAAGAGAAGGAGCTTTACAGTAAAAGAGATCTGGATTTGAATTATGGCTATGCCATTGTGGAAGGCAGCTTTCTAAATGACTCACACACTTCCCACTCCCTGGTATGCATATCTATTATGATCTGCTCCCTTTGAATGCAGACAGAACCTGGGAATGTAATAGGATACCACTCCTATAATTAGTTATTAATCAGTTGGAGTTAATCAAAAGGGAGAAAATCCAAGTGGACTTGACCTAATTAGTTGAGCCTTTAAAAAACGACCAGACCATTCCTAAAGCTAGAGAGATTGAAATTGTGAGAGCGCCGACGGAGGGGCAGATGTGTCAAGGACCTGAAAGCAGTGTCTAGGAGCTGGAAGTGTTCCCCAACTGACAGAGGGCAAGACAACAGGGATGCTCTCACAATCAAAGGAACTGAATTCTGCAAACAACCTGAAGAAGGTTGGAAGGAAAATTACTCTAGTGGAGCCTCCAAACGAGGAGGCAGCTGGCTGACACCTTGATTTCAAAGAAATGTGTTTTAGAAAAAAACAAAGATAAAATAAACTTTAAATATGTATACATGTATTTGTATATATTTGTATTAGGAGGTAAAAAACATGTGATAGGATACACACCTCTGGAGGGGATGTTTGGAAGTGCAGAAATATTATTTAGTTCTTATATGTACCTTGTTTTGTTCTTTCAAAGAGGAAGAGAGAGCTCTGTAAATGGCAGAATCTTTAGCAAAAGTGTCGCCTGCAGTTATGTGGAAAGCTGAGCTTTTAATCAATAAAACTTGGACATATAATTGAAATTTCCAAGCAAAGAGTTGAAGACGCTGGGTTCTCCTTGTTTCCTATAGTAAAAAGTCAGGGTATTCAGTCACACAAAGACTATTTCAAGAGATTAGGGGACATATTCATTTATTTACAACAGCCAAAATATGGAAATAACCTAAGTGCCCATCAGTGGATGAATGGATAAAGAAAATATGGTGTGTGTATATATATATACAATTGATGTGTGTGTATATATATATACAGTTGAATACTACTCAGCCATAAAAAAATGATGAAACTTTGCCATTTGGGATAACATGGATGGACAATGAGGGTATTATGCTAAGTAAAACTAGTCAGAGAGAGAAAGACATGATTTCACTGATATGTGAAAGATAAAACAACACCACCACACCAACCAACCAACCAACCAACCAGCCAAGCAACATATAGATACAGAGAACAGATTGGTGTTACCAGAGGAGAAGGTAGGTTGGGGGAGGGTGAAATGGGTAAAAGGGGTCATTTGTACGGTGACAGACGGAACTAGACCCTTGGGGGTGATCACAATGCAATGTATACAGAAGTCAGATTATACTAATATACACCTGAAATCTATATAATGTTATAAGCCAATGTTACCTCAATTAAAAAGAAAATCTCAACTAAACCAGATGAAATCTAAGAAGAGGAGCCAAAGAGAAGGAAGGGCTTATCTCAAAAAGATTTGTGGGTATGGCTTTTGTCTAATGGAGTTGAATGCCATGGAAATCTATGGAGGGCCCACAAAGTCTTTGAAGAACTTTTATCAGCAGAAACATTGCAAACTTGGCTTGAAAAGTACAAATGCAAGGAGGTTGTCAGATGCCCCAAAATACTACCGGCAGGAAGCAGGCTGATGAACTCCTCAAGTGCAAACCTGTGCTACTTTTCATAAAAAGGAAGGATGACTCAGAGGGTGAAACTAAGAAACCAGAGGGTGGAACTAAGCCACAAAGAATTATTCACAGTCTTTACAAACTAATCAAGAAACTCCCATTTGCCAGCTGGATTACAGAACTGCTTTGGACCAGTGACTCCTTTTTACCTCCATTTCCCCTTTTCGGAACCAGAATGTTTATAGCTATTATCCTTTGCCTGTCTCACCTCTGTGTTGGAAGCGTTGTGAGCAGATAACTTGTCTCTTTACTTTTATAAGTCCACAGATGAAGAGGAACTGTGCCTCAGGAGTTATATTTAAGGATTATAGCAGGAGCCTGATCCGTACCTAGTTAAGATAATTTAGATGATGAGATTTTTGACTTTAAGCTAAGGATATTTAGATACAGTTTTGGGCTTGACCTGATGAGATTATGAAATTTATATTTAGATGATGAGATTTTGGACTACAGCTGATGCTATAATGGGGTGAGTCTTTTGGGAACCTTAGAAGGGGAGTGAATGTATTCTGCATTAGGAAGGGCAGACCATGGTAAGCAGAATTCTAAGAAGGCCTCTGAGATTTCTGCCCCCTGGTGTACACACCCTGTATAGTCACCTCCCTCCAAATGTAGGTGTATATATCATCATTTCCACGAAAATTATAAAAACCTTAAGTTTTTCTTTCAACTGACTATATTGGTATCTATCAAAGATTTAACCTAAGGTAATCTAGCCTGCTGTGCTCACTCACTTCCTCTCCACCTTGGGAAAGCATTGTTACAAATCACAGATCAAATTCCCATGTCTTTTTCTGCCTAAAGCTTTACTTGAATCCTCTCAGACAGCAGTAATTAGTCCATCATCCTTTGAGTAACCAGTCTAGCTGTTTGTAGTTCTATTTAAGGCATACTTCATTCTATCTTGGATCGGGCTGTTTGCATGCCTGTATTCTCCTTAAGTGGCAGGCTGTTTTAAGTCAGTTTTATTCTTCTTGGTATCTATGTCTTGGACCCTTGACCTCAGAATCTAAGTGCCTAGTACAGAGTAGAAACTTAATCAATATGTATTGAACTGAAATGAATCACCAGAAGGGAATTCTACACGATGTATTCAGTTATTGCAACACTTTCAATTTCCCATGACAAACAAATGGTTTTCTGTATATTTGTAATTGTTAAATATTGGACCTACTTGGGCAAAGCAAATAGAATAGTCCTGGTGAACAATAAATTTATTTTCATGCTTCAAATATGAATCTATCTTTAACACTGCGACTAATTCCATACTAGTTTTCATATAGTATGGAGCAACCAAATAATTCATAAAGTTCAGTTAAAAATAAAATACTTTTTCAGTATATATGAATATAGTATCTTCCTGATGGATTGAATTTTTCATATTTCTACTGATTTTTTTTCTTGTTATTACTGAACAATCTCTATTTCTTTCAGGGTAAGCCATTTATACTTAAAATAGTAAACAGAGACAAATTACTATTAGTTGATGCCTTTTTACTTCTCTGGTGTATCACCCAACTTCTTGAGAACATCTGTGGAAGCCTTTGTGCTGTGTAAAAGCTGTATTTTAGAATCTTAGGTGTCATTATTAAAGTTTGGTTACGGATGACTCATCCTTCTTGACGGGAAGAAAATGGGTGCCAATACTGTTGACGGCACTCTGGACCTCACTTACTAAGATGCTCTCACTTGCAAAGCTGAAAACTCTAAATATATTTTTATATCCAAGGCAAACAAATTGTGTACTACTTGAAATACTGCATTTTACTAGAAATTACAGCATTGGGTTTTAAAACATCAATGCTAATATTAATTTCTTTGACACAGATGTATATAAGGCAATTAAAGGAAATGATAATTAACTAGTGAAACAAAAAATGGAGTCTATTTTGATAAAGGAAAGTTGTGTTTGATAAATAATAAATGGAAAAACCAACTGAAGTTCTTCAAAAGAATGAAAGTCATCCAATCAGAGAGAAATAAGTCAGGTGATGAAAGTCATATGAAGGATACAATTGAATATTGAAAATCATACTAAGCCACTTATTGCCTTTATTGCATTATTTCATCTGTCCATTGAGATTTTTATTCTTCTTTAATTACAATGTATTTATTTCTTTTTAGAAGTTCACATTAGTTCTCTTAAAATTCAAAATTTTCATAGTGCCTCGTTCTTTCTAAGGATCCAATTATTTTATTTTCAAATCTATTTTTTTAAAAATACTAATTTTAGGGGCCGGCCCCGTGGCCAAGTGGTTAAGTTCTTGTGCTCCGCTTTGGCAGCCCAGGGTTTCCCCGGTTCGGATCCCGGGTGCAGACATGGCACTGCTCATCAAGCCATGTTGAGGCGGCGTCCCACATGCCACAACTAGAAGGAGCCACAACTAAAATATACAACTATGTACTGAGGGGATTTGGGGAGAAAAAGCAATTAGAATAAAAAAAAGATTGGCAACAGTTGTTAGCTAGGTGCCAATCTTTCAAAAAAAATTCACTAATTTTAAATTCTCAATCTAATTATCTTAAGTTCTTGAAACTCTAATGCTTTAGTATTTTTATGTCTACCAATTAATCTGTAGTGAATTTTTTTGATGTTTTGTAAATTTTTATTGTGAGCTCATCTTTAGTAGTGCTGTTTCTTTTTTCTTTTGGGAATCATTTGCAGCCTGGGTGGTATAATTACCTCTTGAAAGACATTCAGCATGCCTTTTTTTTTTTTTTTTTTTTTTGAGGAAGATTAGCCCTGAGCTAACTGCTGCCAATCCTCGTCTTTTTGCTGAGGAAGACTGGCCCTGAGCTAACATCCATGCCCATCCTCCTCTACTTTATATGTGGGACACATACCACAGCATGGCATGCCAAGTGGTGCCATGCCTGCACCCGGGATCCAGACTGAGGAATCCTGGGCACTGAAGCAGAACGTGTGCACTTAACCGCTGTACCACTGGGCCAGCCCCTCAGCATGCCTTTTTATGCCAGTGAAGTGAAGTGTTATCTCTCACTGAGGATCAATTTCCTGATAATTTTTCAGCATGAGACTTTGTGAACCACATGGGTAGAGTAAATGTGGACCTCAACATGGGCAAGGCCCACATCCAGCAATTAGATTTCTCAGATAGCCTTTTTTCCCCCCTCCTACCCAGGATCTTGGAAAAGACAGACAGCCCTCTGTGCCATTAGGAAGATTATCTCTAGCCCACTCTATCCCCACGTGTATGTATCACAGATTGGGTTCCCTGGAAAACAGACTAAGAAAGAGTTTAGTGTTCAAGCCATTTTTTAGGAAGTGCTTTTGGGATTAATACCTGTGGAAGGAAAAAAAGGAAATAAGATTGGACAGTGGAAGAAGCTGAGCAGTGCTGCAGCTACATTAGATGCCTCTGCTGACTCTATATGTGGATTTGGAGTTGGTATGGCCCTTTATAGTTTCCTACTGAAGAAACAGGGTCAGGCCTTTATAGCCCTATCAATCAGTCACTGGATGCTGGCCACCCTGGGAAAGGAGCATGGCTCTGGTGAGACAGCTCTCTTTAGCTGAGACACTTTCCAAAGGGGGCTGGCAACAAAAGATTGTCTGCCAGTCACTCCTAACAACTGGGGTAATAAATCCCTTATTTCTGGGAGGAGATCTAGCAGCATATCATCCACCACAGTACAGACTTCAAGGACCCCAACTCCCCTTCTCAGGTGGGCTCAAGACCTCGTCTCCTTTGCAGACGAGCATTAAATTTATGCTCTATCTTACTGACATCAAAATTATAAACCCCATTCCCACCACACTCCACACCCTACACCAGGACCAGGTGCATTACTAGCTCATGAGCTTCTAGTTCCTGTTTACAATTACTGAAGTCATCCAAACGAAGATATTTTTGGAAGTCCAGTTACACTTAGACAGCAGGACTGTCCCAGGAAAAACGGGAAGTGTAAATTTATTTCAAGCATCTTTCTTTCTTGTGATTTTATCCAGGAGGTCAATTTTTTGGTTTTCATATTTCCTCTTCCAAGCACTTCTATGTATATGTGGGAGTTTTCCATGTTATCTTAGTCTATCAACTTAAATGAGAGGAAATGTATAGTTTCAATTTTTAAAACTTAACCTAAATTTATCAGACTTGAATCAAATGTAATATATGCATATCACATTATATTTTATACCAAGTTAAAATCCAGCAGCATTTATGAAATAATCATTTATCCATTGATTAAAAATGATACTTTTATTATAGTTGAATCCAAAACAGGCACAAACATGCACAAAGATATGCAAATGCTGAAATCTGTTCTTGTGTTTTCTATTTATCTCCACCAATCTGCTTATCTATCTCTGTACCAGTACCACACTGGTTTGATATGAGTAGATTCATAACTTATTTTACTATTCAAGACCCTCTTATGCTCTCCTAATATAGGCTAACTATTACTTAAAACAAACATTAAAATCACCTTTAAAATTGAACAAAACTCCCACTGGAAATTTGATTGGTGCTTATTACATTATTTAGAACCTGAATATTTTTGTTGAGTTATGTCTCTAATTATTATTTACTTGCCTAATTATTTTCTATTTATTATCGAATTTTTTTCCCTTACAGAGTTGATGATTGTAGATATAGAGGAAAGCTTCTGCTTTTTTCTCTATACATCGTGCAGTCAGCTACTTTATTCTTCTTTTATTGGGGTAACATTGGTTTATAGCATTATATAGATTGCACCAAGCTTATTAAATAAAAAGCCTGAATTGACAGATGAAGGCTTGAAGATGGCTCCAGGCCTTCCCAAGAATTAAAGTACATGGGTGTGGAGATAGCTACCTTCTAAGAATTCTTTTAAACTTACTTTTGGTTTTGTAACTGTGTTCTGACTGAAAACTCCAAAGATCTGACAAATGAATAAGTCAGAAATTAACAAAGCAGTTATTACTAAATAATCAATCTTCAGCACTATAGTACACTCCTATATACTATGAAATACTCTAATCAAGCATTATAATTATTAACAATATTCACTGAATATACATTTTAGTTGGGTATTTGAATATAAGCTGAAGCATTCTCTCTTTTCCCCTTTCCATACAAATACATCAATTTTTCAGTTTAGAATAGTGCAACATATCATTGTAACTAGAGATTGACCATGCTGATAATAACCACAGGAAGTAATGCACGATTGTGGTTTCTTTAGTAGTCTAATTCTAAGCAAAATTCCACTGTGGTTTAGTTTACAGGAGAGTCCTCCTATATTTTCCTTTTGTATAAAAACAAAAACCACAGTGACCACCCAGAAGTAAAGGACTTGTTGCTAGGAGGATATGGAGAGAGAAAAAAAATTTGCTTAGACACATGTTCTTGTTTACATTATACTTTTAGACAAATTTAAATTGAGATTTTAAAATAAAAGGCAGTTTCTATCTGATTTCATTATTTCTAAAATACCTGCTGTGAGACAATGATACAAATTAAAACACACTCTCATCTAGGATCAGAGGAACTTTTAAAATGACAATTCTCAGAAAACTGAATTAGTATCAAAGTGAATGTGCGGGGGCTGGCCCAGTGGCACAGCGGTTAAGTGCACACGTTCCACTTTGGCAGCCCGGGGTTCACCAGTTCAGATCCTGGGTGCGGACACGGCACCGCCTGGCAATCCATGCTGTGGTAGGCATCCCACATATAAATTAGAGGAAGATGGGCATGGATGTTAGCTCAGGGCCAGTCTTCCTCAGCAAAAAAAGAGGAGGATTGGCAGCAGTTAGCTCAGGGCTAATCTTCGCCCCCCCTCAAAAAATGAATGTGGGAATGGGAAAAAAAGCCTCAATGTATTTATAACCTGTTCATCACAGGTTACCCATTCCTCCTGGGGACTCAGTATTCAAGTTCTCTTGAACTGTTTTCAGTTCTCCCAAGACACCATGACGTCTCTTGGCTCTGGGGCAGTTCACATGTCCCTTTCCTCCCCCTACTTCTCTCCCCCATCCATCACATCTGCCCATCCATCAGGGGTAGGTTTAGATGCCCCCTTGCCTAGGAAGGCTTCCCTGGTGAACTCTTTGGGAAGGGCCTCAGCTGTTCTCTCATGTTTACCTGTAATTCTCCTTACACTTTTATTTTAATTGCTTCTTAGATTTCTGGCCCTGAAAAAAGCTGAATTTTGAGTTGAGGGGGCATTCTTCCTTAGAATTGTATCTTCAACAACTAACAAGGAGGCTGGCAAGTAGTAAGTGCTTATTAAATAAATGTAGAATAAATGAATGAATATGTTAACGATTTTAAAAAATAGCAGTGCGGTAGTTTTGCACTATGTCAAGCTGGCTAAGCTGGAACTGTATTTCTCAGAATCACCTTCCCTGTGTAGTCCCTGGTTAAAGCTAGGAAAAAGGGAGATTTGCACAAGGTTTGGAAATTGGAAATGAAGTAGCAGTCATTGCTCTTTGAATGTCACTGTGATCAGATGTGGCGGAAGCAGATGCAGAGAAGGAGGTGGGTCCCAGCTCGTCCTTGCTCTCCTTTGCTCCACGTCTAGCTCTTCTTCCTTCCAGACCCCCAATTATCCTCAGCTTCTCCCACAATTATGCAAGGTCTTATTCCTAAAATGAGTCCATTATTCCATAATTCTTACAGTAGTTCTGCTTTTCTGATAAAACCCTGATGGATACAAAGAGTAATAACCAATATTTCTCTCTCTTTCAGATTATTTCATACATTGTTAAGAATGCTAACGATCAAAATTAAGGTTAGTGATTTCCTGTGAGATTTTCATTGCAGAAGAAAATTGAATCAATATGGAAATTTAAAAAAACAGTCTATCCTTATGAAGAATTTATGAAAGCCATAAAGTTAACTAAACCAGGGTAAGCTAAATAAAGATTTTTCTCTGGCCTTGGACACCTTTCTTAGACTGGTGAAGAGGTGTCTGCAGCTGTGGGCAAACTTACCCATAACATAGTCCCAAATAAAAATTGCTGTGATGGGATCTAGAGGGCTTTTAAAAATAAATTTTAAAAAAAGCTTAAGGAGACTAGGTACATATCGAGGTGAATAAAGTCATGGAAAATTAGGAATAAAATATGGAATGAAGTTATGGAATTAATTAGGTTACTAAATAAATTCAGTGTAAAAGTTATGTAAATCATCATTATTTCTACTTTTCTTAAATCCCTGTAACATTGACATCAAATAATTCCAGTTTGCTATGTTTACTGGAAAGTCTGTCCTATACTTGAACAATAAGAACAACAGTAAAACAATTCTACAAAGAAATTCAATAATGGTGGTGTCAAAATTGTCATGGATACACAATAGTCACTATTATTAATTTGATCTTTTTGCCCCCCATTTCTTAACATAATTCAGAATAGTGGTTGAAAGGAGAAAAATAAAACAATATAACCAAACAAATAAAACAGAAGACAACTTTGCTTACATTTTTCTTCTATGGTTTTTAAGCACAACCATAATCATAACTGCCCTCTGTTCAAAAATTTTTAATGAACACAGAATAAAGTTCAAACTATCACCACGGCATTTAAAGTTTTCCCTTTAATCAGATCTCAAACTACCACTTTAAGTCTTTTTTCTCATAGCCTTACCTAACAGACATTTATTTGGCCGTGTAGGTGTTTTCTACCACCTACATCAACTATTGGGTTAGGAGTACCCTGAGAACCAGGCCTACATATTGACCAACTTTGTATCCTCTTCAGAACCTAACACGGGACCTGGCACATAAGAGGCATTCAGAAAGATTTATTGAATTAAAGTGATTTGAATCGTGCTGAAAAAAAATAGGAAGTTTTAGGTACAAATATTACACAAATCAAGTTTTATGTCTTTTTGTGGTCATGCCTTCCATTTTTTGTAAAAATATAAATATATTTTTAAAAATAATTTGAGTGAGCTTCACCATTTTTTTCCACAGTTAGTTTTAAGAGTAAGAACCCAGGAAAGTACAGAAAACATCAATAATACTTTCCCGCTGTTTTATATTTAGAAGATTATAGGAATTCTTTTGGCCAATACAATTTGCCCTGATTTTACTCATATTTGAGAAAGTGTACTTCTGCTTTCTGGTCATCTTTGACATATTCTTCTCTGTTTTGTAAGCCTTAGAAAATATATCATCTTTACATGACTGACATTCATTTTTTTCCAGTCAAATTAATAAACCCTTTGGGAAGGGAAATGTTGTTATGTCTATATTAATACCATTTAAGTCCACAAACTTATGTTATTTAGACACTCTTTATTATCCTATATTGTTTATATTATGAATATGTTATGGAGTATACATCCATGAGGAAATATCAGTTTAATTCAACTGAGATTGGGAAAATAAAAAATTGACTTTGTGAAAAAGATAGAATTAATATTTAACAATAAAGTCCACATTATCTTGCTAATATCTAATAATAGACTAGCAAACTGGATAATGGAATCTTAGCCCTGGTAAGAAACTACAGAAGTTTTCAGGATAGAAGCATTATCTTGATGTGAAGAAGACTATAAAAGAATACAAGTTTGGTATAAATAAGTTAGCAATCAGTAAATGTTTTGAATAAATAAGTAAAAATTAAAATAACAGAGATGTCCTACTGAAAGATCCCTGAAACATGGATATCCTCATTGGTGATAAATCCAATTGTTTGTAGTCATGAGAAATGCAATATTAAAATTACTTTTTACTGAATTTTGAATATTAAACAATCCTTTGGTTAATAAGATATTTTAAAGATAGAACTTTCAGTAGTTATCAAATATCTGATATTCTATTTCTAATTATAATTTTGCTTTTCCTTTGTAAAAAATTCCTTCCAATGTCTCTTGTGTGAAATGATGAAGAGAGATTATAAAAACTGATTTACTAGAACACAAGAAAAACCAAACATTGATGTTTGTGAGACTAGAAAAATAGTACTGATTCCTGTCTGTGCTTTGAGTAGTCATTCTTATTATTTTAAAATTGTTCTTCACATGAAATCATTAAAACCCAAACCATAGTGTGTGCATTTTTGGGGAGGTATCAGTATTAGCTGGATGTAACCACAAATATCAAATACCTTATTTTGTAAATATTCAATATATTTCAGGAAGTCATGAATTCTATGAAAATGATGACAACATCTACCCCTTTGCATCAATTACTGTTTGGCACACTTCTTTCTTCTTTAAATATTCTTAATCTTGATCAATCTAGATACTTCATATACAGCAGAGGTCAGTAAATATTTTCTGTAAATTGGAAGATAATAAATATTTTAGAGGGCTAGCCTGGTGGTGTAGTGATTAAGTTCCCATGCTCCACTTTGGCTGCCTGGGGTTTGTGGGTTCGGATTCTGGGCACAGACCTACACAGCGCTCATCAAGCCATGCTGTGGTGGCATCCCACATACAAAATAGAGGAAGATTGGCACAGATGTTAGCTCAGAGATAATCATCCTTAAGCAAAAAGAGGAAGACTGGCAACAAATGACAGCAGTGGGGCCAATCTTCCTCACCAAAAAAAAAAAATGTAAATATATATTAGGCTTTGTGGTCCATACAGTTCTGACAACTACTTAACCCTGCCATTGTACCAGAAACCAGCTATAAAGAATTAAAAAACAAATGAGTATGGCTATGTTCCAATAAAACTTTATTTATGGACAGTGAAATTTGAATTTCATATAATTTTCACATCATGAAATACTATTCTTCTTTTGATTATTTTTTAATCATTCAAAAAATGTAAAAACCATTCTCAGCTTCTGAGTGTACAAAAACAAGTGGTGAGCTGGGTTTGGCCAGTGGGCCATAGTTTGTCAACTCCTGACATAAAGTATAGAGGAGCCTGTCAACTGATTGCAGTTTTGGATAACAATCTTAAGTTCATTGATGGGGTCAGACATAGAAAAATAATCAGCTTAAATACATTTTATACTTAGAGAATAAACCATAATAAGTTTGTATAAAGATAAACAGATGTAGTGACACCGTGCAAAGGCAAACAGCCAAACACCTGAACCATACTTCCTTCACAGACAAAAATAAATGGGAAGAGTTGGGACATAGAAAATAAAAAATGAAATTAACAAAGCCACACAGATCCATCATGCTATTTGATTTTCTGTTGGCAAACTACAACAATTGATTCAAGATAGGCACACTATTTTCTATATTAAAACTACCTAAACTGCAAAGCAGAGGTATATTGGTTTTCTTTGAAAAGATAAAATTTTGATGGACAACAAGGAGGCTAACAGAGGACATATGTTTTTCCCTTCATTCTGCAAACTTGGATAACTGATGCTTTCTTGAAGGTGGAGAGAGCAGAGTCCATACAATATAGCTTTTATAAGTCTCTAATGAGAGACACTACGGGCAGGATGTGAAGACTGCTCTAAAACTGAGACTAGCTTTTGTTACCAAAAGCACCAAAGGAAAGAAATAGGCCTGTTTGAGCCAGCCTTTTCAAGTTATTTGTGTAAAACTACAAAAATACCTCCTAGTAAAATGAATTAAGTGGATGTTTCTGCTGGCCACAGAGTTCTAATGAATACTGCACTGCTCATTGCACAAGAATTCCAGCTTAGAAAGGGAGCCTTTGAGTTTCTTAAGCAGTGACGAAGACCCATCAAGGATTTACCATTAACCGGATTATGTTGGATTTCTACTCCACATTCAGCTCAACTTCTCCTTTCACTATCCACTTATCACCCGGCGGAGTAAAGGGTGAACTTAATAATTGAATGGTAGAACCTTCTAAGCAGTCTTCTAAGTATTTGTTCTACCTGATTTACGGTCCTTTAATTTCATTCCCAAAATACTTTGTCATAATACATAATTGAGAAAACATTGAAGAATGGTTTTAAAATTAATCAAATGAAATGAAAAGAAGTACTAAATTTTAATGTCTTACAAAGAGTTTAACATTTCTCACGCATGAGTTTTGTTTGGTTGTTTCTTTTCTGTTGTTGGATCTGACTCCAAAGGAGCCAGTTTTGCATTTAGCCTACAGCCTATTGGTTCTACTCATCTGTCTCAAAGAGCACACCAAATAATGTGACATTTGCTTCTTTCTATAAAACAATCAGACAAAAACAGTAGAGAAATAACACCACTGCCTGCTTATCTACCTCTTCCCTTTTCAGACTATTCTAGACTCTATTCTATCTCATTTGATTACTATTGACCTAGAAAAACCTCAGACTGTCCTAATCTCCAGGACTAAAATTCTTGCTGCCTCTTGACAACTAATGACTTAAAAATGAATATCTGGCTCCACACAGGAGGCAGAAAGAAGGAAAGAGCATTGCTGCCACCCTTACAATACCTTCAACGATTGGCAAACGCACAACTCTTCTTGAATTCATCACAAGCTAACTAACCAACATGAAATCTAAGGGAAGGCAGGCATCACCACAGACAGACAGAATACAAGCACTTGCTGCCCTGGAACAGATACCAATGAACATCTGGAAGGAGATTCAGCTAAAATTTTTGACAAATCGTTGAAGGTTGACTGTGGGACAAGAGCACTTTGGAACCACAGACACAAGGAAAATTCAAATGAGCTCTCAGGCTCTTCTTGCAAAAATTAAAAAAACCAATGAGAGTCAGGAGAAAGCCTCCTATGGTGCAGGCCTATTGGAGTGGAAGAGCAACCACTTTTAGAAAAGGCACAACATCCTGCCCAGATTCCTCCCCTCAAGACAGCAAACACTATCATCCTGAGGGACCTCATGAAAACTCGTTGCAAGTAGAAGGGAACCAAAACCAAAACCAAAAACACTCTGCCCCTGGAGGAGGAGGGATACATGTACGGCCCAGACCTAAAGCTGAGGTTGGGACAGGGTCACTGAGGTGGCTCGACCTCAACACCCAATGACATGACTAAGTGCTAACCTAAGACTAGGTCTCAATCAGTGCAACAAAGAATGTCCCTGTCCCCCACCCACAGCAGGATGGGAGGCACTGAGTAACTGCAGTCTTCCTACTCTTGGGAGAGCAACAAGAGTTTGTAGGAAGGCACTCTAAGGCACTGTACAAAGGGAAGACCTAAAGTTGAGGGTGGAGCAGCATAAAATACATATATTAGAACAGAATAAAAAGGTGAAAATCAATAATCCCTAAGCATTCATCTCAGAGAGACAGGAAAACAACAGAAAAATAAATGAAGGAAAGTACAATGAAGGGAATATAAAAGCTAAAAGCAAGAGAGAGGAACCTTGGAGACAAATTTGGATCTTTGATAATAAGAATAAAAATGTCCCCTGGTGACACCGATCAAAAAAAAAAAAAAAGAATGAAAGTATAAATAACCAAAACCAAGAATGAAAAAGGAACGTTACTTCAGATCATAAAAGAATTTTACAATCAAGTTTATGCCAATAAATTGGAAAATCTATGAAGATATAAAATTCCTAGAAAAGACATCCTGCTAAACTGACATAAGAAGAAAACAATTTCCTTGAATCTAAAATAATTTTAATTGAATCCATAAATAAAAATCTTTTGTATAACAAACCTCTGGCTCAGATAGTTTCATCAACGGACTTTACTAAATCACTTAAGGAAGAAATAATAGCAGTCTTGTAAAAACTCTTCCAGAATATAGAAAAGAAGAAAATACACCCAAACTTGTTTTATGGGGAGAATCTTGATGTCAAAATCTAAAAAGAACATTACAGGAAGGGAAAATTACAGGCCAAAATCATAGATGAATATAGCTGCAAGTGTTTATGTCCAAAATACTGACAAACCAAATCTTACATATAAAAGAATAATATGTCATTATCAGGTTAGGTTTATTAATATTAGAAAATCGATTGATGTAATTCAACACATTAAATAGAATAAAAGGGGGAAAATCAAATGGTCGTCTCAAATAAAATCCAGAATAAAGCATATGTAAATTTGTGATAAAAAAAATCCTAGCAAAATTAACATTAGAAGGGAATATTCTTAATGTGATAAAGAAGATCAACAGAAAAAATCTGGGCAAATCTCATACTTAGTGGTTAATCTTTTTCCCCAGGATTGGGACCAAGATACAGATGTCCACTAATAGCATGTCTACGCAAACCGTGGTGGAGAGCCTCATCAAAGAAAGAAAGGAAGAAAAGAAAGAAAGAAGCAACATCTATGAGTTTTAGAAGGAAAAAATGATAGTTTCTTTGTGCATAATATGATTGTGTATATAGAAAATGCAAAAGACATTTTTTAGAGTAAATAAGTGAGTTTAACCATTTGTCTTGATAGAAAGTGAATATTTTTAAAAAATATTAATTCATATTTCTATTTATCAGCCACAGAGTTAAGAAAATGACATGTTCAAGCTATCATTTATAATAATAAAACATCAAATACTTAGAAATAAATCTCATGAAAACGTTAAAACACTATCTTGAGAAACTAAATAAATTCTAAATAAATGGACGGAAATACAATATTCATAAATAGGAAAGGTCATTTTTATAGGCCCTCAATTTTTTCCAAACTGTTCTACAGAGTCAATAGAATTCAAAATCCCTTCAGATTTTTTTTGTGATAATTGACAAAATGATTATAAAACAGTTATGGATATGCAAAGGTCAACTAGCCAAGACAACCTGGAAGAACAACAAGATGGGAGAATTTACTCTGCTTAATACCAAGGCTGAGTATAAGCCTAAATTCATTCAGACAGGTGTGTTTGTGCAAGGACGGACAAATAGACCAATAGACTAGAGAAGAAAGTAGAGAAATAGATCGATAAAATACAGTCATCTCATTTACAAAAAAGGTGCCTTTGAAGAGCAGAGGGGAAAGGACAGTTGTTTCAATAAATGGTCCAAATCCAAGGGATATCCATACAGGGGGAAAAATAAGACCTGACCGCCCTACCTGATATTATATACAAAAATCCATTCTAGGTGGTTGGTGGACATAACATGAAAGGTAAAACAAGATAATATGGAAGAATATCTTCATGTCATTAGGACAGGGAAATGTTTCTTTTTTTCTGAAGTATAATTGATATACAACATTATATTAGTTTCAGGTGTACAACATAATGATCTGACACTTTTATACATTGTGAAATGATCACCCCAATAGGTCTAGTTACCATCTGTCACCATATAAAATTAAAATTTTTTCTTCCCTGTAGTGGGAACTTTTAAGATTTACTTTCTCAGCATCTTTCAAATTTTCAATACAATTTTATTGACCACGGTCACCATGCTGTACATTACATCTCCATGACATCTATTTTATAACTGGAAGTTTACACCTTTTGATCTCCTTCACCTATTTCACCCACCCCCCCAAATCCCATCCCCTCCAGCAACCACCAATCTGTTCTAAAATCTATGTTTTGTTTGTTCATTTGTTTTGATTTTTAGATTCCACATATGAGTGAAATCATACAATCTTTGTCTTTCTCTCTCTTATTTCACTTAGCATAATACCCTCAAGGTTCTTCTATGTTGTCACAAATGGCAAGAGTCCATTCTTTTTCATGGCTGAGTAATATTCCACTGTGTGTGCGTATATATATATATATATATATACACACACCATATCTTCTTTATTCATCCATCCATGGACACAGGTTGTTTTCATATCTCAACTGTGGTAAATAATGCTGCAATGAACATAAGGGTGCACATATCTTTTTGATAGTGTTTTCATTTCCCTTTGATAAATACGCAGAAAGTGGATTTGTTCGATCATATGGTAGCTCTATTTTTAATTTTTTGAGGACCCTCCATACTGTTTTCCATAGTGGCTGCACAAATTTTCATTCCCACCAACAGTGCACAAAGGTTCCCTTTTCTCCACATCCTTGTCAACACTTGTTATTTGTTGTCTTTTTGATAATAGCCATTCTGACAGGTGTCACTGGTGATATCTCATTGTGGCTTTGATATTCATTTCCCTGATGATTAGTTCTATTGAGCACATTTTCATGAGCACCATCTGTATGTCTTTGGAAAAATGTCTATTCAGATCCTCTGTCCATTTTTTAATTGGATTTTTTTTTTGTTATTGAGTTGTATGAGTTCTATTACATATTTTTAATATTAACCCCTTATCGGATATATGATTTGCAAATATCTTCTCCCATTCAGTAAGTTCCCTTTTTATTTTGTTGATGGTTTCCTTTGCTGTGCAGAGCTTTTTAGTTTGACGTAGTCCCATTCATTTTTGCTTTTGTTGGCACTGCCTTCGGAGTCAAATCCAAAAACATATCGCCAAGAGCGATGTCAAGGAGCTAACTGCCTACGTTTTCTTTTAGTTTTATGGTTTCTGGTCCTAAATTCAAGTCTTTAATCCATTTTGAGTTAATTTTTGTGTATAGTGTGAGATAGTGGTCCAGTTTCACTCTTTCGCATGTGGCTATTCTCTCATAAAGGTATTCTCTCACAGTTTTGGATGACGAGTCTGAAATCAATATCATTGGGCCAAATTCAAAGTGTCAGCAGGCCGTAGGGGAGAATCCGTTCTTTGCTTCTTCCATCAAGGAGATGGCTGCATCAACCAAGACTCTAATTCCTTGTTGTCTTATCTCTTGTGTCTGTGCCAAATCTCCCTCTGTCTCCTTCTTAAAATAAAGCATTTGATTGCATTTACAGTCCACTCAGATATCCAGGATAATCTCTTCATCTCAAGAGCCTTAAGTTAATTACATTCATAAAATCTATATAAGCTAGTATTTATATGTGCCAGGGATTAGGAACTGAAATATAGGGAACCATTATTCAGCCTACTGCACAATGTAACTGACAGAGGGCTCAAATCTTAACTATACAAAGAACACTTATTAAGCAACAAGAGAAAGGCAATTCAATAAAAAATTAAACATACAACTTCACAAAAGAGGATATCCAAATGGCCAGTAAACATACAAAAAAAAAACAGTCAACTCCATCAGAAGTCAGGGAAATGCAAACTCTCTAGAATGGCTTAAAGAGACTGACAGATCTCAAATTTTGCTGAGACTATTAAGCAACTGGAAGTCTCACACACTCTTGATAGGAGTATAAATTGTTAAAACTACTATGGAGAACTGTTTATATTCTCTACTCAATGAGAAGTTAACATCTATGGCAAAGCAATTCCATTGCTACGTATATTTTCTGTAGTAATGCATGCAGAAGTCCACCAAAAGACAAGTCAAAGAATGTTCATGCAGCATTGTTCATAACAGCGCAGAGCTGGAAGCCAACCCAAACATCTGTCAACAGTATAATGGATAAATTAATCATGGTGTATTTATAGAATGGTATATCATTTGTGGCAGATCTTTCAGTGCTCCACCCATGTCTCCTTGTATTCCTCTGCCATCTTCATGGGTGTACTTTCATTTTCACCAGCCAACACCTGCATCTCTAGATCAGAAGGCTGTCTTTAGATTGCAGAAACCTAATTTACCATGCACCCAGAAAGCCAGTAGTGCCTGGAAATTTATGTACTTTATGGGTAACCTTTAACCTGTGAGTGACAGATGCAAGGGCATGAGTTTCCCAGATCCTCTTCCCTTGATCCACACACCTCTGACTTCAGGTTACACTCTGCTCAGAGCTCCCCCATGAGATTGGGCAAATACCCCTCAGGGGAAATTTGCTTTATATTGTACCTAACTTGCTTGGTCTCCAACCTTCCCAATCCTATTCAAATGGCTCCCTATCTTTTTTTCCTTGGAATCTTATTAGGATTGATAAAATCACTTTTACACAAACCCTTGTCTCAGGTTTTGCTTCTGGGGAACTCAATCTAAGACATTTTCAAATATGAAAATGAACAAACTATTGCTACATACAACAAGAGGAACGAACCCCACAGTAATAACACTGAGCAAAATGAGCCAAACACAAAAGAATACATACCGAATGGTTTATTTATATAAAGTTCAATACCAGGAAAAACTAACCTATATATTAGAAGTCAGGATATTACTTTGCTTTGAGGAGAAGGATAAAAAAGAGGAATAATGCATCAATGATGAAAGGAGTAAAAAGAGTCTTTCTGGGATGCACGCGGTGTTTTATTTCTCGATTTTTGTATTTATGTGGGTGTGTTCACTTTTGTCATAATACCTTGAGCCACAGACTTGTGATTTGTGTATTTTTCTATATTTAGTAGAATACTTAAATAAATATTTAAAAAATTAACAGCCACATATTTAACTACCATAATAGCTATAGCATTTTCAAAGCTATCCATGAAATCATCTATTTTCTAATTTATACTACAGCAGATATAAAGTTAAAATTTAAGATTTTATATATATATATTCATTTATATATATATATATATATAAATGAATCGTTCAATACATGACCGAGTAATTGGATCATATCTCAATCATAACTAATTATTTCAATAAAAATAATAAGCTGGATGCACATATAAACTCTGTGAGATAAAAGACCAATTTTAGATAATGGTGTAATTTAGATGCACTTCCTTTGTTAGCTTGCCATTCTGCCTAAAATTAACCTTAATAAAACCCTTAGACAGTTCTTCTTTAATGACAATTTCAAATATGTTAAGAATTATTATCTTAGTAGTGTAATAGAGTTGAGAGGTAGTTAATACACTTAGATATAGGAGAAAGTATAGATGTTGGGTAGCCACATACTAGAGATAACGGATTTCCAAAAATGTTTATAGTTGCCTGGTTCCTCTGGTCCCGAAGAGATAAAAGTGAACCAAAGACAATTTCCAGCTACTTAATAATTTTGGTTAATGAAACTACAACTTCATCACCATTATCATTGTCATCCTTGTCCTAATCTTCAACTTTGTCATCATCAATATAAACTAGTAAGTATTTTATATTCTTAAGTAAAGGTTCTAGATTAAATTGTAGTCTGTATTATTAGAAAGAAAAGTCTATTAGGTTTTATCTATTAAAATTTTTCTTATTTAAAATGTTTGAAATGGCTTTTTTCCCACTAATGACAGATGCATTTCTTGAAGTTGTTCTTGGTATCCAGTTTACAGAGACATTGTCTGTAATACCATACGTTGGGTAGCTTATAAACAACACAAATTTATTTCTTACAGTTCTGGAGGCTAGAAAGTCCAAGATCGAGATTCAGCGTCTGGTGGAAATATGTTTCCTGGTTCATGTATAGCTGTGTCTTCACATGACAGAAGAAAGAAGGAAGTTCTCTGGGGTCTCTTTTAAAAGGGCACTAGTCTTATTCATGAGGTCTTAGCCCTCAGGACCTAATCACCTCCCAAAGGCCCCAGCTCCAAATACCATCTCATTGGGGATAAGGTTTCAACATAAGAATTTTGGGAGGACACAAACCTTCAGTCTATAGCAGATATGTTAAATTAGTATTAGAAAAAAAATAACAATAATTACACTGCAAATAGAATGCTTCTTCTTTTCAGTATAGAAATAGCTGCAGACAATAGAAATGTAGGTTGAACCTAAACCAGTCTGACTAGGTTTTACAAAAATATAACAGCATTTCCTTTTAAAAGCAGACTTAATTTTAACAGAATGAGACAACTCAAATTAGAATGACTGTAAACCTTTGTAATTTTTTACCTCTTGGCTTACAACTTGTTACATTTTTAAAAATTTAAACATAATAAAAAGTGGACTTTTTTTTTCCTTTTAAATTAAACCTGCCTAACTCTTTTGCATTTCAAGTTCTTACTCTGGAGTGGTAGCAAAGAGGTAAAACTATAGGGAAATTTATTAGGGTACAAACATTTGGAAATAATTTTGGGAAACAGTCCATGTATATTCCTATAACTAAAACAATCTTTAATATTTAATTTAATATTTAATATTTCTTTGAATTGAATGTTAATGCAGAAGGCTTGGCATGTTTCAACATTTCTCCTGCATAAATAGCAGTGAAGGCCATTATACTCAGCTTGCTTCCTGAAAAATTAATTCTACTCATATGTATGACAGATTATATTCAATATTAATTAAAAATGCCCAGAGCCCTAAAATTCAAATCTGTCGTCATGTGATGACACATATATGAACTTAAGAATATACATTCTCTCTACCATAAACTTCTCCCAAGTTTCTTCGGCTGGAATTAATTGTTCTACCCTTTTGGCATTCTAATTTGCTCAAAAATCTACTATAGAAATTTGAATTGCATCCCTTCAAAGTTCATATGCTTAAGTCCTAACCCTAGTACCTCAGAATGTGACTGTATTTGGAGATGAGGCTTTTAAACAGGTAATTAAGGTAAAACGAGGTCACATGGGTGGGCCCTGAACCAGTACGACTGGTGTCCTTATAAGGAGAGGTGACTAGGACAAAGATACACATGGGGGAAAACCATGTGAAGACACCAGAGGAAGAAGGCCATCTGTAAGTCAAGTGTGAGAGAGGCCTTAGAAGACATCAACCCTGCAAATGCACCTCTGCTCCAAAGACAAACATAGGCTTAGAGTGAAGGGATGGAAGACAATACTCCAAGCTAATGATGAACAAAAGACAGCAGGTGTTGCCATACTTTTATCAGACAAAGTAGACTTCAAGATAAAAAAGAAAATGAGAGACAAAGAGGGGCAGTATATAATGATAAAAGGGACATTCCACCAAGAGGATATAACAGTTACATATGCATCTAACACAGGGGCACCAAAGTACATAAAGCAATTATTAACAGACCTAAAGGGAGAAATAAACAGCAACACAATAATAGTAGGGGGCCTCAACGCCCCACTTACATCAATGGATAAATCATCTAGACAAGAAATCAACAAGGAAATAGTAGATTTAAAGGACAAATCAGATGGACAAAATAGATATATACAAAGCATTCCACTCCAAAACAGCAGAATATACATTCTTCTCAAGTGCCCATGGATCATTCTCAAAGATAGGCCATATGTTGGGAAATTAGGCAAGCCTTGATAAATTTAAGAAGATTGAAATCATTCCAACCATCTTTTCTGTTCACAATGCTATGAAGCTAGAAATCAACCACAAGAACAAAGCTGGGAAAGTGAGAAATATGTGGAAACTAAACAACATGCTATTGAACAACCATTGGATCATTAAAGAAGTCAAAGGGGAAATTAAAAAATACCTAGAGACAAAGGAAAATGAGAATACAACACACCAACTCTTAGGGGATGAAGCAAAATCTATCATAAGAGGGAAATTCATAGCAACACAGGTACACCTCAACAAGCAAGAAAAATCTCAAATAAGTAATCTTAAAATGCACCTAACAGAGCTAGAAAAGGAAGAAAAAAGCCCAAAGTCAGCAGAAGGAGGTAAATAATAAAAATCAGAGCCGAAATAAATGAAATAGAGACTAAAATAACAGTAGAAAGGATTAATGAAACTAAGAGAAAGTTCTTTGAGAAGATAAACAAAATTGACAAACTCTTAGCCAGACTCACCAAGAAAAAAACAGAGAAGGCTCAAATAAATAAAATTAGAAATGAAAGAGGAGAAATTACAACAGATACTGCAGAAATATAAAGGATTATAAGAGAATACTATGAAAAACTATATGCCCACAAAGTTGATAACCTAGAAGAAATGGATGAATTCCTAGATTCATACAACCTCCCAAAACTGAATCAAGAAGAAATAGAGAATCTGAATAGAGAAATCACAAGTAAAGAGATTGAAACAGTAATCAAAAACCTCCCAAAAAACAAAAGTCCAGGGCCAGATGGCTTCTCTGGAGAATTCTACCAAATGTTCAAAGAAGATTTAGTACCTACCCTTCTCAGACTATTCCGAAAAATTGAAGAAGATGGAATGCTTCCTAACACATTCTATGAGGCCAACATTACCCTGATACCAAAACCATACAAGGACAATACAAAGAAGGAAAACTACAGGTCAATATTGCTGATGAACTTAGATGCAAAAATCCTCAACAAAATATTGGCAAACCAAATACAGCAACATATTAAAAGGACTGTACACGATGATCAAGTGGGATTTATTCTAGGGATGCAGGGATGATTCAACCTCCGCAAATCAATCAATGTGATACACCACATTAACAAAATGAGGAGTAATAATCACATGATCATCTCAACAGATGCAGAGAAAGCATTTGACAAGATCCAACATCAATTTATGATAAAAACTCTCAATCAAATGAGTATAGAAGGAAAGTACCTCAACATAATAAAGGCCATAGACGACAAAACCACAGCCAACATCATACTTAATGGTGAAAAACTGAAAGCCATCCCTCTGAGAACAGGAACAAGAAAAGGATGCCCACTCTCACCACTCCTATTCAACATAGTATTGTAGGTATTGGCCAGAGCAATTAGGCAAGAGAAAGAAATAAAAGGAATCAAGACAGGGACTGAAGAAGTGAAACTCCTGCTCTTTGCAGATGACATGATCTTATATATAGAAAACACTAAAGAATCCATCAGAAAACTATTAGAAATAATCAACAACTACAGCAAAGTTGCAGGATGCAAAACCAATTAAAAAAATAAGTTGCATTTCTATACACTAACAAGGAACTAGCAGAAATAGAAATCAAAAACACAGTCCCATTTACAATCACAACAAAAAGAATAAAATACCTAGGAATAAACTTAACCAAAGAGGTGAAAGACCTGTACACTGAAAACTATAAGACATTATTGAAAGAAATTGAAGAAGACATAAAGAAATGGAAAGATATTCCATGTTCGTGGGTTGGAAGAATAAACATAGTTAAAATGTCCATACTACCTAAAGCAATCTACAGATTCAATGCAATCCCAATCAAAATCACAATGACAATCTTCACAGAAATAGAACAAAGAATCCAAAAATTTATGTGGAACAACAAAAGATCCCACATAGCCAAAGCAATCCTGAGAAAAAAGAACAAACCTAGAGGCATCATAATCCATGACTTCAAAACATACTACAAAGATATAGTAACCAAAACAGCATGGTACTGGCACAGAAACAAACAGATCAATGGATCAGAATTGAAAGCCCAAAAATAAAACCACACACCTATGGACAGTTAATCTTTGACAAAGGAGCATACAATGGAGAAAGGAAATTCTCCTCAATAAATACTGTTGGGAAAACTGGACAGCTTCACGCAAAAGAATGAAAGTAGACCATGATTTTGCACCATACGCAAAAATTAAATCTAAATGGATTAAAGATTTGCAGGTAAGACCTGAAACCATAAAATTCCTAGAATAAAATACAGGCAGTATACTCTTTGACATTGGTCATATCTTTTCTAATACCACGTCTACTCAGGTAAGGGAAACAAAAAAGAAAGTTATCAAATGGGACTACATCAGACTAAAATGTTCCTGCAAAGCAAAGGAAACCATCAACAAAATGAAAAGACAACCCACCAACTAGAAGAAAATATTTGCAAATCATTTATCAGACAAAGGGCTGATCTCCAAAACATATAAAGAACTCAAACAACTCAACAAACAAACAAACAACCCAATTAAAAAATGGGCAGAGGATATGAACAGACATTTTTCCGAGGAATGTATACAGATGGCCAACATGAAATGATGCTCAAAATCACTAATTATTAGGGAAATGCAAATCAAAACTACCATTAGATATCACCTTACACCTGTCAGAATGGCTATAATTACCAAGACAAAAAACAACAAATGTTAGAGATGATGTGGAGTAAAAGGAACCCTCATACACCACTGGTGGGAATACAAACTGGTGCAGCCATTATGGAAAACACTATGGAGAGTTCTCAAAAAATTAAAAATAGAAATATCATACAATCCAGCTATCCCACTACTGGGTATTTACCCAAAGAACTTGAAATCAATGATCCAAAGAGATTTATGCATCCCTATGTTCATTGCAGCATTAGTCATAATAGCCAAGATGTGGAAGTAACCCAAGTGCCCATCCATAGGTGAATGGATAAAGAAGATGTGGTATACATTTACAATGGAATACTACTTAGCCATAAAAAAGACAAAATTGTCCCATTTGAAACAACGTGGATGGAGCTTGAGATTATGATGTTAAGCAAAATAAGCCAGACAGACAAAAACAAATACTACATGATTTCACTCATATGTGGAAGATAACACATACATGGATAAAGAGAAGAAATTATCAGTTACCAGAGGGAAAGGGGGCTGGAGGGGTGGGCAAAAGGGATAGAGAGGCACATATGTATGGTGATGGATAAAAATTAGACTAGTGGGGGTGAGCACGATCAAGTGTATTCAGGAATCGATAAATAATAACGTACACCCAAAATTACACAATGTTATAAACCATTATAATCCCAATAAAATTAATTGGAAAAAAAGAAGAAGAAACCGACCCTGCTGACACCTTGGTTTTGAACTACTAGGCTCCAGAATTGTGAAAAAAGAAATTTCTATTTTTTGAAGCCACTCAAGTCTGGTACTTTGTTATGGCAGCCCTTGCAAACTATCAGAGTACATAACACACTGTTTTTAGCTAGAGATAATTGTACATGAGAATATTTTAGACGTTTGAGAGTGGAGATCTTGTCCTCTTCCTCTTGTTCTACTTCTTCCTCTTGATTTCCTTTTTTTTTTCTTCTTGTCCTCTCTTCTCTGCTTCTTCTTCTCCTCCAACTCCTTCTTCATGATATCTCTCACAGTCCCTATTTATTTGTCAATAAAGTTTTTAATGAATAAAAATTTGTGGACAGCAACTCCAACATTTAGAGAAGGCAGATTAGAGAAAATAATGGAAATACTTCAGGAAAAATGAAAATAATAAATATTTACCTAAAATTTTCAAAAATAAGAAAATTGGGGGAGCTGGCCCCGTGGCCTAGTGGTTAAGTTCAGTGTGCTCCACGTTGGCGGCCCAGGTCCAGTTCTCAGGCATGGACCTACACCACTTGTTGGTGGCCATACCATGGCAGCAACCCACATACAAAACAGAGGAAGACTGGCACAGATGTCAGCTCAGGGCAAATCCACCTCAAGCAACAAAAAAAAACAAAACAGGAAGATTGGCCACAGATGTTAGCTCAGGGTGAATCTTCCTCAGCAAAAAAAAAAAAAAAAAAAAAGAAAGAAAGAAAATTGGAAAGACTATTCTCTCCCTTTTGAACAAAGTTCCTCACTTACTTCAATTTTCACTATTCTGAAGGCATGCTACTTGACAGACTTTGTGTTTGGAAATTTATCATGCTGCCTGGAATCCTTGCTTTCCTTTTCCTCCCTCCTCCCTTCTCAGTCCTCTGTTAAAAGTTGTCAAGTAAAACGTGCACCTAACTCCTAAAACTCTGAACGTGCTATTAACTTGTAACATTCTTTATGATTTTGTCTGTCTTAAAGAATAGTTTAAGCACAGCCTCACATAATCCAAAGCACATTTTGTTTCTGATGTCTTCACAATATGATCAAACCATGATATTGCCAATGTAACTCACACATGGGCTGCAGCTTTCAACATGACTTAAATCAAACACAAAGTCTGTTCTGTAAACATTAATGGTTCCAAGCCCATAAGATAATGAAAAAAAGAATATAATTAACGACCACTGTGTTTTCTTATCCGATAGACAGGTGCACTTTCACTGGTGTTGAAAAATTATGGCTGAGTTCCAAGACCATAAAGCCATAGGTGGATTCCTATTATACAAGATTTATGATAGTTATTCACAGATTTCATTGTTACCATGCATGTAATAAGCTTGATAATGGCATTACTCCACATGTAACTCAGCAATTATAAGAAAGTATATCAGAATGTTACAAAGTCTAACAATGACTTGAATATTAAGAGTATAATCCTCTTCCTATTTAAGTATGAAAAGCACTTAGTAATTTATAATCTAGATATGTCAAGCCCGTTACAAGTACTTTAAAGTGCTATCCTTTATTTTTTTAAAAATGAAATTCTACAAGGATGGTAGAAAGACTTTTCATTACAATACCATTTTATACAGTTTGAATGATCTATCAACGTGTATAACCTATTTATACAATATTAGAAATTTTACATTAGAAAAAAGAAGTATTAGCATGTATCATATTTAAAAATATATTTTAGAGTACAAGCAATAATTTCAAATGAAAGATTTATGTTCCCAAGTTTTACTTTAATAATTGCTAAGATTTATTAATTGCGTACCAAGTGCCAGGTACTACGATGAGTGCTTTCTTTTTTAATCCTCACAATAGCCTTATAAGATGAATATTTTTTTTGTTTCTATGTTATACACAAGGAAACAAAAACAAGTAGCTTGAACATCTTTTATGTGGTGCAATGAAGATTCCAAACCAGGTTGTAGATTCCAAAGCTTTGTACCTAATGCTCAAAACTGCCTCCTAGGCATGAACAGTAGGTAGCATTATTATTCATGATTCCCTAACTATTCAATAAACGTTTGAATATAAATGAATGAATGTTCTTTTTGTAGGACTATATAGGCCTATAAGCAAATGGTGGCAGAAATTCTGCAGAGCATATTGATGAGAAGAGATCTCCTTAAGGATATAATAAATAAAGACATTGTACTTAAAATGAATTTGAGTAAGTTCATAAACAACATTGGTGATAAACATCTAAAACCAAAAACATGATACTCCAGTGTAAATGAGAACGTGGAAAGGAACACCACGATACATTCTATGTACTCAATAAAAATATACTGAACTACTACTAAGTGCCAAAAAAGAAAAACAGTATGTTTTCATGGAATTTACTATCCAGTAGAGAAGACAGATAATTATCTAGAAGAGTGATAAGAGATGAGGCTAAAGAAGTCAGAAAGACTAAATCAAGTCTGATTGTTTCAGCCACTTTAAGGAATTGAGGAATTTTTGTTACTGAAAAGCATGGAAAATCATTAAACGGGGTCAAGCAAGGGAATAACAAGTTAATACTTGCATTCTAAATAGATAACTCTTCAATGTGAAGAAAGGATTAGAGCTACAGTGCAAACCTATGGGGACTAATTAAAGAGTGGTTGGTGTAATCTCTCTCTGACTTGACAGTGACTTGAAAAAGAGAAATATTAAATAAACAAAAAGGCAGGATTAAGTGACTTAATAAATGATGGATGATAAACAAAAGGTGGGTATACAGGATGACTCCCTAGAACCTGGACCAGAGAATGTATGGCGGTATGATTTACCTAGCTAGAGAACATTGGAGAGTTGTAGAAAGTTCATGAGTTCATTTTTTGGACATGTTTGATTTCAAGTGCTTGTAAAACATTCAGGTAGATATATTACTTTATTGGGACTATAAATCAGGAATTCAGAAAAGATGTTTGATCTGAAGATATAAATGTGCAAGTCATCCGCATATAGCCATGAATATGGATAAGAACACCTGAGAGGGAATAAAAAGTGGGAAAAGAAGAAAGTCTAGGAGAGCTCTATGAATCTCACTAGTTCAAGTCAGATATCATAGAAGTTGGCAAAAGAGACTGAGAAGTGATGAGAAAATCAGGTAAGTACTAGCTATGTCAGGGAAGATAAGGGAAATACTAATTGAGTAGCTAGTTCGCAATCAACTACGTGGAATGCTACAAAGACATTACAGAAGAGAAGAATGTAAAGAACCCAAAAAAGAAACCATAGCCAGGATTATTTTTATCACTGTCAATGGCTGACCACAAGATCTTTATGAAAGATGAAGTCAAAATTTGTTTCAGAACTCTACTATGTAACTATCTTACATATAACTATAGTCTGACAAGGGAAAAGATTAACAAATTGGACTACATTCACATTAGGAGCTTCTGTTCGTTGAGACACCATTAAAGAAATATAAAGGCACACTATAGAGTGAGAAATGACATTTACAATCCAAATAACTGACAGAAGGCTCAAATACCAATTATGTAAAGAACACTTACAAATCAACAAGCAAAACACAATCCAATAATAATAATAAAAAACTGGCAATCACTTCCACAGCCTCACATAAGAGATAACCAAGTGGCCAGAAAACATATCAAAAAATTGTCAACCCAACTAGAAATCAGGAAAATGCACATTAATACCACAATGTGGTACGTCTATAACCTCACCGGAATGGCTGAAAAAGAGATCAACGATTCCAAGTTCTGGTGAGGTTATACCAATTGGAAGTCTTACACACTTTCATTGGGTATATAAACTGTTAAAACTACTATGGAAAACTGCTAATATTTTCTACTAAATGTGAAGCTAAGAACAACATAAGAACCAGCAATTCTACCGCTGGTTATATATTTCCTATAGTAATGTCTGCACAAGCCCACCATACAAGACTGTTCACAGCAGCATTATTCATAAGAGCCCAAACTGGACACAACCTAAATGCCTGGTGTTTGTTTCTCTATCTCTTCTTGACTCTAATCTTTCTCTCACAAAGTTCTCCCAGTTTTAAACCATATTTTATATGAACTATGTCATCTCTCTTATATGTCACATCAAACTCATTGAAATGAAGGGATTCTATCTACCCAAATCAGAAATAATTTTAAGCAGGTAAAATTTGTTCAGAGTGGAGCAGGCAACACACTCATAGAAACAAAATCATAACTGGTTGGCTAATAGCTGCCTCCTGTTATCCCAAGACAAAGTATAGGGCTGGAGCCTGTGAAAATCTGGAAAGTGTCATTATAAGCACAAATCAAGGAGATGTAAAAGAAGAAAAAGAGAAAGAACACAATAAGCATCCGTCTTTGCTTGGAATATTGAATTTTGTAGGAATCCAGATGAGTGCTAGTTAAATGCCAGCAACTCCATTCAATGTGATAAATCTTTATTATTCCATCAGTGTGATAAATGTGTGCCTACTAGCTGCTGGGTACTAGTTACCAGCTCATTTAAACCACTAATAATCCCAATGGGCAGATTAGAAAGCTGTCAGCTAACAATTGTTTAGTAATGAAGGCATATCACTACGTCCTTAAGTGCCAAGAGTCTCAGCACCCTCCTTATTTTTTTTTTAAGTAACTGCTCCTTGTCAAAGTAATTTCATTAGTAGTGAAATCACAGACTCCGACTGATTAGAACTATTGCCTTGGCAACGTATGTACGAAGGCTGCTTTAGGGAAACAGGACTGGATCCGTGGGATGTTGTCCATAGATATGCTGATGTCATGGCATCTGGAGGGGAAACAGAAAATGGACTCATCTGTAAGCCAGTTGGTCTCTAAACACAAAGTTGTCATTGGTTTGCTCACTGATTAATTTCATTGAGGCTTTCTAGTTCCACTAGGCCTCTCTTAAAAAAAATTAAAATAAAATAGAAGAAGCTTGGATCCAAGAACATTTCTCTTGTTTGTGCATGTGGCCATTCTCTCCTTTTTTTCCTACCTTTGTAAAATGTGTTTAGAAATATTGGCTATATTGATAGCCTCAAAATTTATTAATCTTAATGCTGTTTTGTTCTTACGAAGCAGTAAACCATGAGAGCACCAACTGAGTCTGTATTTCCTATGATTAAAATTATCATCTAGAAAGATGTTCAGGTTTAAGGCTCAGCTGAAATTGGCTAACTCGGGAAGAGCACATTCCTTCAAGAGAGACATTAATAATACTTGCTTTTCATGGCATTTTCCAAGTATTCTCATTTGGAGCTTATACTAGATTCAATCCATCTACACAACAATATCACTTATAGACAAAACAATTCCAAATCACAGGTGGTCCCGACAAGAAAATGTTTGTTTAAAATAATATAGATTTCAAGCAACAAACCAACCTAGAACTCAGGATTCTGGTCAAAATATCTTTTTCTTCATGCTTTTAATTTTGCTCTTAATAGTAATATTTTAATGTGACAAACTGCATTCTTTAGATCTTAAGTATATAATCAATTCATTAGGATATAATAAGCATCACCTTAGCATCACTTGATTATTCAGCTTATTAATTGCATATTTTCTATATTTTCTTTGTTATTTTTGTTTCTCTTATTCTATTTGCGGGATCTCTTCCACTCAAAAATGGCAACCCCAGTCCCGAGAGCTGGAAAGGAATTATTTTGTACATTATTAATTATATTCTATTTACAAATTTCATTAATTGTTGGTTTGAGAGATTTCTGCCAATTGTTTTAATCAATTTACTTCTGAGTCCATCTTAGACTTTGGTGTCTGGAATTGATGTGATAATTGTTATGCCCTTTTGCTTAAAGTAAAATTTGAATAAATTCAGTAAAAATAAAATCACTATCAAGCTAGTATCTACATTTATTGAAAAACTGAAGAGAACTGGAGGAAGTTCGTTTGTAAATTTCTCAGTTATACACTGTGTATATTAAATTTTAAAGTTCCTTCCATACCTGACATTTTCTGAATCTTTACTTAGTAAAATCTTACAGACCATTTTTAGCCATAATACACATGTATAAACAACTTCTATATATTGCTAGGAGCAAATAAATTTTTATTCTTATTGAATGTATTAATTATTTCTTTTCCTCCCACAATAAATATTTATTCCCATTTGAATTCGCAGGTCATTTCTATATACTCACAGCCTTAAAGAATAAGACTGAGCTTAAACCAAAATGAAATAAGTCCTCCTTATATTTAGATATAATTTACAAATATGTGGAACCTACTTCAATGGAAGTGTTGAAACTAGTAAACCAAACTATTCCAGTTCTTTTTTTGAGATTATTACAATTCTATTACAAAATGGAGGACAGATTAGCTAAACTATGAAACAAAGACAAACAATCAAATATCCAGATCACCAAGGCAAAGGCTACATATCCCCTTTACATTACAGAGGATCAATTCTATCTGTAAAGATCTCCACAGTCTCTCTGATATATACTAGTGGTGCCCTCTCCTTTTTCCTTATATCTTTGCTTCTCCATCTCACTAGACTTAAAACCATCATCCACCTGCTTCAGATAAACTTAAAATTGTCTTATAAATAGAGATTTCTGCCAAAACCAAATTAAATAGAAAGCAAAAAGAAGAAGCAGAGAACATTAAATTTCCTTTAGGCTCCCTGCCTAATTCTTCTTGGGCTCAGAGCCCAATTTCCACTGAGCCCATTCTGGTTTCTTTAAAGCCATGAATACAAAGGCCAGTCCTTATTATCATGATCACTCAGTCTTATCTAGCTTGTCATATTCTGAAGAACATTTCTAGTTTCTAGTTTATTTTTCTAATGGCCTTATTTATGCATACAAGATTTGAATGGGCTTGATTAGGTTACTTTTCACAGGCTAACTGAAAAATGCATTACAAATAAGACTATACACTATCTCTTGCTATTTTCACTATCCACTTGAATAGAAGTCTGTGAAAACAGCTGTCTGTTCCAATACTAGATTATTTTCACTATAGAATTAACTATTGTTTGACTATGAATGTAATTGTAATCATTAGTTCCTCAAGGGTGATGAGCCACTAGAGAGCTGACCCATCTCTGCTCCTGATGGAAGTCCTGTAAACCTGATTGATATCAACCTCTAAATTTGATGAACAACAAAATATTAGTGCTCTAAAAACTGAATAGACTTTTACTCAGGGAAAGGGTTATGGTGTCATTCTAGTGAAACCATAAGCAAAAATGTTACTTCCTTTAGGATAATATATATTTCCAAATTAAATATTTTCACAAATTAAGTAGGCTTACTTCCCAAATCACTCATTTTTAATAGATTTTTATAAAGGCCTAATCTGTGCCCAAATTTTTATATGTAGTACCTAATAATATTTTTTAAAGCTACTACTTACTAATAGATTACTATGTCAAGGAACTATATCAAAAACTTAGCATGTTTCATTTCTTTTAATCTTTACAACACCCTCTAAAGTGGAAGGTGCTCCTTCACTTATGAGTAAACTGGCTCTAGGAATTAAACTGTTTGCCCAAGTACAAAAATCTGATAAGTGGTTGAAAAAGACTCAAGCTCAGGTCCTTTTTGTCTTCTGTGGTATTTCCAATTCTTTACTTGCAGAAAAGCTCCAGGTTCTAAATTGCTTGTACCTTAGGGTCTTTACACAGTGACTACCTCAACCAAGATGGGATTGATAGCCAGAATACTATAGAAAACTGGCTTAGAATTTGAATTCCTTGGGAGATTTCTTAGCTCAAGATACACACCAGACAAATGAAAACAGGACAAATCTCTACTGGGGGATGTTCTGACTAGTAATTCTCAAACTTATCGAGGCTTGAAAATCAGAGAAGCCAAGAAGAGCCTGAGGAAACATGATGACTCAATGTAACATGGGGTCCTGGATAGGATCCTAGAAGAGAAAAAGGACCTTAGGTAAAAACTAAGGAAATCTGAATAAAGTAGGGACTTTAGTTAATAATAAATCAATATTGGTTCATTAATTCTGATAAATGTAAGACGTTAATAATAGTGTAAATTGGGTGTGTGGTATATGGGAACCTGTATACAAGTATCACAAATCTTCTGTAAATCTAGTGGCTGGCCAGATGGTGTAGTGGTTAAGTTCATGCACTCCACTTCAGCGGGTGAGAGTTCACAGGCCTGGATCCTGGGCATGGACCTAGCACTGCTGATCAAGCCATGCTGTGGCAGGCGTCCCACAAATAAAGAAGAGGAAAATGGGCATGGATGTTAGCTCAGGGCCAATCTTCCTGAGCAAAAAGAGGAGGGTTGGTGGTGATGGATGTTAGCTCAGGGCTAATCTCCCCCCTCCAACTCCCAAAATCTGTAAATCTGAATCTCTTCTAAAATAAAAGTTTACTTAAAAAAGTACAAAATATGCTACACTGAAATTCATTTTTACTAAATGAGACCTATAAACACAATTCTCAAACTGAAAGCAATATATTTGGTGAAGACTTATCAGAACCATATAAAGGCAACTTTATTTGGTGCATCCTATCTATGTGAAATATTCCAATCTGCAACTTAAATTAACTAACGTTTGGTTCATATTCTGTTTGGGTCTGCTGGTCATTTTAGTAATGTTATTTTTATAAAACCTACGTCATTAGTTTCATATTTATCATCAAGGCATGACTTTTCACCAACTTCTTAACTAGAGTCAGTCTGTTTCCTTATGTGTAAAGTGGGGATAACAATAGATAACTCCAAGAATTGAGGTTAGGATGAAATAAGATAATGACATCAAGTGTAGTGGAAGATCATATATGTAAGCTCTTAAAATATATAGCTATCCTACTCAAACATCATTTTTGAGTATAGAACATCAAATTTTGCTGCCCTGACTGTAACCATATGAAAACTTTCAGAGGGCATGTGGAGTAGATTAGAAAGATCCCTTTGAGACTTCACTGCAAGATGGGCTAAGGCACACATAGCATCTGGATGAATCACCAAACACGAACATTGGGGTGTTACAACACTGACGTGCAGCCACCATTTCTGAAGATTTGCTGTCTCCCTCCTTCTAGGTCATGTTGTTCCCTGTGACCTATGCCTGCCTACCCTGTGGAGTTGGCTTAGACACTTAGTATGCTTATGATCCTTATTTCAAAGTCAGTTCTTATCTGTCCATTTCAATTTTGGTAGCCAGATGAGTCGTTTGATGATGATGTCTTGGTTGAAACAAATAATTCACTGGAAACTCCTCTTAATAGCGTGAACCTTAGTGCAGAACGCTTTTATTCATCTATCAGAATTATTTTCTTATCCCTCAGGAATATTCACTACCACATGTAAGGTGACCAACCCCACTCCCCAACCAGTGGAGTAGCATTTTGCATAATATTTTTTAAAAAAGGAGATCTGCATCAGAGATGATTTGGGTTCTTTTAAATCAAGCAACTCACTTTCTCAAATTGAGGAGAAGTTTGAGGCTTATCATTATAATAAAAAGTGGTCAAATTCTTAACAAATCAATGTACTTCCTACCAATTGCATAAATGATTCCTACAGGATAATTTACATGCTGGGTAGATCATTTGTGTTAACAGGAATTAATAAAGTGAACAGCCTTTAAAAAGAAAAAGAAAAAAATCATAAAAGGTAAGTGAGAGGAGGTGCTCATATGTAGAGAAGCAGGACTATTTGCCAGAATGGTGCCCTAACATGCAAAATGTTAGGGCTGACCTGCCTTAGTACAATATGTACACCAAGTTTTTCAAAAGTGGGGATGAGTGCCTATCGATCTATTTCCTACTATTTTTTGCTCAGTTCTTGTGAACTACAGTAAACACCTCTGAGCTGACTGGTCAGGTTTGGAGGAGAGCCACAAAGTGCGATACAGAACACAGCAGGATTACAACCAGGACCTGAATGAGGCACCTGGTCCTTGGAGTCTTCCTAAGACATCCAGACAATGGCGAGACAGCAATAGCACTTCTGTTAAGGTCATTATATTGCTGTCTTTAAAATGAGATGTCTCTGTTGTGAAGAAACCACCATCTTATTTTCCTACCCTTTTCTCTTCTTATCTTCTTTTACAGAAAATCACAAACATTTAGTCCTAAAATGAATTACATAAGTAATGTTATCATATATCTTTAAGAGATAAATGAAATAATCTAATCTATAGTTTCTAGCAAAGTACAAAGATATTATCTTTATGGAAAACTCACATCTGTAAAGAGTTGCATACAGATTGAACTAAATTTCCCAAGGAACAGCCTGGGTCCATATTTACAATCTGGCAATAATCATATTTGCTATAAATGATGAAAAAGACCGCTTGTGTTGTACATGTAGGCATGAAAGGCCTTTAGATATATTTGCTTTTATGGCTTCTGACATGTGGCAAATTAAGTCATATTTTACAGATTTCAATTCTACTCATTCTCAAATACCACTGAGCAGCTGAATAGCTTCTTTTTAAGATCCATACTTAGGCTAAGCCAGAAACTAGTTTGTGAAAACCAAGTCATTATATATTATGGACTCAAAATTCAATTTAACATTATTTTATATTTATAATCATTTATCCATATATATTAATGGCCATCATCACATGCGTCTCCTATTTTATCAGAGGTCAAAAACTAACCACAGGATCAGATAAACCTAACTGTGTGTGTGTGTGTGTGTGTGCGTATGTGTATGTATGGAAAATAGCATATACAACATAAATTTATCTAAAGAATTCAATGGGTTAAGATGTTTAAAATTTTCTTTCCTCTAATTTTATCATTTCTAGCAACAAGTTTCATGTCTGTAAGTCATAGTTCTACAAATATTGTGTTGCTGAATGTTTCCACGCTGGTTTGAGATTGCTCCTTTAGCATTACACGCTGGGCTACAGGATTGGGGGCGACATTCAAAGACTCATGTACCAAAAGTGAGCACTGCTAATGTGGAGGTAAGCCTGTCTTATGACCACGCGTGACAATATATTAACTCTTTGAAATCAAGTGTATTCATGAATTTAAATGCATATTTAACAGTTATTTTATGAGATTTGGGACAAGGATTTAGATCTCCTCTATAAGGAAGAATTGAGAAGTGCTTTATCTATCTGGCTATATACTTTAAAGAACTAATATTTACTATTTCCTTGTGTTTTATAATCAAAATTTCACTAAATGGGAGTGAAACAGTTTGATTTAGTTTTAATGGCAACATGTCCTCTCAAATCCAACTCTTAACAGCCAGAGAAGAGAACAAAATTCTCTCTTGTTTGAAAACTATCAGTTACCTGAACCTGAAAAAGAAACCTGATGACTTACACCTAACTTCTTCCTAGAAATAATAGCAAATACTGTTTGCTATGAGCAAATTACTTGCCAATCTACCTCAAAGAAATCCTAATACTTTAATGATCATTAACAAAATAACGTTTGAAAAGTGGCCTGAACCTTTCTATGAATGAAACGCATTATTATATAACTTAAATGTATTGTATGAATAAACACACACATATATAACTTTTGATAACATGTAAGATAAATATTAAATTTGACAACAAGTTACACAATCGGGTTGAGTTAACTTCACAAATAGTTAGAGGAAACCAAGTGAACTGATTTCACACTTCCTAGGAGGAAATTTTTTAAAGAATATCTAAATTCTTTTCATAAACAGTACTGTCTACATATATATCTGAATCACCTTTCCACGAAGGACCAAGACAACTGAATTGCCAGACTGAGTCACATTTTCTGTAAAGTACAACATTTCCTCTGTTTCTGTGATGAATTTGTCTTGTTTTGAGCTCTTAAACACAGAACAGTGAGGCTGTCTACATGTCAAATTGAATTAAGACCAATATTTTTTGGTGTCCCTGGGCATCCACAGCTGGTCCCCTGCATCTCACTCTTGTCTAAAGTCATATAGTCTTTAAAATTATCTCACGTGTAGAACACATTTGCAGATTATGATATTATCACTCTGATAAAGAGTTCTCCCCTCACCACCAATCAAAATAGCCCACTCATTCTCTCACCCCTCAGTTCTCTTTATAGCACCTATCAAATGCCGACATTATTCTTTCTGCCTATCCATTTGTGTGTCTGTTTCTCACCAGTCTATGATAGATTTGTTTATGGTCTCTCTCTACCACCAGAATTTCATCTCCATGAGGGCAAGGAACTTGCTTTATCTCCTCCTACAGCCTAGCACTAGAATGACTCCTGGCACTTTTTAGAAACTCAGTAATTATTTCTTGAATGAATAAGCAAATGAATAAATAACTGTAATGCTTTTCATTAGAAAATGTCTTTTTACTTCTATGAGAAGGTTACCTATACACTTCTTATTTTATTCCCTGCTTAATGCTCTACGTTAAGCTGAGGCAACATTAGCTGTTCATTAAAATTAGCATAAGTTCAAAGAATAACTTAGTAGTTCATTAAAAGTTTATCTGCATGCCTTTACAAGTTTAATACATCCAATACCCTTTCATAGATTTTCAGTTATACTTCAGGCTGGTAGATTTATGTAGACCTTAAAATTATTATACGCAGAATTTATTGGCTCAAAATTATAGCCACATAGAGATGACAAGCAACCATATTCATATTACTGATGTGGACCCAAATAATACTAATTTATAGTATACATGTATATTCCTGAGAATTTGGAAGGTAACTCATATAAAATGCTTCAATAAGCCTCATACTTCACTAAGAGTTAAAAAACAATGCTAAAATTGTTGTCATGGCTCTTGGCAGATGATGAAAATTTATATTGAAGTTCTTGCTTCTTGCTTCCTTTCCTCAAAACATCTGTTGAGAGTCTATTATATAACAGACTCTTTTCTATCACGAGGACTACAGGGAGGAATGAGCTCAAAGTCTAGAAGGATACAGAAAAGCAGACAGAAATTAATAATGCAATGTGATAAGTACTCAGTGTGGGGACTCAGGAAAGGGTGTCAGAGAAGACTTTCCTTGAGGAGACCGGTTGATCTTGAAGTTATAGGAAGAACTCTTTGGGAAAGAGAAGGATAATGACCATTAGGAATAATTGCTGCTCTGCTTCAAAAAGTTGAATTGGAAGAGTAAGAATTAAAGATCATAGCATTTCAAAAGAATTTCTTGCCAGTTACAGTTTCTTTCCTTTATTGGCTAAGTAGATGAAAACTGAGATGCATTTTCTAACTAATATTTGTGTATGATCTGTCTTCTGTATTTCCAGGCAAAAATAAAGGTAATTTCTTAATTACTAAAAAGCTGAGGAACCAAGGTTAATGTGTAATGAAAGAATGGACAGCAGGTTATTCTATGCATCTGGAAACAGTGATCAGAACTCAGAGTTCAAGGTGTGTTATTGTTAAAGCAAACTCCCAGAGTATCTATGGCTTTTCTCCAAGTAAACAGCAAGATTTACGAAGGAAAACCATGAAACTGAATCATTTCTTTCAAATATTCCATCCTTTCTGGCATGTTTCCAATCAGATTCGTCTTTTTCCTGCTTAGAGTGTCTACACTCAAAACACACAGTACTGTTCTTTTAATGCAGGGAAATCTTTGCACAACATTTTTAGGAGAAATTGCCTATAATAAAGAGGAAAGTTTATGGAAGCTTTTAGTAATAAGACAATTAGGGATTATATCACATCAAACACATGACAAGCCGATAAATTAAAAGAGATAAATTACAAAACTAAATCAGCAAAGGGCCACATTGAGGGTTGATGAGCATAAAAAAAATCAGGGAGTTTTTTAGAATTCCATACCTAGAAAATAACAAGGTAATAAACACCACATTATGAGAAAAAGCATAAATAGCTGATGAAAATCAACTTGGCCAAAGGCTTCCATGGTTTCAGGCCAATGAACTTAAGAATACAAGGTCACTCACTATTTGATCTTGGTGAAATCAAAGAAATTTTTTTCTTTCCATTGGCAATTTGAGCTTGCCATGGCAGTGCTAAATGAGTGAGACGATGAGGGTGAACAGATGGAGTGGGCACCAGGGTAACAGCCAGTGATAACGGGATTAAGTGAAAACAAAAACATGCTAAGAAACAGCTGCACCTGCACCCATTAAAGCTTGGTAATGGCCACTGGGCCCTGATAGAAACCAGAACGCTTGACTCCTTGTAATTTGGAAGTTATTTTACAAGCCATTATTTTGCATTTCCTCATGCATGCCTTCCTTGTATTGTCATTAGAGGTTTCAAGGAAAATTGCCACAGGACATTTTTAAAATGCAGAAGATCTGGTGATTTTACTGTGCTTGTTTTGTTTACCCACATATTCTAAGTTAACATTTATTTTAGCAATGTGGAACCACTCAGTACCTGTTTCAATACGTGATTTGATTGGCATTTTAAAGCTTTCAGGATTTAAAAAATAAATAAACTAGGCACCTACTACTCTCACAAAAGTTCTCTTTTATATTTTTCAAGAGGAAAAGTAGGTATAATCTTTAAACATAGACACAGAGAAAAGAGGCACATAGAATTAGGTTATTTTCTGTGAGTTGGCATATCTCTCAAATCATTACAATAGAATGTGAGCAGTAGGTACGAAGCATAGAAATAATACAGAGGAAGGGCTATTTAAGGTTAGCACCTCAGGAAACCCCAAAGTAAGACTAGACAACAAGTGGAGATGACAGGCAGTGTAGGAAAAAGAAAGGCATGAGCGAAGACCAGAAGAAATTAAACAACATGGTGTACCTGGGAATTTCTAAGTAGTTCAATATTTTAGCAATGTAATTAAGCTAATAGCAGTCAATGCATTGCATGGAGGTGCGACAGTTGTGAAGAACAATGTATTCATTATCTATTGCTCAAATCACCCCTAAAATTTAGCAGCTTAAAACAATAAACATTTATTATTTCATAGTTCCTGTGAGGCAAGAATCTGGGCCAGGCTTAACTGGGTACCTCTGACTCCAGATCTCTCAAGAGTTGTAGTCAAGCTGTTGACCAAGGCTAGTCATCTCAAGGCTTAACTGGGACTGAAGGATCCACTTCCAAGCTCACTCAAGTGGGCCTCTCCCCAAGACTGCTCATAACCTGTCAGCAGGTTCCCCTCAGAGTGAATGATCTAAGAGAGTGCCTAAGAAAGAAGCCATAGTCTTTTTATAACCCAGTCTCAACAGTGACACACTACCATTCCTGCTATATTCTATTTGTTAAAGGTGAGTCACAAAGTCCAGCCCACTTAAGGGGAGGGGATTGCAGAAGTACATGAATATCAGGAGGGGAGGATCATTGGGAGCCATTTAAGAGGCGGCCTACCACAAACACATGTGAATTTACTCCTAGACATGGCTGAAAGCATTGCTGAGGCTGAAGAATCAGCAACCAAAAGAGCACTGAGTTCACATTGGTGTAAGCCAAAGCTGCCACGTTGAACCGTATCTATTGCTCTTCCTGTGACACCAAATGGTGGCCTTAATTCTCCCGATGGCTAGGAAATCTGTGAAAGTTTTGTGACAGCACCCAGAGCTACAGAGATGTACGTCAGGTAAAGATGCTCCTACCTTCTATTTTTTTCTAATCCCAACCTACCACTGAAGAGGCACAAGCCATCAATAGCAACCTGAAATCTTTTTCATCTAAGAAACTTTGTCTTGGTTAATCAAACTCACTTTTCCTGATCACAGGAAAAAGGAGTTGATCTCTTTCTGTCGTTTGTGGGTTGGGGGAGCTTTTAGGCATTGTATCTTTTAAAAATTGAGTATACCATGTGTGCAAAGGGCAAAGTAAGACATTGCACCAGGAGGTAGGAATCAGGAAAGGTAGGATGTGGTTCTCACACCAAGGAGCTTAGATTTATGCTGTGGGCAATGTGTGACCACTGAAGGAAATTACATTTTACAGACAGCCAGACAGCACATTGACAGCAATGTGAAAAGAGAGTGGGTTTGAGGGGTGTGTAGCAAGGATGATCATTCTTCAAGTCCTCATATTTGGGAACAGTGCAGGAGCTAAGCAGGGGCGAAGAAGACAGAGAGAACATGAGATCAAGAGATTTTTTAAAAAGCAAAATGCATGGGACTTGGCAACTGATGGAATGTAGAGCGTATGGAAGAAGGAAGGGTTTAGGTTAGTTCCCAGTCTCCTCGTTTAGTTGAAGAGATCAACTGGGAATATAGAAGAAAATATAAGTTTGAAAGGAATGATAATAGGAAAGGATAAATAGAGAATATGGCTCTGAATAGTTTCATGAATTTAAGGTCAAAAGAAAATGAATAAAGAACTAAAATAAATTGTGCTACTGAAAAAAGAGTACTTTTTTTAAAAAAAGAAAATAGAATCAATAGTCACACTCTTCAGTCTATTGTTTTTTGTTTTTCTAGGGTATTTTTTAGTCTATTGCTCCTTTGTCATCGGACTACGTGGAAAGGGCTAAGCCAAAGATCTGTGGACTTGGAACTAAAGAAAAAATCTTTAAGATTAGAGAAAAGAATATTCTACAGTTTGGACACATAAGGGGATAGAAAAAGGATATTACTATTGTGCAAAAAATCATATCAGTTGGAAAATTACTTACTGAGCTTTGAATATGGAAATATTAAGGATACTCTTCTTTCCAAAACTAACTGAAATTTTTTATTGTTATTAATTTTTAAATTGTAATGTATTCTGAAGGAAAGTCCCTGATATTTGCGGTTTTAGACATAGAAATTGTTTTTTGTTATTCATTAAAAGCATAATTTATTTGAGCTTTTCTTAGACTGCAAATTAATTGTTGCAAAAAAATTCTACTTACAAATTTATTAATATCACTATCACTTCAAAATAGTACGAGGAACTTCCCAATATATTTTACCGAATACCTGGCATTTGTTTTCTAGACTGTTTTCTGAAATATATTTTGCTTGTCGATGGAAGCCCAGAAAGTCAGGAATCAAGACCCAAGGTTTCTGTCCCAAATCTAACAACAGAACGTACTTGGGCAACATCTTAAAATAAGCTCCCTTGACTTGGCAATAATAATAACAACAATAATAACAGTTGATGATAATAATGACAATACATAACATTCATTGAGTTCTTACTAAATAACTGACACTACGTTACGCTTTTAACCTTTCTTTAAATTTCTTAACATTTCTATATGGTACTACTATTAGCTCTGTTTTAAAAATGAGTAAACCAAGGGCCATGCTTCCACAAGATAGTTAGGTGGGGAAATCAAGATTTGAACTCAGGTAGTCTGGCTCAAGAATCCATTACCCTTAACCATCTCTACAAGTTTTTCCAGGCATTTGTTTTCCTTACAGCAACAACACAAGATAGCAGCATGTGAGTAAATACAATTCATACTCCATAATCTTTACCTTTTTGGAGCAGTAAAGTGAAGTATAGGCTAGTTAAATAATTTTCTGAAGACATTCTAGCTACTTTAAAGTACTATAGTAGTAGAGCAGTAAATAAAATATTCCAGAAGGAAAATAAGAACATGTAGATACCTTCATTAAATGATCTGGAATTCTGAACTATGTCACATTTTACCACTAAGCTGAAATAAAAATATTTTTTCTAGAAAGGATACATAGACGTTCTTTTACTTTGAAAGTAAATATTTTTCTTAAAATATCTAAATGTTATCTTGGAACATATAGGACATTGCCCTAACTCGTGATGATCTATTTTCTTTTATATATTTTTTACTTTATTTTTGCTGGAGGGCTGGGGATAGAGTGTGGAAAGAGGAAAACTTCAGATTTTTTTGAACCAAATTACTGAACTGAAAGAAAAACAATCCAATCATGAAAAGTATTCTTAGATGAGAAAAGACCAACTGATAAACACATACCTGCATCCAACTGATTATATAATACCTCATGGGTGCTGTGGTAATACTGTAAAAACATGGTTTGTATCTTTGAAATATCAGATTTAATTTAAATCAGTTTCAAGCCAACTACTTTATTCCACCACTGGTGAGAAATACAGCCAGTCCCCACAATGTTTAAGTTAGTGAAGAAATGGAAAATCAGGGAAAGAACACAGGCTCGTGTTGATCTGCTATGGATGTGAAATGCCAAACGCATTACAAAGAAAGATAGCTGGTAACACATTTCAGCACCAGCGAAGTGTGGAAAAAAAGTTAATCTCTTCTTGATACATTTTGTTTTTCCTTTCCTTTTCATTCTCGTCATTTGATGGTTACTAATTCTACTTTGAACATAGGTTGTGTAAATATATTTGTTTTATTTTTAATTTACATATATTTAAAATAAGTATAGTATAAAATAAGTATAAACTAAATGTATTTGGAGGCTTTTTAAGAGACATTTTCTTCTCTTGTCTAACAAGTTAAATTTACCAAGTATTAGTGATCACCTAAAGGGGCAATTTTTTAAAAAGGCAAAAGAAAACCCACTCAAATACTTGAAAATTACAGGGAGCCTTAATATGTAAATTTTAATGTTATTATTCTAATTGTGTCATAGAGGAAGAGTCCAAGCTTCTGGCTAAATATGACAAATTGATCCTACCCATTTACCTCTGCTCCCTCTGGAAAGCCCAATGAAACAACAGTAAAGAAATAAAGATCGTATAAACTCATAAGGACAAGGAGAACTAGGGAGAGAGTGAGTGAAGAAGAGAGAAATCCACAAAACTGTAGAAGATACAAAGCAGATTGTTGAGCACTAATTAATACAGCAGAAGAGATTGATGCCCAAGTGTTGTCTGCAGAGGAGAAAGGAAATTAGATGCTAGTGCCAGTAGGTGCCAGTGGATGTGGGGCTGAAATCAGGAGAATTATCTGAAAGCCTGTATGAGGATGCGTCAGAACTACTTTCCATCCCCTTTAGCTTTGGGAGCAAAGAAAGTGTCCCTCTCTCCCTTACCACTGCAAAAGTTTAGAGAAGTTAAAAAACACAGGGTCTCTGGAACTCAGAAATCAGTCAAGCAGGAGGATCAGCTGTCATATTGAAACTCAACACACTGTAAGGTCTGAATAAGACCCCATTCTCGGCGGCCCGGGGTTCGCCGGTTCGGATCCTGGATGCCGACATGGGACCGCTTGGCAAGCCATGCTGTGGTAGGCGTCCCACATATAAAGTAGAGGAAGATGGGCATGGATGTTAGCTCAGGGCCAGTCTTCCTAAGCAAAAAGAGGAGAATTGGCACCAGTTAGCACAGGGCTAATCTTCCTTAAAAAAAAAAAAAAGACTCCAGCCCCTTTATCTAATTAGCTCTCAGGTTGGCAGTGAGGTCTGTTCTTGCCACTTTTTTATCCTCATTATGGGCAGAAGATTAGAGAAGTCCTTGCTGGTGGAGCTGGCCTCTGAAGAGAAAGAATATGACCTGGTGAAGGGCTCCCCTACCTGATTAGTTGCTTCTGTGCTCAATACCTCCATGATAAGATATACTTTTGTACTTTTACAAAAAGTCAGCCACAGGATTAGAGATCTTCCAAGTGGACTTTTAGTGCTTTCTTTGAATATAAATAAACCAAGGATCTCTAGACATTGGAAGGAAGTTTCTAATGTGAAACAAAGATGATAAAAAAAGCCAAACAGAAAAGGAGACTCAGAGGATACATGGCCAATGAAGAAAGCAAAATAAAACCTCAAAATACACAAAATTAATATCCTCAAAGAGTTAAGAGAAAGTAGTTCATCCGTGAAATAAAAAAGAAACATTCAGAAAATAAGGTAAAACTTTTGGGAATTAGAAAAATAATGGAAACAAAATATTCAATAGGAAATATTCAGAAAGTCCTTGGAGAGAGTAGTGTATCCAGGGTGGGGCAATGGCAGTGGTCTCATCAGGGTGCAGGCAAGGAGGGGCTGTGCTGTGTGTAGAAAATTTAAAAATAACAAAACAGACTAAAAGTTGTCTGCTTTTGATTATTATCGTGAGCCAGCAATTCTAAACAATGTCTGTAATAAAATATTCTCATCCACAACGTTTGTGTGCATTTAACTTGTAAACAGTTGTTGCAGTTGCTGTTGAGTCTAAGAAGAAATGAACCCAAGGAAACAGAGCTATGGATAGTATTAAAATTTCTGGAATTTATTGTGAAATGAGATTTTTATGTTTTAAGTTACTCACCTCTTATCATTTCTTATTTTGTATCATTTTGCTTCCTCTTACCTTTTTATTTATGAAATTGGTGGTTTTTCTATTTCGTTAATTTTTTTCATAACAACAGGATTTTGAATTATTAGTTAGGTGGACTATTTTCCTATTGTCTACCTCATTGATCTCTATTTGTATATTTAATAATTCCTTCTTTGCACATCCTTTGGTTTACTTTGTGGTTTTTATCTAGTTTTGGGGGGTATTGGTATTTAATTCATTTATTCATTTTATTTTTATATTTTTAATAGGTACCATTGACATACATTAAAATATGCACATATTGAAAGTGTACTATTTGTTTTATTCGTGTAGACCCTACACGAGACCCTACATAGAACCCTGCCAAAAAGACAGGTAATGAACATACCCACATAAGTTTTCTTGTTACCTTCTGTAATCTTCTTCCTACGTCTCGCCAATCCCACATCCTGAGACAATCACAGGTCTGCCTTCTTTTACTTTGATTAGTCTGCAATTTTAGAATTTTATATAAATGAAATCATCTATGGACTCTTTATCTGGCTTCTTTCACTCAGCATGATCATTTTGGGATTCTTCCACGTTGCAACATGTATCAGTTCATTCCATTTTGCTAACTCACATTCCTTTGTATATCTACACCACTGCTTCTTTATCATTTAGCCTGTTGATAGATATTTGGGGTGTTTCCAGCTTGGAGCTATTATGAATCATGCTTCAATGACCATTCATGTACAAGTCTTTGTAGGGGCATAGCTCTTTTATAACTAACTAGGACAACGGTTAAGTCATATGGTAGATGTACGTTTAGCCTTTAAGAAACTGTCAAAAAAGTTCTCTAAAGTGATTGTACCATTTTACATTCCCACTAGCAGAGTGGGAGTTCCAGTTCCTCCACATCCTTGCCAACAGGTGCTATGGTCAGTCTCGTCTATTTTAGACATATCAATAGGTGGGTAGTGGTATCTCATTGTGGTTTTATTTGCATTTCCCTAATGAGCATCTTCTCAAGTTTATATTCCATACATATACTTTCTTTGGTAAACTGTCTGTTCAAATCTTTTGCTTGCTTTTATCATTGCATTGTTTGTTTTCTAATCATTGTGTTTTGAGAGTTCTTTATATATTCTGGATATGTCTTTTATCAGATACACGCTTTGGAAGTTTTTCCTCCCAGTCTGTGTTTTGCTTTTCCATTCTACTAAGAGCATCGTGTGAAGGACAGACATTCTTAATTTTTATGAAGTACAATTTACCAATTTTTCTTTTATGGATTATGCTTCTATTATGAAAACCCACAATTTTCATTATTTTTGCTTTAAGGAGTTTATTATATTTTAGAGATATGTAAGTAATTTTAAAAAATCTATTTACTAATGCACTTATCACTTCTGGTGTTTTTTATTCCTTTGTGTAGATCCGGGTTTCTATCAGATATAATTTTCCTTCTGCTTGAATGACTTCCTTTAACATTTCTTTTAGTACAGGTCTGTTGGTGGAGAATTATTTCAGTTTTTCAATGTTTGACAGTCTTTATTTTGCCTTTGGTTCTTGAAAAATAATTTTCTTGGGTAAAACGCTCTAGGTTGACAATTTTTTCTTTCAGTTTTTAAAGACGTTTCTCCACTGTCTTCCTATTTGCATTGTTTCCTACTAGAAATACACTGTCTTCCTTATTTTTGTTTCTCTGTGTATAATGTACCTTTTCTCTTCTCCCTCTCCCCCTCCTGCTTTTAAGATTTTCTCGCTATCACAGTTTTTAAGGAATTTAATTTTGATGCACTTTGGTGTAATTTTCTTTATACTTCTTACACTTTGGGTTCATTGAGGTTTTGGATCTGTAGGTTTATAAATTTCATCGAATCTGGAGTTTTTCAGTGATTATTTCTTCTCATATTTTTTCAGTTCCTGTCTCTCCTTTGTGAACTCAAATTACACATCTATTAGACTTGAAGTTTGAAGTTATCCCTAAGATCCTAAAATTGCTATACATTTTCTTCATTCCTTTTTCTCTCTGTGTTTAATTTTGGATAGATTCTATTGTTAATTTTTTAAATTCTCTAATCTTTTTTCCCCTCAACGTCTAATCTCCTATTAATCACATCCATTGGATTCTTCACTGCAAACACTATATCACTATACTAAGCTCAGTTTGAGTCATTTAAGAAATATCTTCCAACTCTTTACTTAACACAGCCAGTCTTTCTTCTAATTTCTTGAACATACAGACTACAGTTATAATAACTATTTTAATATAATCGACCATTAATTCTATCATCTATATCAATTCTGAGTCAGTTTTGTTGGTTGATTTTTCCCCTCATTCAATAGAATCTATTACACATAACATTTTCACATTTCTTTGTATTTTTGGTAATTCTATGAGATTGCAGACATTGTGAATTTTACTGTTTGGGGTGCTGGATATTTTTGTATTCCTGTAAATATTCTTGAGCTTCATTCTGGAAAATGGTCAAATTACTTGGAATTAGTTTTATCTATTGAATTCTTGCTTTTAAGATTTTTTAGTCGGAGCCAGAGTAAGATTTAGTTTAATTTTCCCTGCTACTGAGGCAAAACCCCTCTGAGTACTCTACTGTGAACTGTGAGATCTTCCACCCATGCTAGTGGTCCTGTGTTTGCTTTAAAAATTATTTCTTCTCATTCTTTCAGGTAATTCATTCCCTCCACTCCAGATAAGTTGCTCACATGCATCACTCATATTCAGCTCAGTGCTTGAGGGGGACTCTCTACAGATCTGAGATGTTGTCTCTCTGTGCAGCTAGCTCTTCTCCACTCTACTGCCCAGTAAGCCATAGCTGATTTGGCTTCCCGAGACTACCAGCCTTGTCTCCTCAACTCATGGAGACTTCGAAGAGATCTCCCCCGCCCTGCATTGCAACCTAGACACTTTCTCCAGGCAGTAATCTGGGGAAATTATAGGGTTCATCTCATTTATTTCCCATCTCTCAGAGGTCACTGCCCAATGTTTCCTGATATCCAATGTCACGACAACTGTTATTTCATATGTTTAATCCATTTCTTTAATTGTTTCATTAGGGAGGTAAATCTGGCCCCTGTTACTCCACCTTGATCAGATGTCAAAATTCCTTAACAATTTGTAAACCGTCCGGGGCTGGTGTCTCCTTCATCTGTTTCTTTTCCCACTTTTCCACCTATGCCCTAAGACAGCAGCAGCAAGGATCTTAATTCATTAATTTTTATTCCCTCATTTTTTTGTGATAAAAACATATAGTGCTTTGAATTTTCCTCTGATTACTGTTTAAATATATGCCATTGGTCCTGACATGTAGTATTTTTAATTATTATTACTGTTTAGAAATTCTGTTATTTCAGTTTATTTTTCCCTTTTCATCTGAGAGTTGTTTAAGATTTTATTTTTAATTTACAAATGGAAGGACCTTTTTGGTCTTTACTTTGTCAATAATTTCTAATTTTCTTGCCTTGTGATTGAAAAGTATTTTTTTGTAATATATTTACTTTAGGAAACTTACTGGTGTTTTATTTGTGACCTAACATATGATTAAATCTTTTAAATAATAATCTATTTTTAAGCATAATTTTTATTTTTTTGGCTTCATCTTCAATACTTTTCAAACCTCCCCTCTGTCTTCCATTTAATTCCTTAAAGTCCCCCTACTGTTAATTGTTTACTCTTGGCAACTATTCCAAAATACTATACAGAGATACACCTCCTGTATGTTTGCAATGATGAAAATAATTGTTTTAAGCACATTCCTTATTGAAGAGATCCTTTCCCCTCCATCTGTATATTCCTCAATTCACCAAAAATTTACTGAACATAATGTGAGTACTATAGATATCAGGCTGAAGACTTGCTTCCTGCCCCAGAGGAAGCATGGTAATATGCCATGCTTTTGCCTCCTTGAGTTTTGCTAGAATCCCTCATGGTTTTGTCTCCATATTTTCAAGTACAATGTTCTGATTTTCAAGTACAATGCCATATAGTATTACTCAAATTATTGTAGAGCCTATCCAAAAAAACTATACCGATGATCACTAATAACAAGATATGTATCATCTTCACCTCTTAATGTTTTTTCTTACCTTTCCCCAAGCTACAGACTGTGGCTTCAACAATTAGTAGGACACTACTATTAGCAAGTGAAAATTAAAGGAGAAGTCAGAGAAAAATAATAGATACCAAAGAATTAACATACAATTATAATTACAAAACTAAAAATGGTAAAAAACTACAGTGATTAATAATGAAAACATATTTACGAAATGGAGAAAGTCAAATGTTTCAACTGGCACACAGTTGCACATGTAATACTTTATAAAAGTAAAACTTCATGATTAATAAAATAAAATAAGAATTAGACTAACTTCACATCAATTTTTATTTGTACAAAATGGTGATAAAAATACCAACCTTATGGGGTTGTTGATAAGATCAAAACTAATGAATGCAAAAGTTTTCCTGACACAGCAGGCACTGGATATACGGCAGTTCTTGTTTTCATTATTATTAATTCACTCTTATATAAAGACAGATATTTAAAAACTTTTTAAACAATGATCCTGAGACATAAATAACTTAAAGGCCTTGCCAGGATATATTTTGGGGGAATTCAGATGTTTTGTCTACCAGTAGTTGGAAAGAAAGTGTAGTAGTCATATGTGATTTCTGCTGACCTGAGTTTATTTCCAGTAACACACAGTGGTCACAAGAAAGCATTAAAATATGACTTTGTATATCTCAAATGTCATGGGAGAAGCTAGAACTACACAGGAGAAAATCATTGCCAGACATTCTGGTTCTCTTCTCTTATTTAAAACAGCTAACTCAACTCATCCTTCAGTTTTCTGCTTAAACGTGTTCACTTCCTCAATGAGGCCATTCCCTTTAGGGTAGACTCCTCTAAGTGGTCCTGTGCCCTCACCCCAATTTCTCCTATCATGATGTTCATCATCTTTTTTCATAGTTATTTTTTACTTGTATTTCTTCCCAGTATTTTGCAAACTCCATAAAAAGAGAAGACATGTCTGTCTTACTCATTGTTGTAGGACCAGCATCAAGCAGACTGTTTGGCACAACTTTGGCAACTCAATAAATATTTATTGAATAAATAAATGGGCAAATGAATAAATTGCCTAATAGATGTGCAAATTTAAATTCTGGTGCAAAGATAACTCTAGATTCTGGGAGAGGCAGACACCAGAGAATACACAAACACACTCCACCAAAGGTTCCGACAGAGTGAGAACATATTATTTGCATCCCCAGGGCAACCTCCCTATCATTGATGACCATCACAGAGCCTCTTGGACCTTTAGGATTGTCATTGCTTTGGAACCAGCTAAGACTCCTTAATCTATAGCTATACATTGAATGTATACATATTCAGATTCAACTAAACTAGTCTGTAGAGAACTAGCTATGTACCAGGCTAAGAGCTATGTGCTTTATCATGTACTTTCACTCAATGCACAAACTTTAATGAGGCCGGATGATTATTTCTATTATAAATAAGGAAAGTGGCTACAAAAGATATCATACCTTGAGCAAAGTCATCTAGCTTGTTAGTAGAAGAACAAGGATGCATATACAAGACATAAGCTTGCATGTTGGGAGTGAATGTTTTAGGGTAAGGCACAGTAAGGTGATTATGTTCCAGTTGTTTTTGCATGGATATTGGTAGGTCTACATGTGTCATCAATGAACTCAGTTGAAGCCCAAATTAACTTACTTATAGCACATATTAGGAGTCAGAGTTATCTTTACTGACATTCACTTGCTGTCAGACTTTAGATATTTAAGCTTTCTGTGCTTCATTTTCCTCATCTGCAAAGCAAAAATACTATGTGCCTTATTTCTCTCACAGGGTCATTGGGAGGAACAAATAAGACACCCATATAGATGACACACTGTATTAATAAAAGCTTTAAAGGGATTGTCAACACAGCTATCATCTCAATTTTCTTACTCTGTTCCTATTTTATTGAGCAAAGTTTGGTCTCTTCCTTATTTTTGTTAGGAGTTTTATAGCCTTATAGATTACTAACACTGCATTCTTTCAGTCCTATAAACATTATTCTAGTAAGTTGACAAAATGATAATTATATTCAGATTCTGATATAATACAAATCAAAACATATTCCCAGAAAAATAACAATTGCTTACACTAAAGGTTTGCTATGTCTTGGTTACCATTAAAATGGGTGCAAATTCAAGGTTTGATGGAAACAACATTGGACTTGATTTTTAAACATAGCTCTGTGTTTATTAGCATTGTTACTCTTAGTTTGAAATCCTCATTGATAAAATGGGGATAATAAACTCAAACTTTCCTAAAATCATCAAATTCCATCAAACTGTAAATAGAATGTTATAAAGAGTTTAAGCTGTACTCACACAGCCAATATTTAAGGAAGTCATGTGTTCAAGGGGAAAATGTATTTTCTACATTTGAAACCAATTTTTATGTGTTTTTTAACAACAATTTTTTATTTCTGAAAAGCACTTACCCATAAGGTTAGCTAAATTGATGAGCAATGAAATATATTTCTTTGACAACACACTGTAGACTCATTTTGGTCTTTCAGAAGTGCAATATTTATGACAACCCTTAGGAAATTAAAAGGTATGCTATTCCCACATGAGAAACAAGAAAAATACTTTATGCCATCATGAAACACAAAAGCAACCCTTTTTGAGGAAAATATTGCTTGATCTGTTATTATCAGCAACAAACAGACCTAAGTACTGCCAGGATTTGCAGGGAGATCAAAATATATCTGAGGTAAGCCAATTTGTCATTTTTTTTCTCTTCTCTTAAAGGTTGGGTCATATAGAGGCAGCAAAATGCTTTGTGTTTCTTTCACTGTGTTCCACCCAAATCATGCAGCCAAGTTTCAGAACCATTATGTTTATATAGCGAACTTCAAACACCTATTTCCTAACTTGGATTGATCAGAACATCTTCAAAACATCTGCCCAACTTGGTAGACTGCCCAGGAAGTCTAACAACTTTTGAGAAGCGAAAAGGAGATTTATTGGCTAAGACAGGGAACTACCTGGAAAATTATGAGGTTTTAGTAAGACTATCAGTACTCCTCACTGTGCCAAGAGTCAGCCATGTGGAATGCAGTAAGAACTCTAGGCAGCTTTAAAATAAACTCTTTGATTAAGTGCAATTATAAGAAATTGTCAACTGTCAGAATTGATATTTTTCCCTAGAATAATGTAAAAAGTCATCAATGTCGGAAGTATGACTAGTAGATTTCCAAAGCTGGCTCAATTTTCCTACGTGGTTTGGTCTGGAGGTAATGGGAAAGCCTGCTTTCTCAAAACTCTATCACCTTTCCAAGTCCTGGGATGCTTTCTCACTTTCTAAACAAGTCTTGGAAGACTTTCCAAAGGGAAGGGGCACAAAGCAAGGTAAGGGTGTAACATGGGAAAACAAACTGGATTACTGCCAAACAGCGTTAAAGGAGAGCATTTTCCTTAAGAGACTCACCATGATTCCAGGCCTATTCTCAGTGTTTCAGATTTAGAAATTTGATTTGTGAGGATTCTGGGAATGGATTTGTCTCAGGAAGTGACTCACATTAACCAAAGCTCATAGATATGTAACAGATAAAACCAGATGCTATTTTAAGGATTAAAACTGAGAACCATAACTGCCCATGTATCTAGGTACTTCATCCTTTACCCAGAGCATTCTCTCTAGGCAGTCCAAACACAATGAAAGTCAAACTATAATCAGAAGTTTGCTTTGAAGGACAGAATCTGAATAAGGATTATTTACTATGTGATTTGAATGCTTAAATTCATCATGTCAGATGACTATTTAAAAGTTAGAGTTAGTCTTTTTAGGAGGCAACACTGTCCTAGTACTTCTGAAACCTCTCTCTTTGCCTCTGTCTCCCTATAGTCACTCTTCCTACAAAAACATCCTCAGGAGGAATATCCCACTGAGTCACTAACAAACACGGCTGTTCAAATCAGTTTCTCAGACAACTTTTAACCCAAGAGGTGGGGGAGACAGCATTAGATCACAGAACCTAGGAGGAGGATAAAAATCAGCAAGAAATAAAGGTGAAGAGACAAGCGGTGTTGAAAGTGTATTCTACTACTTCGTCAGTTTAGTAGGGCCTGCTTTGTGGCTGACTTCTGTTTGTGTATGAGCAGCCTCCTTCTTTTGAGTTCAGGCACCCACTGAAACAATGGCAAACCTGGAACTTAAAAGCCTCTTTGAAGCTGGGGCAAAAGCAATCACAAAGCCCATTGATTTTGATTACTTTAGGAGAGAAATTTATTCAGCTTTTATTCTGAAAGCCACTACTTTATTAGTTTGTGCAAACAAAGTTATAAGTTAAATAAGCTTGGTTGCATAGCACAGTAGTTAAGATCATAGCTCTAAAAAAGATTTGGCTTTGAGTCTCAGCTCACCCATTTCCTAGTAGAGTGACCTTCTCTAAACATGGGGATAATAAGAGTACCTAACTCACAAAATCATAATAAGGATTGCACTGGAGCTTGTAAAGTCTTGGCAGAGTGCCTGGTGCCTAGGAACTGCTCTATAATTCTGGTTGCTACTGATGTTGCCATGGATGTTACCATTGTTGCTATTGGTGATGCTTCTGTGAGATTCTTCTAACATCCTCAAATTCTTCTCCCATTATAGAAAACAATTTATTTTCTACAGAATAAGAACAGCCCAGTTCAGACCACCATCAACTCTTGCTTGGCCTCTTGCATTAAAGTCTGATAGTTCTCTTCTCAAAATTACATACATCTGCCCGCTGCACAGTTGCATATGCAATTCTCCTGACTTCATCTCCTCAAAGGCCCCCTACAGGGGCTCAAGCCCATTAACAGGGTCCTTGTAGCCAAGCTTTCGCCCAGCTCTCCAGCCTCTTCTTTTTACTTTATGATTCATTAATACTATTAAGCTTGAGTCCTTTACACATTGTGCTGTCTCTCACCTCCATGCCTTTGCTCCAGTCTCTCTGCTGTTCTGGAAAGCCCTCTCATACCCTGTCTATCAGGTTATTTCCTGCATATCCTTGAGTAGTCAGTTCTTACACCCTTACCTACGCCCGCAGCTCAATGTTTGGCTCACCACTATCCCCTAGCACCCAGCATGTAGTCTCTCAAAGAATGAATAGATGAAAGGATATCCCTCTGAAAGGGTACTCCACTACAGAAAGATGAGGAAATAGAGGCACAAGAGAGTTTCCATTTGCAGGTTTGAAGTACAATATTGGTCAGATTGTGGAAAACAGTCTTTAGTACCATTTTTGTTAAATTTAAAGGTCAACAGATCATTTTAGACCTACTATTCACTGAATTGTTGAATTAATCCAGTTATTATGGAAGGACACATCATTCCAAATCATTTCTATATCTGATTTTTAAACTGTCTTTGGAAGCATTATAATATATTTGGTTGTTGATTTGAAAGTTTAGAGTTTATTTATTTTAGAGAAGAAAATAATTGAAAATTAAGTATGGATCATACAATGAGTCACCATTATTGACTTACACACTTAACTTCCTCAAGTCAAAATAACATTTTTCGTACAGCCAGTACTACAATCTCAAGCTAGTAGCTAAGAAATGAAGATTGCCATTGTTAGTTGGTCTTCGTCATACTCTATGTTATCACATGACCTAGATTCTGAACTTAGTACTTATCTGAAGTTTTTGTTGATACATGAGGTTAAATGAAGCTAATCTACTCTATCCCAGCTGCATTAGCTTTGTAATATTAACAATGGTGCAAATGAGGGTTTTTTCTCAGTAGGCTAAACATTCATAATTCAGATAGTACTTAAAGAGCAAATGGCGGGAGATAATGCTTCTGAGGACAGTATGGCTACAGAGAAGGTAACCAAATACCCTGAATACATAAATGGGGCATGTTGATGGAGACCTGTCCCTTTAGCTTTCAAGAAGTGTGGTTACCTCATAACCACAGCCTCAGCATAAATGCTGTCTGAATCCACCAGAAATTTGACTTAGTTAAACTTTTAAGGAGTTTCTGAATGACATTTTGAACTGGGTAACTATTGCCTCCTCATTACTAACATTAGAATTTAACCACAGAGGATGCTCCATTTTAGAAATGCAAGCAAAGGACATAACTTTAAACGATGGGATAATAACACCAACTTCACATTTTAATATGCTTTAAGAGAACAGAATCAATTTGTGGAATTTGTGTTCTACAATGTCTGGCTGAAGAAGTCATCTTTAAGTCTACTGGGAAGGTCCAATCTTGAAGTAGCCTCACCCTCATGCAAGGTAGCAACTCATTCTCCCAGCATAATTAGAAAATTATGACACTCTAGATGAGAATCCATATAGCTAAATAGTCCCACTTTTTAGGTCTATTATTTAAAAAATAGCAATGGTCAACAATAGTTTAAGAAGTATGGTATAATGGGTAGACCTTCAGCCTTTGTTCCAGTTAGGTGAGAATTAAGACCTTGGGCCTGCTACTCACAAGCTATGTGGCCTTAGACAAGTCACTTAGCATCCCTCAGCCTTGGTTTCATCATCTGTAAAAGAAATATAATGTTACTTACCCTGTAAGGTTGTTCTGAGGGTTAGTCTCAGGCATATTAGGGGAACTCAATAATTAGCCTGTATTATAGTTCATGCCATCATTATGTGTGCAGACTGATGGAATTTTACAGCTCTCCAAAAAAAGAAAATAGAAAGAGAGGTAGAGAGGTCTCAAATTCAAATGCTGTCAGAGGCAAGGCAAGTGCATGAGTAATGGGGACAATGGGTAGAGTCGGGGAGCCTGGTAGAATTAGGGGATGTGTAAAATCCTTGTTAAGCCTTTTAGTTTCCAAATCTTTTAAACACCGTGGACAAAAAAAATCTCACTTAGTTCATCAAACATGATCCCAGGCCAGCTCTCTGTAATGCTTGATATTCCAACATAATTATTTTAAACGTAAGAAAGTCAGTGCTCCGAGAGACTCTTCCTTGTCCTAAGCAGCTTAGTGGCAGAATTGGAATCACACTCTCTCCTATGTTTGCTTGAGCTTTTTCTTTCAATTGCAAGTTTGTCTCTTTCGGAATCCCTAAGAAATCCAATTCCTTTTCTGGTTTCTGCATGCTGCTTTCCTTGGACAAAGTTATAACTATTTTCCTCAACTATCCTGGCCAATGAGAAAACAACTTCAGCTACCTCCACACTGGGCCTCAAATAATGAGGCTTAGATAAAATGCTCTCCCAGCTAGCATTCTTCTGATTTTTCAACCCTGGAGATAGCTGGTTACAGAGCTTTCTTGCCTCTTTAATCTCCAATTTTCTAATTCCACTGATTTCTTTTCAGCTATTCTATTATCACCACTGCCTTACATAATTCAATTTTGATTTATCTTTCTCATTGTTCTGAGGTCAATATCTCCAGCTGGCATTCAGATGAATTTCGGAGTTGCCTAATAGTCATGAATTTTTATTGCTTATCAGAGATATAATGACAAGTCAATCACTTGTGCACTACTTATTGCATACGTGTAGCCATAAATAGCAAGTATACAGGTTCTAGTGTGCCCTGGCTGAATAACAACTGTGACAGCTGCTAACATTCATTCTGTGCTTCATAATTGTAATAGGGACTTTACATGTATTAATTCATTGAACTCCTACATTAGAAGGTAGGTGCTAGTATTATTCCCACTTTGTAGATGAAGATGTTGAGGCACACAGACATTAAGCACTTGGCCTGAGGTCACACAGCTGTAAGACTTGGAAGCCTGCTCCAGAGCACATCCTCTTAGCTATTATATTCTACTGTCTCTTCAAATATATTCACATTATTTAAACAAAAGTTGTATTAAGTTAAAAGAATTTTAAAGAAAATGAGAGTCCCCATTACACACTGGCCCAAACTCCCTCCGTCTCTCCCTCCCTTCCTTTCTTCCTTCCTTCCTCCCTCTCTCCCTCTCTCCCTCCCTTTCTTCCTTTCAACCTTCCCTCCTTCCTCAGACATGTCTTGAGCTCCTACAGTGCTGAAGCAACACACCAAGATTTTTGCACATTGCCACCAACATGAGTGAAATACAGCTCACTCTATGAAGTGTTGATTTAACAAAATGAATTTCTTGTTCAACCAGTCTGTTCAACCCTGTGCCTAATGACCCCAAGGACCTAGTCTGTGTTTGTGTTACATTTTGTCTAGCTTATAGATGACAGAACCCCATGGGCTTTTGCGAATCAGACTGTGCAGCATCTGAACTACTAGGGGGTAGGTGAAGCACTGATCCATTCAGATTAAAGAAGCAATCTGAACTTGGGAAGAAACTTGCTCAATAAATGTTCTTTATCATAGGAGTAGTGATTTATAACAAATGCAGGAGGAGAGCAGCAATATATAACAGTGCTTCCGACAGCCCTGATATTTAACCCAGATTATTTATATGTATTACAGGCTTATACATGTTTGCAACCTTGGCAACATTTTCTTTTGTCTTCATACTTTACAACAGCATCATTTGCTTTCATTTACCCATACAACAGAGAGGCTGTAAGTCAGAATGCCTTTCAAAGGAGCCACATCCTTTAACAAATGTAAAACATGTGGAAGAATAAAACAGCTCAACTCTGAAAAGAAAAATGGGTTTTTCCAGCTACTGACTGATATCAAAATGTAAAAGGATTGAGCTATAGGAACATATTTGCCTTAGTTACAACATTTATTGAGCTCATTTTGGTTTAGCATACTTTTTTCCAGCTATTGAAGAAAAGTAAAAGTGTTAATCACCATAGTATTTATAATAGTAAAAACAGAGCTGACATTTATTTTGTGGGACTTTTACAGTTTTAAGGCTGATATTCTACAGATCAGATGGCAAATTAACCACACCCTGTTTCCCTATATTAATCTTTAAATATATTTTAATTTACATTCAAAAACAATATTTATGGTCATCTATTTTAATATTTTATGTTGTGCTTTTGGTTGTTGGTAAGTAAAAGTTTCAATTCAACGGCATTTTCTCATGATGTATCAGTCTGAAATGTTAATTGTTCTTAACTACATTATTATTTGGATTTTTTGTGTGTGAGTGATCATAAGCAGAATTTACAGCTAACAACTTTGAAAATTGCCTAAGTGACTCTCTCCATTGAAAGAAAGCTGTTTGGGCAGGTCCATATGTACTCTTTCTAGTATGTTAAAAATACTAACATTAAAGGCATTTGTTTTTCATAAATATTTTACACTAATTTAAAATAGAATCCTAGCAAACCCTATAAGAAAAATACTAACTGACACTCTTGTCAAAGAGTATAATTTGAACTATAAATAGTACGTTGAATCTAATAAAGAAAATGACAGGCATCGCGTGGAATGTCGGACTCAGTTTTACTCACATTGAGTAAAGGAGAATGAATCTGAAATACATTCACATAAAGAGTAAAAAGACAAAGAACGTATCTGTTTCCCACTAGGATTGGACTCTTACAATGGTCTGCAATGACAACAAAAATGTAAAAGCATGAAGCATAGATTGATCAGTCCTTTCTTTCTAGCCAGCTTAAAAGGAGAAATGATTGAAATCTAACAGGAAAACCTGGGTATGCATCAAATGGTCATACTGTGAAAATCACACCAAATGAAGCAACTTAACGGAAAAACTTGCCAAGATTTGGGTTTGCTGGTGAGCAGCTGCCACCTGGATATACTAGTAAAGTTACCACTCCTGATTGCTATTGTTACTGGGTCTAGATTTCCTAATTTGGAACCAATAGTCTCAAGCTTAAACTACCTGTTCATCATGGATGATAATAATCAAAGTTCCTGATTTGTGCTGCCCAGATCTTTAGAAAGTCCTTCATCATATTCCTGAATTTTCCTGCCTCCAAAGACCACTTTATCCAATTCATCACAGGTAGACCAGTTGTGGTAAATGTGCACATATACAATGGTATTTTCTTGAACTGGAAGAGAATACTCATTTACTCCAATTTTGTGTTTTCTATACAGATAATTATAATTTAGCAACATGTGCCACTCACTCAATCAAGTTTTAAAATATTCACAGTTGGAAATAATGGGGTTACTGTGCAGATAAAATAGAGACATAAAGTTGAATGAAACATTTTGGACTCTAGAATTTATTTTCTACGCCTGGGACCAGAAGAGTGGGAATTAAGAAGCACTGTGAGATAAATAAATACTAGGCAAGGTGAGCTGTTGAGCTGTAGTAATGGTGAGGCTGTGTATGCCCGAGAAATTACACAATTTTAATAATCAAAATAAATGATAATTAGGTCATGTTCTAAAGTAGAGCCAATCTAAATGTCAAAGTGAAGAAAGTAGATTCTTGGTGATTATAAAGATTACCAGAATACAAAGATATGATGAAGGACACCAGGTGTGTTAGTTGAGAGCACTGCTAAAATGGCTAATTAATCATTGAGGCTAAAAGAAGAAAACAAGTCACTTAAGAATGAGATGGAAAACATAATACAGTGGGGAGGAAAAAGTGGAGGCTGTTATGGGCAAGGACAACCATCATTAATGATTGAGAATGTGGGAAACTTGAAAATATAGGAGGTTGTTGTTTCACAAAGTTGATGATACTGGAGATGACGCAATTTTGAATGACACACGGAGCAGCCTCGCAAGTGACTAACTGCTACAGTGTGGCAGGGGAACCTAAAAGAGCTGAGAAGGCCAAGAAATTGTGGGATCAGAACATTAAGACTGCCATTATATAAATAGTGAAGTTACCGAAAGTAAATATAACTGATGGGTGAAGAAAAAAAAAGTGTGAGTTTGCTATTAATATACTTGAGGAAGATAGATTCATTCACTCCTTCATTCTCTCATCTAACATTTGTTGAGTTCCTTCTACTTTTCAATGACACTGAATCAAGTGCAAGAAGTAACATATCTCTTTATTTTAGAGATGAAGGTGGGGACCAAATTTATATGTGGATAACATGGATATCAAAAGAAACTCACAAGAACTTAATTTTTAGTACTGTTAGTTTGAATTCTATTTTATATCATCTACTTTTCTTATGTTTTTATTTTAAAATAAATAGATCAGATATCTACCACCCCCAGTCCTTAACTTTATGAAATATCTCCTTGTTTATAGCAGAATTGTAGGACTGATTCAGTAATTTTTTTACAAAAAGTAATCTGAATTGGAATCAGCAGTTGAAACTAAATTCAATATTTTTTTCTTTTTTTAGCCAAATACACTTATCCAAATTATCCTGCTTCCAACAATGAAAGTGATTGATTTTTGCAAATCCACCAGAGATCCTCCTGGAAATCATAGTTACTATTAAAAAGTAATAATAACTAAATCTTATATTAGGGGATAAAATGTTTCATGGTTTTCTTTATTCAGTCAACATTTTCTGAATACCCATTCTGTCCCAACCACAGTGAAAGAAGCAGAGGATATAAATGGGAGTAAGACTTGGAGTCTGTATTTGAAAAATTCACATTCAAGTCATTGGAGACAAGTGTAAACATGTGCTACGGAATAGAATGGAATAGAACAATATCAAAGCTATAAGGAACCTGCTGGGGTAGGAGCAAGTAAATCTGTTAGGAGAGTCAGGAAAGGCTTCATAGAATAGTTAATAATGGAGCTAGATCTTAAAGGAGGTGGGAGGAGAGTGCAGAGAGAAAGGGTATGTAAGAATCTTTTAAGTAGAGAGAATAGTATGGGCATGGAATGCTGATAGGGCGTGGAATGTTTAGGGAATGACATGAAGTATAGTTTGGTTAGGCCACTGGGTGAAAGACTGGATCGCATGGGGTGGTAGTAAGTGGTAATGATGTAGTAAATGACCTTCTCAAAATATACATCTAAGATATTACCCCTTACTTAAAACTCTTAAATGGCTTGTCTTTCACTTAGAATAAATCTAACCTTCTTTTGAAGTGTGCAATGTGTTGAATAATAGGTCTTTCCCTCCTCATCCTGTGCCACTCTTTCCTTAAATGCTATGCTATACACCATAAAAAGAAATTTAAAAAATATTTACTGAGTACCTACTAGGTGCTGGAGACACTGCCATGAGGAAAACAAGCCCTGCCTCAGAATTTCTGCACACACTGTTCCCTTAATTAGGATACTCTTCCATCCACTCTTTGCATAAATAGCTCTTCTGATCATTTGGGTCTCAATATCTGTGTTCACCACATGAAAAAATTCCCTATGCATTCAATATGATGAAGACATTGATCATTTACTCTTTTTTAATTCTTGCTTGTTTCCTCCCACTAGAATGTAAGCCCCGAGAGGAAAAGGATTTTTGATTGTTTTTTTCACCACCGTATCTACAATGCCTGGAATAGTGCCTGGCTCAGCCAAAGGAACTCAATAAGTATTTTGAATAAATGAATGAATAATATTAGCTACAATTTATAAGTATTTTACGTATTTGTTTTTCATTTGATTTTACTTAATCTTATTTTATTTTTGTTCTGCTTCTCAAACTAGACCGAAAACCCCTGAAAGCAGGAGGAACTAAGCCCGTCTTGTTCGCCTCATATCTCCTCACTATGACTAACACAGTGCCTGGCACCTGACAGGTGCTAAGTATTTACTAATAAGTATTTACTAATGAATGGAAAGAAATGGAGGAGTTGAGGAGGTAGGGAGGATGCAGAAGCCATACCAAAATAGAAAATCTGTGGAGAAGAGCTGGGTCATTTTGTTGGTTTTGTTTCATTCTGGGAGAAATGAAAAAATGAGTTTACTTTAGATATGTTAAGTTTGACAGGCCTCCTCCATATGAGTTTAGAATATGAAACAAGCTTGGAATTCCTTGGGCAACAGATATGGAGTCTTCAGTGGTCAGAAATTGAAGTCAAAGGAGTGACTAAGATTATCCTTGGCAATCTTGAAGCACATACCCTTCTCAAAATGGATGTCAGAGATGGAAATACACAGAAGGCAGCGTGACTTATTTTATTGAAGGACACCTAGCTGTATCTTGATATTGTGAGACTGAATCTTCCTTTAGGGGACTGATTAGCCTGTTAATTTCAGTAATAACACGAACTATTTTACATGCACTCCACAAGTTTCATTTTTCAACCTCATGGTTTTGCAATAAGATAAAAAGAGTTTATTGATGGAAACACCCTATTTCATTCTTCTAGGCCCACTTTTGGCCTATATATGTATATACACATGCCATTATATAGCTTCTAAATCCTCTATCAAATAACATAAAGAACATCAATATAAGATTTATTAGGGGCTGGCCCGGTGGCACAGTCATTAAGTGCGCACATTCCGCTTCAGCGGCCTGGGGTTCGCTGGTTCGGATCTTGGGGGCGGATATGGCACCACTTGGCAAGCCATGCTGTGGTAGGCATCCCACATATAAAGTAGAGGAAGATGGGCACAGATGTTAGCTCAGGGCCAGTCTTCCCCAGTAAAAAGAGGACTGGCAGCAGTTGTTAGCTCAGGGCTAATCTTCCTCATAAAAATAAAATAAAATAAAATTGTTAAAAAAAATTTATTAACAGAAAATCCTGTGTGTGCTGAAATTTCTAGAGCATGAAATTGATAATAAAGCTTAATCACCCTGAGAGCTAAAGACGTATAGACAAGCAATGGTCAAAACAGAACTGCAAACACGAAAATCATAGAGACATTCTTGATGAGGCTGCTGCATACTTAGCCCTGTATAAGACATCACTCAGAAACAAGCAGCCAAATATATAGACTGTCACTATCATGATGGTCCCATAGCAAAATGCATGATTCTAAAGTGAGGGGTAGCCAATTTTTCCTTCAAAAGGACAGATAGTCAATATTTTAGGTTTTGTGGGTCAAGACACAAAATTGAGCAAGTTATATAGGTAATTATATAGCAATAAAAATTTTATTGGTGAAATTTGAACAATAATAATAATGATAGAGTTCACTTTTTTTTAAGACAGGTCTATTAACAAGACTGGAATTCTTTACTGTTTTTTAAAATAATATTTTGCCTAAATGGGGTTCAAATATATTGTTCCCTATCATCAAAATCAATTGCAAATGTTCATCTGTTAATGCTGATCTGCAATGAAATTTTACATATTTCATATTTAAAATGCCCTTTTATACAGATAGGTATTGCCAAATACTGATATCAATCCACAAAAATATGATTTTAATTAAGCATATTCATCACTTGGAAGGCACTTATAGACTTCTATTATACTCTTTTGATATTTTCCTTTTAGCATGATATTACATTGCAGATTAACTACTCCCAATTGAAGTTATATGGCAGTTTCTCAATTGCCCAGTTAAATGGATTTTTTTTGTGAGTGTGTAAGGAAGATTGTTGCTGAGCTAACATCTGTGCCAATCTTCCTCTATTTTATGTGAGATGCTGCCACAGCATGACTCAATGAGCGATGCTAGGTTTGCACCCAGGATCTGAGCCCTGAGCCCCAGGCCACCAAAGCAGAGTGAGCAAACTCAACCACTACACCACCGGGCACACCTCTAAACGGATTTCTAAGTATGGAAATTTCCTTTGTACTTATATAGAGGTCTGAAAAACACTACTGGATCTATGGTTTGAGTTCAGAAAATATATCTGATGCTAAATTCGTGTGGAAATGGAGATCTCGCTTTTCCTTTTACCTTTTGATTGTACAAGAAGTACATAAAGCACCCTGACTTGTGTGTGGTAGGCAGAATTCTTAGATGACTCCCAAGATCCCTACCCTCTGATGTACACACCCCGTATAATCTCTAGAACTCTGAATAGGACGGATTTTACTCCCATGATTAGGCCTGACCACATGACCCCTTTAAATCTGGCATAGAGGTCAGAGATAGAGGAAGTCCAAGATTCTAAGGATGAGAAGGTTTTGATGCATCATTGCTGGCTTGAAGATGGAGAGGACCAGGTAGCAAGAAATGTGGGTGGTCTATAGATGCTGAGAGTGGTTCTTGGCTGAAGCCATCAAGGAAACATGATTTTCTGTCCTATAACTGGAAGGAATTGAATTCTGCCAATAGCAAGAATGAGCTTGGAAGCGGGTTTTTCCCTAGAGCCTCCATAGGAGAACTCAGCCTGGCTGACGCCTTGATTTCAGCATACAGAACTGTGAGTTAATAAATGGGTTTTGCTTTAAGCAGCCTAGTTTGCAGTAATTTGTTACACAACAATAGAAAAGTGATATATTTGATTCAAACAATTTAAGTTATTGTTGAAATGACTTTACTCCAGCAAAAATTTCACACATAAGCGCTGCTTTTCTTGTAAGTTTAGGTTGAATCCATTAAGAAACATTATCAAGTCTGAAGCAAAACTAATTTCCAAAACCATTTAATATTTGAAAATAGTGGTTTAAGGTTGTTCTTCCTGTTCAGAAAAATTTCAGTCACAGCCCTGAGTTAAAAAAGAAAACTATAAGAAAACTTGATTGCCATTAATCCATTGAACTGCTGCATGGTGGGGTAACTCAGAATATTCAGTTTCTATTTTTGACAAAAATTCATGGAACTAACAATGGTTAAAGCCATAAGAGTGAATGAAGTTCACCACTGACATTATTGGTTAAATAATACACTATAAATTCAAATATTTTTCCACAAAGTATCTATTGATGAATAATACTTTAAACACCTTTTCATTTTCACAAACTTTGTAAATCTGCATACCTAACACTTTCTCTGCTCTATACATATTTTCAACACCGTTAGTTATAACATCTTAGCTGATTCCACTTCAGGTTGTACTGAATTAGTGTTTTCTCAACTTCTTAAAAAAATTCTTGCCCATAGTTGTTCTTGCAGACTATACACAAGGGCTAATTCTTCAGTCACTTTACACTTGGCATTGACTCCTGAAATAAACAATAATACTGAGTAGTATCAGCAACATCTGTTGGCTGATCAATAGCCAAGGAAACCACTCAAAATCAGTTGCTTTGTTTTTCAATTAACTATTGATGCTGCTCCCAACGTCCTCAATTCTTTCAGCAATTGTTCTTACAAAAAGGCTAAAAGTCTTAAACCTTTATTTTCTCTGGATAAATTTCTTCAACTACTGCAATCAAACACAATTTAATTAACTCAACATCATCAAATGGCTTTCCCTGCTGGAGCAACAAATGAGTGACTCAGAAACTTACTTTGGTTGCATCTTCACTTTTACTTTTTACTTTTGTGAAGAAATTCTGCTAGGACGAGATATTCAATTTTAATTTTCTAATTTTTCTGACCATTGTTTTCTTATGAATTGCAAATATTGTTGATGAGTGCTTAGTTTGGTGATGTTGACATATGTTGTGTTATTTTAGCACAACTACAGTGCCACCACATAATAAACACAATGCTTTGCCAATGCTATGATATGACCATACGTGTGGCACTTGAAAGACTATAGACTTACAACTTTATCACTATGATTGTTAGCCCACTGAGCAGCAATGTGAAGTGATGAGAACACAACACAGAGTCTCTGTGGTGGCTACTCTGGCATTGTAGTGTATAAACAGCCAGAGAAATACGCAAACAGATGAGCATAGTTGTGTTCTAATAAAACTTTACTTATGGGCACTGCAATTTGAATATAATTTTCATGAGTCATGACATATTATTTTGATTTTCTTTCAACCATTTCAAAATGTGAAAACCAGTCTTACTTAGCTCACAGTCCCAAGAAAAACAGGCAGCAGGCCAGATCTGGCTCTCAGACCATAGTTTGCCAGCCCCTGTTCCGAAGCTTAGACGTCTCATACTCAAAGGCAAAACAGGGTGGGTTGTTGATCAGGGTCTCCATGTGTCACGATAGAACTCAGATTAAATAAGACTCTGGGAAGGCAAATAATATCCATTTTAGAAACATTGTTTTGCTTAAGCCTTGATGTAAGATGCATAATAAAAGAGCTGAACGATGAAATATTGCTTGATGCACTCCTTAAGCCAGTGTTTCTTGACGTGATCAAGCACCTTGGGGGAAGCGGTACTTATTATAAATGCATATTCATGCTCCTCCTCTAATTTTATTTCATTAGAAATCTATACTTTTAAGAAGCTATCCAGTTAATTTTTGTGTATACTAAACTTCGAGAACAACTTCCTTAAAATGGAGATATTTTCGAGGCTGGCCCCGTGGCTGAGTGGTTAAGTTTGTGCGCTCTGCTGCAGGTGGCCCAGTGTTTCGTTGGTTCGAATCCTGGGTGCGGACATGGCACTGCTCATCAAGCCGTGCTGAGGCAGCGTCCCACATGCCACAACTAGAAGGACCCACAACGAAGAATATACAACTATGTACTGGGGGGCTTCGGGGAGAAAAAGGAATAAAATAAAATAAAATAAAATCTTTAAAAAATAACCAATTATTAAAAAAAATGGAGATATTTTCATAGGTATTATAAGTGACTAAATCAATGTTTCGTGCTCACGTGTGAAACCAGAGGAGCCCATATGTATATCTGATTATCTATAGAAATGTTGTGAAGTCTGACTGTGGCATAAACCCATTCAGTAAATATCACTGTAACAAACTGGTACTAGGACAATGGGAAACTGGGAAACTTAGTCTTACATGTATGCTAAACATGCACACATAGGGCACACACAGACATACACGCAGACAGTCTACTGTCCTTCAGTAGGAAACAATTTAATGTATCCATAACATTTTTATAACTTTCTCCTTATAATTATTCAGGCTATAATTTCATGTATTGACATCTATGATTCTCAGGCATTTGTATGATTGCATTTTGAGAAGGTATTAGGAGAGAAAAGGGTAATAATTTTAAATCTGATTTGAATTCCTGTTTTTTCCAGAAAACCTTTCCTTTGCCAAAACATTTATTCTTTGAAACTTAGAAGCTTGTGCTAACTGGTGAGACCAAGACTTAATATAAATGATTTTTCACTTAATCCTTAGACAATACAGGGGTTCTGGAATATTCTCATTTGTCTTAATTAAAATTTTCAATGTTTTAAAATATGTTCACACAAACTCAACTCTCAAATATGAGAAAAAATAAACAATAGTTTCTTAAGACATAGCACAGACCACACAGTAACAAAGGCCAATAATGATGACAATTTTTCAAAGAATGCATCTGGGTATAATTGCTTATGAAAGCCTACATTCGAATTCATGTTAGGATTAAAACAGAAGTATAATCTGAATTTTGAAAATTCCATAACAGCCATTTAAAGATAACATATACTATAACATACCTTAAGATGTACACTTAAACACATTTGAGAAACTTGTACCTATTATTAAAAAAGCAAGGGTTTTCATTTATTCATAAACAATCCTGTAGCAATAGGAAAAATTTTAAAAATAAAAAAAATCACAAAAAATCCCATTACCTTAACAAACCAACATTCTTCTGCTCCCTAGTTAAAATGCACTAATTATTTTTACAGTTGCCAATCATAACAGGGATAAAACTTTGTGTCCTTGGAAAAACAAGAATTTTCCATGTTGCCTCATTATCATCATTAAGGGTCATTTATAGTAAATGGCATTGAGTAGGTGAATTCTAATTATATTCAACAGTCTCTGTATGTTGCATAATGAGGTTAAATGCTGATTTCTTAGTTTTAAAAATGTATTCAGGGGCTGGCCTGGTGGCGTAGTGGTTAAGTTTGAGTGCTCTGTTTTGACAGCCGGGGGTTCACCGGTTTGGATCCCAGATGCGGACCTACTCACCGCTTGTCAAAATGCTGTGGCAGGCGTCCCACATATGAAATAGAGGAAGATGGGCACAGATGTTAGCTCAGGGCTGATCTTGCTAAAAAAAAAGTAGAAAGTATTCAAACAAGAACTAACTAGAGGGAAAACAGCAAAGAGCTCCTAATTGTTATGTGGAGATTGGGGTAGGTAGGAGACAGCATTCCCTATTTGATCAAAATACCACTTGTTGTCAATTAGTATGTAGTAACTGTCATTCAGTTGTGTTCAGCTGTAATTATGAAACAGAGTCATTCCACACCCCTTTTCCTTTTTTCCTGGGCACACAACTAGATTACATTCTCAGCTTCCCTTACAATTAGGTTTGGCCACACGACAGAGTTTTGGACAATTGAACATTAGCATAGTCAGTTTGCAACACTTCTAGACTGGACCATCAAACTTCCCATAAGCCAACTTCCATGATCCTTCTCATTCTCTCCTTGGAAGGAGACAACTATACAACCTTGGAAGCCGTGTCTTGAAGATAATACAGACTCCATTAACCTGGCTTCCTGAATGAATCCCTACTTCCTCTAACCTGGAATAGCTCAGGACTATTTTGTGAGAAAGAAGTAAACTTTTAATCATTTAAGCAATTATAAATGTTGTGGTCAGTTTTTTACAGCAGTTATTATTACTCTGTTATTATGTAGTTGGGGATAAATGCAAAGAGGAGGTTGCATTTTCTTTCTTTTTATTCTTTCCAGGACAAAACTGCTAGCACTCTTGCCCTTCCAATGCCTGCACCACTTCTGACTTCACTGTCATCACCATCTCTAGTTTCTACTTGAGCCTGTAGTAGAGTCTAAAGACAATGGTCCTACACTTTCTTTCCTATACAAAAACTGGGTGAGCCTTATCCTATTTCAATCATTATATCTAAAATAGAAAAATAACCATTTAATCCTGTAGTCTTAGTTCTTCTCAACTGACAACTCCGATAACACAAAACCAGGTATATCAACATTTTACAAAAAAGAATTAGAATTGACGGAAACCTCCAAAAGTGCTTAGTACATCTGCAGATATAGTTCTATCTAGGACAGGCATGGCTGGTATTCCATTAGATTGTTTTAGCATCCAATATTTATCCATTTTATTAAAATTAAAGGCTTGAAGAAAGGCATGCTGTTTCTGCAATTTCAGGAATGTCTGATCTTTTGCCAACAATAACACTAACATGTAATTATGCCTGTTATCTGCTGTATCTATCATGAACCTAACCACAAAATGTAACTGTACAGCATCATGTCTTATTCTTAGACATGAACAAAATATCAGATTCCCAAGAGCAAACATGCATCATCTCTATATGTATCTAATCTCAACTAGCTCTTCAATTTAATTTGCATTCCTTAAATTCAGCTGACAATCTATCTTATTCCCTATGATAGCTCTTCCAGAACTTTTCTACTCTTCTCAAGTGTCCACCTCCAACCCTGCATTTCTCATTTTCAGCAGTTATGTTACTGAGAAGATGCAGGCCATCATAATGAGTTCACTTGAATTCTTCACTTTTCATCTATCTATATTTTCACCCAAATGTTTCCCCTGACTTTCCTTACCAGAATGAATAACTTTCCAGTATCTCTTTGAAGGCTTATCATACACTATACCTCCTAGACTCTACATACACACCCTTCTTTACTCTAGATTCAGTTTACTTTCACCTCCTCCAGGTTTTCTCTATCAAGCTTCCTCATTTTCCCAGTACATACAATTTTTCCTTCCTCTCTACTAATTTCTTTTTCCCAGTCTAAAGTAAAATTCTACCTACCCATTAGGACAAAAAAAAAAAAAAGAAAAAAGAAAGGAAATCTTCCTCAAGGACTCTCAATGTTATTCCATCTTTCTCCTTCTAAATAACAAACTTTTAACAGAATAATCTACATTCCACTAGATTATTTTTCTAGCCATTGGTTTCTTAATTTGTCTTCATCTAGATTTATGAGGAAGTGGGCTGGATATTGTCAGCTGAAGATGGGATAAGATAGCCATAGAAATAGAAGAGCAAAGGCAAGACAAAAGGACAATGTATTTGGAGGGAACATACTTGTCTCGTTGGTGGCGGAACTATGTACTTGCAGGGCAAGAATGGGAGAAGCCTGGGAAAGCAGAAGATGATAGAGCCTTGAGGGGCCTGAACATCAAGATCTGTGTAGCATATTCAGTGGTTTCATTGCAGTTATTTTTAAGCAAATAAATACTTCACAGCCTCTAAAACCACCAAAACATGAGACTGCATGTTAAATTCAGGAAAATGAGTAAATAAGGGAAATTATCCACTCTTCTCAGTCCCACCTCCTTGTCTTTTGCTACATCTTATCACTTATTTCTTGCTATTATATTTGTTTGCCTTTAGTCCAAATCTAATTATCAATGTGCTTCTCACAACATGACAATTCACAGCTTTCTTTGCCACTATCAGAACTATTTTCATATATTCACATAATATGTGAAAGACAGTGAGGAGATAATCTGTGAGGGTAAATAAGCCATTAATAAAGGATATTCTGGTTAAAAGAATGAGAAATGACTGTTTAACATCACTTTCAAAGTTTCCTATGAGCTTTTTGAGATATGATTCTTTCACAAGGCTGCTGCGACTGTAGTTGGGAACTCACTGAACCAGTAATTCAGCCTTACAAACAGATTTGCTCTTTTAGGAATTAAGTGTGTACAGTTGTCGCTGTTCCTTCTGAACTTTCTCATAGAGTTACAGTGTGTAATGGTGTTTTACTGAAGCAAAGTCCATGGGCTGAGCTGATATGTGCATAACTATTGACAGGAATGGAAAGCTGACACATACTGATGGCTTTCTACGGCCCAGACACTGATCTATATATGCCTTCCATTTATTAACTTATTTAATTCTTCAAATATGAAAGGTGGTTCAAAGAAGTTAAGGGTTTGGGCTAAAGTGGAATAGGCAGGATCTGCCCAGGCAGATGAGTGGCTGTCTATGCTCTTACCATCACATCATTTGGGCCTTTCCTGGGGCACCAAAAGCTGCTACTTACATATACAACCTATCCTAAGTCTGCTAAATGCAGTAAAAATAGTTAGTGCAGACAACAGAGGCAAGGAGTGTTTTCACAAAAATGCCACAATTTAAGGGAAATTGCCCCAAGGAAAGAGATGTTATATTTTTCCCCAATAACAAAAAAACGTGCTTGGGTCAGTTTACCTGGTTTTCAGATCAGAAAGCAGATGACATTGCTCTATGACAATTAAACAGAAATTAGATTATTTTTCCGGATGGAGGGAAGGGCCAAGAGGCTTTCTGCACTGGTGATTACAGAGGGACAGACGGGCAGCCGTAGGGAATCAGAGTCTTCTCACAGATGTTAGAGACCTGAGGAGAACGGGAGAACAGAGGAGAAAGGGGCAGGAAGAGGGAGAATTCTATAGCTATTTCCGTTTATTTCTATACATACTTCAGTTTTGTTTATAGGTCTTACTTTCCCAGAGTTTAATTTAAACTCAGTCTTATTTCTTAAAATTTTCATCCTTGGTCACAAGAAGGATACTATTATTCTGCACGGAAGGACTAAAGGTATGCTGATTATCAGTATCATTTCAACAATCTAAGGGCTACATTAGCACTTCATTGTCATGAAGGAGATATTAGGGCAAGCTAGATTATCCTCTTCCTGGGTCTTTCAGACACAGACCTTTCCTCTGAGGTAACAGAGTCTTAGTTACAGCAGCAGTAGGTCAGCTGATGCAGGTCCAATCAAAGATTTTGGTCAAAATGATTTCAGTTTACTGAACGAGAAAACTATAGATGTTAACTGGGGTTAACCGGTAGCAAGCAAGACCTATTAACTTCTTTATTAAGCAGACGTATGCTGTGTTTACATTAAGGGGCAGGTGTAGTTTCCCTCCAGTCCCACTAAGTCAAGACAGGTCATGGAAGGTGAGCTAGACCTACATAGCAAAGAGACAGCTGAGTATATGTCGAGCTAGAGTTTGATCTAACTATGAAGGATGGCATTCAGACAGTTTATTTCCATGATATCTTTCCAGAAAGTTAAGCATTTTTTCTTCTACTGTGTCAACTTTTCCAAGGCTAGTACAGAAATACTCCATGAATCAGAATACAGACTCAGTGGAATAGTTTCAAGTTTTTCTGATGAGGCTTACTTGTTACATGATATGAGATTTTAAACCTAACTTACAATTAACTAGGATGAAAGGCTTAATATAGGCAAACTTAATTGCCACCTCATATGCTTACCCTTAAAAATATGAAATGTAAAATATTTCTGGGGATGCATTTATTTCTTACTTAGCAGACACTGTATGGCAAGATGGTCAGGAAAAAAATTCAACAAAATTCCATAATTTACCCAAATAGCAGTAACTTTAAAAGGAATAAATACAAATAGTTGTATTGTCTTATCTGAGTAGAGTTTTCAGGAATGAGCTAATCTCCACTGAAGACACACAGATTAGTCTGCATTGAAGCCAACATTTCAAACATTTGGTAAGGTATTTATCTCCATTCCACTTAAGAAATAGCTCAATACTGTATATTAAAGCAGAGAAATAATTTATTTCTTCAGCATTTCCAAGAGAAATTTTCGGTGCCACAAGTTTCTTTAAGTGATAAATCCCTTTTTAACAGAAGGGAAAAAATGAACAAACCAAGTATGGATTAGTGAAACGTGTGTAAAAAGAGTTTCTGAAAAATGAATATTTACAAACATTGAAATATATCCTTTACACTGTGTTAAGCAAAAGAATGTAATGAGAACTTCATAGTTCATTGAACTTCATAGAACTTGAGATTCACTTAAGTGATTAAAAAAGGCCAAGAAGATTTTTGAAATGACATTATAAAAATAAATCTATTTATGCATCTCTTCAGGCATCACTGTAGAGTTTTTCCACTCCACCTCATTCTCCCACCTGTTTGGAAAGATATGCCCTGGCAGTGTGTCTAGGACCTAATATCATTCCTAACCACATACAAATTGAATTCCAGCCTCATAGCATCAAATCTCTGGGGAGTAAAATCTGGCCACGTAGGAAGAACACAAACTGTTCCTTAACAAGATGGCAGGTATTTGGCACGTGATTCAGGTTTTGTTTAAACAAGCTGATTAGCAGTATCACGTTGGCAAGTTCATTGTTTATAATCATTCTATTTCATTTGTCTATAAAAAGTAGAGGCACATATTCTGTTTTATAAGCCTGCTATGAATCAATAGGCATTTTTTTCTCTCTCGAGTAAATACTGCATAGCTAAAAACAAGGAGGAAAAGAGATAATTTAAGTGCAAGGGATTTTAAAGGCCACCAACATTGCTGTAAGAAAAAGGTTTCTGCTAACAATTACCCCATTAACCATACTCAAACTTTTGTGGAAAAAAAAATTAGACATGCCAGTAAATCTCACTGTATTTCCTGCCTAAAATCATTGTAGATAAATGGACTCCCATCTAGGATTATTACTTTTAAATATCATTTTCAAATCCTTCTTGCCAAAGAAGTCTTAGTACTTTCTCAAGAGAACCATCACACTTAGATATTTGTGAAAAGTAGTAAATTAATTACACTTTTTTGGTGACTGGTGTTTGACAATTGAATATTAGGATTCAGACTTTTTTAATACAAACAATGCCATTTTGATTTTCACAGGGGCAGAGCTAAGAGAAATCTGTTTTCTATATCCTCTTACTCATGTAATATCTCCCTTTCTAATCCAACCCAAAGATTCTTAAACCATATCCTCAACTATTTGATGCTCTTGATTTTTCCATTTCTGTTCTCAATTCTAACCCCTGCTATTGTTTTTAGGATCATTATGCAGTATCCCTTTTATGGCAAGTACGGAAAGCAAAATAGTATAGTGCTTAGAGACATGAACTTGAATACCAGGCAGGCCTGGGTTCAAGGCCACACACTCCAGCTTAGCCTCTCAAACCCCAAGCTTACTCATCTAGTACCCATCTTGCTTGGTTCTGAGGCTCCAGTGAGATAATGCCTATAAGTGCTTAGAACAATGGCTGAAACAAAATATGCCTTTTCCTAGCAAATAATATTTATGAGTTTTAATTATGATTTTTATTAAGTATTTTCCTTTCCTTGCCCTCTCCTGGCTTTGTATAAACTCAGTCTGTAAATATATTGAATCTATTCCATTTTGATTTAAAATATTTCTAAAATTAACTTTAAAAAGTTATGAAAAACAATTCCCCCTCTCTCTGGCTAATGGCATACCTATTTTCCCTCTTATCTATAACTTCTTGAAAGAATAGGCTAGACATCCTGTCACCACATTCTCACTTCATTTATTCCTGAGTGCACTGGTTTCTGTTTAGTACCCCAACCCTAGCACATTTTTTTAGATGGTAATCTTACCTATTCACTTTCCTCTAGCCAGACTCATCTTCTTACTGCATGTCGCTACCTGGATGTAGGACCAGCACAGACTCAGCGAGTCTAAATCAAAACACAACCTTCGTCTTCAAATTTGCTTTGCCTCTTCTATTGCCTACTCCAGTTGGTGCACCACTATCATCCGCTTGACAATATCAAAATAACAAGAAGTATTATTTTAATTACAAACTATAACAGCAAGAACTAAAGCTGTCTGAATGTTCACTGTGTGCCAGGCGTTGTTCTAAGTGTTCACAAATATTAACTACTTAGTGTTCACAAAATTCCAATGCAGTAATTACTATTATTATCTGATGAAGAGCAAACTTAAGGAACTGGGCCAAGGTCACATAGCTGGTAGGTAGCAAAATCAGGCATTAGGCCTTTGGAGCCTACACATTTAACCACTTTACTGTATTGACGTCAGTTAGGAAGCCAGAAATATGAAAATGACTTTTAACTTCTTTTTTTTCTTTTTTTTTTTTTTTTTCCGAGGAAGATTAGCCCTGAGCTAACTACCGCCAGTCCTCCTCCTTTTGCCGAGGAAGCCTGGTCCTGAGCTAACATCGTGCCCATCTTCCTCTACTTTATATGTGGGACGCCTACCACAGCATGGTGTGCCAAGCAGTGCCATGTCTGCACCCAGGATCCGAACCAGCGAACCCCGGGCTGCCGAGAAGCGGAACGTGGGAACTTAACCGCTGCGCCACTGGGCCGGCCCCTCACTTTTAACTTAATTTCCTTCACTTCCTTTATTGGGTTAGTACCAAATTCTGCTCATTTTAGCTCCTATACACCTACCAAATAGATCTCTTCAGATTATCATTTTATCTCACTACATGATTGCTACATTCTTTGCTTCTAGTTCTTTCCAAGCCAACTTCCCTAATCCTGCCAAAAGGATCTATCTAATATTAAATTCTGATGAGTTACTTCTCTGCTTCAATGGCTCCCAATGACTTTGAGGATAAAAATTAAGTTTAACTGTACAGACACTGCCTACCTCCTCAATACCAACTCTTGTCACTTTTATCCCCACATATAAAGTTCCAGGGGAATAGGGATCCCAAATTGCATCCAGGCTGTGCCCAGGGCTGAAGTTCAGGCACGTGTGATAACCTAGCAGAGTCTATTGAGCAGAGTACTTGAGAACTTTCTAGGAGAATTCAAACCCAGGGACACACAAAAAAAGTCAAGAACTGGCAAAAAAAGGGGATAAGAGATAAGGAGTCAAAGCAAGTTTGAAAGACAACATAACGAGTTTGAGGAGCCAGCGGCAAATTCATATGGCAATGTACAACGAATGAACTTGCACTAGTAACAAAGTCCTAGTCATGAGAGGGGAGGGGTTCTTTCAAATATAGCACATTGACCATCTCTTCAACTATTCTCTGGAACTTGCCTACCTGCAGCAATTGAAGAAACTGTAAAATATTAGCCAACAGCATCTCCTGGGACTCCCTAATAACTGTCAATCAGAGGAGAGAAAGTCCCCTTCCCCTCGCGATTTTGCACAGTCTGCTTCCCACCTTGGGCTCTACGGGGATGCAGGGTGTCTCTGGTACTGCCTGATGGAATAGTAATTGTGCTTTCTACATCTGGAAGAAACGTGGCAGCTGATAGGGAATTGTGAAGTCTGGAAAAGCAACCATAGATAACATGGTATCTGTTGGAGCAGCAACGAAGTGTTGTAGAGTGAAATGTTGACAGGCCACCCACAGCCCAGCACGGGAGCCTGCCATGCAAGAGAGCAAATGCAGAACCTGTTTGGAATAAAGCTTTTTATAAAAACGTTTGAGATAATATTTACCAAACACAGACACAACCCCCCTAGGGTCCGGGAGCCTAGGGCGCTTAACTATAGAGAAGCAAGAAGGAGCAGAATTTAAGTATCACTGTTACATGACTTTTTTGGTACCAATAAGCTTATGAGGACTGAGGAAATTCAAATTATGCCAGAAATATTAAGCACTTGGTAATTTTCCAAATACAGTTGACTTGCTTACTGTCCTAACCCTTCCCTGTGTTAGAATTATTCTGTGGCATATGTTATGAAGAATTTGAAGGCAATGATCATCTAACGTGAAAGAGCACTTAGTACACAGTTGGCATCTAAAAATATTTACCACACTGGATTGAATAAAAGTTGAAAAAAACATCCAATTAATTTAATTTATCAAGAAATTCAAATGTAGTAGACTCATTCATTTATTTATCCATTCTTTAATTCACTCGAAAACATTCATTGACTGATAGGTGCTGGGCTAGATTCTAGAGATGCAAAGCCACAAAAGACAATTTTTGTCCTCACGGAGCCCACTGTAATAGAAAACAGAAATGGAAACTGCTAATTTTGGGTACTTACTATAAGACAGACACTATGCTAGTGTTTGTAAATGAATTACCTCATTTGATCCTCACAAAATAATGATGAAATTTCTATTATTTTCCCCATTTTATAATAAGTGGTCCCTTAAAGATTAAAGTGATTAGGCAAAGTCACACAGCTAGGAAGTTACAGAATCAGAATTTCAATTTTGGGGTCTATGTTAGGTCAAGGCTAGCATTCCTCAACCTTCCATCTTTCAGCCATGACGTTGATGATTCTTGCCATACTATTTCCACTTAAATAGATTTGCTTGGACTTGTCTAGAGGTATTATGTCTATGAAATCCTCAGCTTGATTTGTTAATTTTTCATAATATGCATTAAAATAAACATATTTCTATCAAAATTAAAAGTTGGTCTTCATACTACCCCAAATTATTTTGAGTGCCCCTTTGTATGGACACATCTTGAGACATACTGCCCTATGTCATGTCATGTTACCTCACATGCAATTGGAGGGCCAGAGTGAAGCCAGGTGGTGGCAGCCATAAATCCTGCTCTTGTCTGCTACCATTGTGAGAAATGTTGTTACGATCACTTTCACCTTTCACTATGGTCCAAAGCCACTATTCAACAAAACTAAGAGGTCTCCGTGACCCATCCCAGGGAGTGGTCCCCACTACTCCCCCTCAACCCAATGTCACTGCTTGAGGTTTAGCCTAAATTGTGTGGGTTCATAAAAACAAGTCCAAAAGGCCAGGAGGCACTTTATTCTCATTGCAGTCTATCTTTTGCTGTTGTTGCTTTGTTTTGTGTATTTGTTTGTTTGTTTGGAGAGGGGAGTAGTCATGGCTCCAGTACCTGTTTGAATAGACTGGGAAAGGTGAGGCAATACGGTTCTACCCTGAGAGAGGCAGGTATTTAAAAGACAACAACAACAACAATGATTGTACAAACACATTTGCTTCTAAGATTATCTCCAGACCTTAGACTGTCCTATAAAGAAATTCATCCTCTTCAAGGTCTCATTTAACCATGGTCCCTAATTCTGAGTTTTCCCCATAGATCCTTTTTCTGATAACTAGAAACAATTGCTTTAAGGAATGACTAATTTTTAAAGATTTAACTACTTTGATTGAAATCTTTATAAAAACACTAGTCCTTTATATGTTTCAAGTATACCGAACTTCACCTCATCTTTTCCATTGACACAATAGAATATAATCCAAATTGCTTCTCTGTACAAATGGTCACATATGATTTGTGCCTAGCTACCTCCCCACCCTCATCTCATACTACTCTTCCCAGTGTTCAGCATAGTCCAAGCACATTGGATTTCTTACTGTTCTTCACACACATTAAGCTTATTTATGCCTCAAAATCTTCACACTTGCTGTTCCTTCTGTATAACACTTTCATCAGCTCTTCCCATGGCTCTTCTAGCCATTCAGACCTCACCGCAAATGTCACCATCTCAGAGAAATCTTCTATTACCACCCTTTGAAAGTTGTTCCTCACTGTTTATCACATATCTTGTTTTTATTTCCTTTTGCATTTACCACATGAAATTATCAAGTTTATTTTTTATTTGTGTATTGATTGTCTGTCTCCCTGAATAGAACATAAATTATATTGGAAGAGGGACTTTGTTTTATCCTCTGCTCCACATCTTCAGTGTCTGCTTTATTCACTGTTCCATATCCTTACTGTCTAGAACAAAGAAGTCAATAATTATTAAAGAAAGACTCATTTTAGAGGCCAGGTGACAGATTTTGTGGACTCACTGTACTTTTACAGATCTTGCACTTCTCTTTATTTCTTCTATCTCTTATCTTGGTATTTGACTGTCATCTCTCACTTTCGACTGCTCTCAAGCTGTTTTCCTCTCATATGGTGCAGTACGACCACACCAGTCTTCATAAATATAGCCTCTTTTCTTTTCTGTATGTCCACCAAAGAAATGGCTCATTTGAAATTAGTATATTTAAGACATAGTGAATCAAATTTTTCTTCTACTCTTTCTAAAATTCTACATATATGAAACTTTTGTCTGTTTATGCCCAAGTTTTTGTAGCATCTGAGATGATAAAAATAAGACCCACAGTTGTTTTCTTCTCTGGCAGAGCATGTGTGGTCTGCACTGGTTGATATCTGATGCAGTCAACTCTGGCTATAAGCAAGGAGAGAATCATTTGAGGATGTGGTGGTGGGGAACAACACAAACAATATTTATACAGATGCTCACATTCATTTGGGCCACATTCTCATTCTGAAAAAGAGCATGTACAAGGATAGACCACAGCTTGTCCCATCTGGGTAGTGAAGGTTTCTGCTGAGGCAACTGGATCTCACTGCATGTGAGGAAGCTGTTCCTGGAACAAGGTAAGTGGGAAGAAGCTATGTGGTAAAAAAGCAAAACAAAACAGAAGGCTCTAGCAGTCTGTAGATTATAATTAGACTTTACTTGGAAGAGGTGCTAATGGAATTGATTCTCTAACATATCTAAGAATATCCAGAATAGTCCACACTGGCTATTAGTTAACAATTCATCAAATATTTCCCTAAATGAATGGTGAGGTGTGGATATGTTATAGAAATCTCATCCTTGCCCAAATAAGGAAACCATCTACAAATATGTATTAACTTGGCTTTCATCACATCTAAGTATATACCTAATTTGTTTTAATGATGCTACTATGAGACATTTCCAAATACTACAGAATGTATAGGGTTTGTTAGTAATCCTTAATGATCTGGTCACCACTGGAACAATTTTAGCCCCAAAAACCTGGCTCCTGCCTCTAACAAAAGGTCAAGTTATAGAGACTCATCCAAGCTATGCAAGAGAAGTTTTTCATTCTGCTTTGGACTCTAAAACTCATAATGCATTTGTTCTGCACAATTCAATCACAGTGGTTTTTTCACTTTATTTTAAAAAGTGTCAAATTCAAGACACAACCAAAATAAACAATTTCATCTAAATAAATGTTGCATATAATCTGAGATATTTTAAAAATAGTAAACATGCTTTCTACCCACAATTGACATTTATAAATAATAAATACTATGATTTCTACTGAAAGCTGAAACTTTTGGCAGAGCTTTAGCCAAGTTAGAATTCAAGATATCAGTTAAATGCCATTTTATTCTGGCAAGTAATAACTGAATTCACAAACACAGTGCAGATATTGGCAACTCTTCTGCACACCTGTTATTACATATTACAATGAAACAAATATTCAGAGTATTTGGCAAGTCATCTGCTGTGAAACTATGTTGGTAATCACAGTTGAGAACAGCATATAGATATATACTGTTCTTTTCTACTGAGAAAACATTACCATATATAAAACTACTGGTGACCAGCATCTGGCCTTGCAAAATAAGAATCAAAAACACAGACTCCTCCATTCTCTGCCAGGTGACATAAATGCTGAGCTTTTTGCTTTCCATTGGAATCTGCAGGAAAAGGGCTGAAGAATGCCTGTCTTGTGAGACGTATGTATTGACCTCAAAGGGTGAAATGCAGGGCACTATTTATTCAGGTGAAAAAATACAAAGCTTTGCATGTTGTTCAGCAGTGATCAAACAAAGAAGATTCCAAAGAATGTACTCCATGTGTGACTTTCAGAACTCAACTGTTGTATTTTCAGTATTAAGTGGTAAGGCAGAAACACTACAGTTGTTAAGGCAGTGACAATTTTATGTATAATACATTTTCCAATGGAAGGTTTTTTAAAATAATTTTTGTGTATTAACAATAGCCAGAGAAATATCAGGAATGATTTCCTCTATGACTAAATTTAACTGTTTATGGTAGCTATAAGGGCAATAATCTACATAGTTGAATGAATGAATGTTACAAATTATTTTTGTTGCAAAGTTTGCAATGATAGAAGCTAATACTTTGTTTTGGATAGCTTTTAGATGGACTAAAAAAGTCACCATTTTATATCATGTAAATCTGAGCAGGATGTAGTCATCGAATTATTTACAAAGCACCCAATACATACTTGCTAGGTGATGGGTATAAGACCCAAACCCTGATCTCAAAGAATTTGCAATAGTGATGTCCCACCACAGGGTAAATCCCCCTTCTGTGTATCTTTAAAGCTTTCTGCAATAGCAAGCTAGTAATTTTATTTTCCACGGGTCTCAGTTTTCTTATTTATAAAATGAGGATATTAAGACAGATCACTTACAAAGCTCCTTTTAGGTATGAAAATTGAGATTCCACAATAACTAATTTCAAGAATTCTGAGGCTGAGGAGACTGGGTGGTGGAGCTGGAGTTGGAGATGGGAATGTGAAATATGGGGCTTTAATAAATAAATAGGAGGGAGGAGCACATTCCAAGGAAATGGAATTGCGAGAGCACAGGTTAGAGGAGAGTTGACATAATAAAGAAGTCTAGTGATGGGATGGACTTTCTCGAGTAGAGACACACATTGGAGGGTAGTAGGAGAGAAAGTTGACTGGTAGGTTGGGCCAGATGGTGGAATGACTTGATTACCCAACTGAGGGTCCAGATTTTATTATACGGGCAAAAGTGTTTTATAAGGAGAAGGGTAACTTTTGCAAAGTATCTCTCATAAGACTTATGAAACTGATGTGTATGGGTGTATTAGAGGGACTAAGTCCAATTAGAAAACCATTGGGCTATAGGAACTGGTATATCAAGAGCCTTGCTCAGGTAGTTTCAGCTGGAATTGTAAAGGAAGCATGGAAGTGTTATACCGTGCACATGGTCTCCAAGTCACTGCACTGGAGAGTAGAGATCAGTTTTTCATGCATCTTTGGAGGAAATCCATTTACATTTTCATTTTTCAGGGCAGAGGCTTCATATCACAGTAGAAATCTAGGCTCAGGAAAGGCCAGACCCTGGTTAAGCACCAAAAATATGATCAATAATTATATTCTCTAGAAACCTTCTTGAGGAATGTCATCCATGTGCTGCCACTGCATGATTAACCCCGCAGGTGCTCAACAGCAGTAAAACACACAAAATAGTGAGAGCTGGGGCAGCATTTCTGCAATGAGAAAGGTAACAAAATTTTTCTTCGCATACATTTGTATGATCATAATGAACTAAAGAACCACTTAGCTCTAATGACTTTTTTAGGAAGATAATAATATTTGCAATATAAATTAAGGTATTTTCATAACATAGCCTCAAAAAGGTGCAAAAGGAAAGCACAAAAAGCTAGAGAGGCATATGCATAACTAGCAGGCAGAGGGGTGCAAAATTCGGATATCACTAGATAGGGCAACAATCTAAAAAGTTCTCTTAGGGGTTGATTCTAACAGCATTAAAAGAAAATTTTCATCAAAGTTCTCATGGATTTATTCAATCCTAAACACGTAGGCTATACTTGGTTGGTTAGTGCAAATTTACAATTAAATTGTGAAAATCGTTCTTAGCATGTTACCTCTGGGGTCCTTTTTTCTAACTTAGTTCCCACAAGAAGATGAAAAATATTAAGAACCTGAATCACTCAGTATTACTTGTGCCAGATACACTGTGTAGATCCCATGGCAGGCATATTTAATGAGGGAGTCAATTGCTGCCTCAGTTCTAATTTGGCCTTTCCCAGTGTCCAATATGTTTCTCTCAGATGAACTGGTCCATGGGGAGCTTCAAAAAAGTCAGGGTGTGTGAAGAGAAGGAACAGGAAAATTTCAGCATTATGACAGTTTTCTGCAAGCTTTATTTTTAAGAAAGTTGTGTCAATTGATTTCTGTGGTTTAAATTAACCAAAGCATAAGCAACTTAATTAATCAAAATATTCCCCATAATATTAACTCACCCACATACTGCCATTCCATTGTGGAGTAACATATTTCTGCATTGTCCTACATATGGTCCAAATTAGCACCTGCACAGTTCAGTTATTAAATGAAAAACAGCTCTTTACTTGACCTATACAGTTCTTGTATACAAGACCCCATCCAACAGCATTATGTCTTCCCTTATCAGATGTGTGTGGTAGGACATAATGAATGTAACACTTCAGTGCAATTGGCAAGATTTCAATTCCCAAGCATGGGGTCACATTTCCCTGCTCAATGTTTTGAAAGCAGACATTATGCATTGGGTAGCTAATGGTGAAGCACTGGATTTTTTTCCCTCAGAGATCTCAAACCAAATCTGAGAAGCTAGTAACTTAAATTTAATAACAGTCTGAAAATTCATTCACTGAACAAGAGCTTCTTAGAATAAGTGATGAAAACCCCAGAGAAATGTGAGTGAATGCGTGGGGCCAGCCCCAAAGTCTCTCTTATCTGAAAAATTTTAAAGGATGATAGCATTGCATAGAGTATTTAATTCTGGTTTTGCGAATAAGTTTCCTGTTGGTTGCCTTGATAAAGCAACATCCAGATCCAAATTTTAAATAATTTTCCTATATTTTAAATTACGTATAATTACACAAATAATGCATATCTACCTCATCATACTGTTTATGTAAACTTTAGTATTTTACCATTTGTATTTATTTTTAAAAATTTTTCTAGACTTTAGATTGGGACAAACATAACATACATATGTGTCTGAAGTGCCGAGCCTTCAGCAGAAGAGAAACAGAGTTTTAAGACCGTGTAACCAGACAAAATAGAATCTACAGAAAGATATATGTTTATTTACTCAGAAAAAGAAAAGTGTGAAGGTGATTGTAATTAGAGTTTTTAATGATGTAAAAGATTAGCAGTCCTAGCAAATAGTAGCTAAACCTTATCCACTTGGTGAAGAACAAGAAAAATGGAACTCATTTGGAACAGAAACGATCTAGTTTCGACAATAATAATGACTTCCTGATTCTAAAAAATTAAACCAGCGTATAATAGTTAGAAAGATTTAAAAAATAGATATCTCAGGGTAAGTGACATAAAACAAACTAACTGAAATAATAACTAAATGAAATAAAACAAATAACCCAAAAAGTCTTAAGATGCCCTCAGACAATGAACAAATGTCATGTATACCTAGAAGCTTACATTCTGATTAATCAGTTGTAGAACAGAAAGGATATAATCAATTTGGGAAAGACTCAGAAATGGACAACTGCAATTAGCAAGGATGGTATGTAGCTCTCACATAAGACTAGATTTGAAACGACTGGCACTCTAGTTTAGAAAGTGAAATTTAAAAATATATAGGATTAAATATAAAAAAATCCCAAATGCTATAAAAATGGACTTATCTGCCAAATATTAAGATACTAGAACTAATGTGCACTCATTGACATTCAAAGAAGGAAGTTTTATATTACAGAAAAGGAAATGCACTGATTTCCATGAAAACACAAAAGCTCTTTAAACAAATATTTATTGAGCATCTGCTATGGATAAAGCACTGTGTAAATAGTATGTACTCAACAAATATCTCATAAATTTTGTGCTATTCCTATTTTACAAAACTAAAATTATAAAAAAGTTCTAAAGTACTTATTTCAAGCAGTTAAGTAGTAAACATATGGAACTCATTAACTTTAAAAGCTAAGCTGGAAATACAACTACGTTCAAGAGATATTTCCTTAAACTCAATGTGGGTAGATCCATATTAGGTTAGTTGAAAGAAAGTAGAGACTTTCTAGGTATACATGTAAGTTCACGTTATAAAACAAATACCAGTTTCCCCTATTAAACACCTCTTCGTAATAACAGAATAAAAAATATTAGACTGAATAATCAAGGGGAACTTCTGTAGGACTTCTGACTTTATGAAAATTTAGATATAATCGACTAGATTTTATTACTAAGAAGCATGAGGACCTACAGAGATTTAAGAATTGAACAATATAAACATTAATCTGTCGGTACAGAGGAGAATGTATTGGGACACCTTTTGCGATATTTTCCACCTTTGTGACTCTATAAATAACAGTTTATAGAGGCTTCACATTTACATTGTATTCTTCCCAGCACCATCACCACATCAGTCTACAGAAGAGCAAATTCATTCTCATATTATCTTTGAGATAAAGGTGTCATACTGGAGAAGGAGAAAAACTTTGACAGAATCTGTGGACCAGATGAAGAAAAATGTGCTGAATGAGAGGTAATTCACAACCTGTAAATCAGCAGCCCTCGTAGAATGTTGAAGGATGAATTGATACAAGCCTCCCTGGTGGGGGACTTCAGGGCTCTGTGCTTGGTACCAACCTGTTCAACATTCTTATCAACAATTTGGATAATGATAGTGAATGTATTATCCAATGGCAGGCTTCAAGAGCTAGGAGAAAGATGTGGGATGACAGAAACAAGATTGGAAGGATCCCAATGGGGCAGAATTGATAGGGTGAAACTTGAAAAATGAAATCTAAGTGACATGCATAAAATACTTCCTTGGAGTCTTAAAATAATGGGTGGGGAAGATCTAGCCTAAAAGCAGTGAAAATGTGACCTTTGAGAAAGGGACTTAATCTTCTAAGTCTCAGTTCCTTCATCTATGTGATGGAGGTAATAATAAGGTGGTTACAAAGAATAAGTGTGTTATGCTTCTAGAATGCACCGTGCTTAGCATTTAGTAAGGTTCGATAAATTCTAGTTACTGTTCTTACTATTAAATATCTTGTAGAAGGCAACTGGAATCTGACAAATATCTCATTGTGACTCCATGAAAAACTATCAAGATAAAACACAATGACAAATACCATGTGCTGTTCAACAGAATACACTGTTTCTGGTCTAATTAAAATTGTATGACTCTTAAGAATATAGAATGCTAGTAATATTTCAGGTGGTTTAAGATAAAAGAGTTAGGCACAATTTTGGGAGTGGAAACATGGACTTTGAAATGAGACTGAAGAGCTCTGACACTAGCTACCAGTGTGATTTGGGGCCTGTTACTTGAGGTCCCTATGCCTCAGTTTTCTCATCCATAAAATGGGAGTGATAAGAATAGCTAAATCATAGCACTGCTGGGAGGGAGGATTTCAGAGATAAAATGGGAAAAACTCTTAGCACAAGTCTGAATCAAAGAAAATGCTCAATAAATATTACTTATTGTTATCATTAACAATGTGTGTTTATCATCTAAATTAATTCAACTGAAAGAGAACTAAAAGGCCTTTGACAATACATTGTATCTCTTCATACAAACAAGACAATAAGTCTTGGTTTTAAACACAAAGAAACCAGAAATAAGTGAGAAAATATGTATTTTACGAAGCAATTTAATAAAAGTTAAACTTTCATTATCTAAAGGTAGGTAATTGGAATGATTCATTCCAATGCTTACAGCTCGTACTGGATATTTTACTGACAAGAGATTTAATTAGATCCACATTTTGATGACCTTAATATTAATAATACTTACTATTGATTAAGAATTTATTTTATGCAAAATCCTATAGTTGATGGCTTCATTCGATATTCATTAAATACCAACATCATGGTAGGGCTAGTCTCCAGGAAACTGGAAACAAAGTAGCAGTTCTCCAGAATTGAGCTTCCCTCATACTTCCTTTTCTGCTAACCCCTTCTAATCCACAATGTTGTCCCTTATCTTTTTTTCATTTTTATTTGACATAAAAAGTTATACCTGTTAAATTGTTAACATCTGATAAGGTTGTGATTCTTTGATGGTCTCACGCACATTTACTTTGAACAAGAACTGAAATCTTAAAACAAGGGCTTAAATTTATCAACGTGGATTATCTGTCCAATTCTCCAAAAACCATCCCACTGTGCAGTCATTTACAAGTCTATCTACATGTTCCATTCACCAAAGACATGAGAAGATATCAATTAGATGAAATCAAAATTAATGTATTTTCAGAGGCAAGTTGAGACACTCACTTGTTAAACTCAGAAATCAAAGTAAAATAAAATAAAGTAAAAGTGTAGCCAAGAGTCCTGAGGATTATTGTACTTTAAAAGTGATAATATTCCTTGCAATTAGGCAAGAATAAAATCAGGAAGTGACAGAATGAGTCTATTCAATAGGTGGGGTGTATTTAATAGCCCCAACTATCCCTCCTATATTTGGAGTAAACAGAGAACATTAACAATTTGAAAATTACCTTCTTCAGACAGACAACTTGCTTCCACTTTTCAAGTGCTGTGTTTTAAATTAAAATTGAATCTATGTGTTTCTGAAACTTTCATAATTGCCTCTTTAAAACCCATTTTTAAATGGCTTGAGTATCTTTTAAATATTTCTCTGATGGCTATTAGAACTTGGGGAAATGTCTAGAAAATAAGCTCCATTTCCTTTCCTCTCTAATTTCCAACAAAGTCCTCAAACAAATCAAATTCATGGAGCTGGATATAAAAAAATAAGCATTTTCTAAGCACAATATTGAAATCTATAACTTTAGAATAAAAAATAAAACTTTCAAGAATTAACCTGCTGTGACAGAACTGAGGGACCAGTTAGATAGTTATTGTCACCCAAGTATTAAAATGTCTTCCTCCTTGTTCTGTAATCCCCATTCTGAAAATTTTGCCTCTATGGGATATTAAACAAAATTTATGCCTATTTTCTCAGAATTTGGCCAAAGACTTGACAACGAAGATAAAAGTTAAAAGGGATTCCACATTCTAAAAAGAGATACTGGACAACAGGATTTACTGAGTAGCTGGACAGATTCCTCCCTCTATCAAACTCTCTCTCTTCTTCACCCTGCTAAAAGAAGGCTAGAGAGTATGAAGAGGAAAATTTGTAGGAGTAAAGCAAGCTTTGTCTTTCTTCTTTTCCTTGAGATCGGAAGATAGCGAGAGTGGTGTAAGAAGGTACAGCTTGGAGACTGTGATCATCAGTGGAGCAAACTTCTCTTTTCCATTTGGTAGGATGAGAATACGTCAGTTCTTAGTGGGTCAAGCCTTCAGGTGGAAGGTTTGAGAACTGCCCTCTCCTCATCTTACATAAGAGGACTGCTTCTTGGGACAAGGGAAACTCAGTCCCAATAATAATAGACAATATTACATACTATATGCCAGGTATTGTTCTAAGTACTTTATACATCTTAAATTATTGTACCTAAGTGGAGGGCACAATTCCAGGTTTACAAATGGGAAGTTCAGGTATCTAGCAACTTGCCCAGTGTCACAGGGTTAGTTAATCATCCATATTTTTTTCTTTATATCTGGTAGTTTGTGTAGTTAGAGAAAGAAACTGAACAGTAGTAGTAAAAAGATTAGAAACTACATCACTTGTATCAGGACACTGTACAGTGAGTATTCCCATGGTTGGGGTGGGTTGAGGGAGGTCCTCTCTCCTAAGAGCCCATTGGCCTATTCTATGAAAGAGATCAACTTTTGGACACCATTCATAACTAAAAGGATTGGGTGAAATTGATGCTGAATACAGCAGCATCAATCATATAAGACCATTCTCCCCTCTTTCTCTAAACTCTCTTCTCTTTCTCCAACGTGAGGAACCAGAGGCAGGGAAAGACAAGTTCAAAAGAGTATAAAATAAACAATAAAACTGGTCACAGCTCCCTAACCCAAATGTATGGTGAGAACTTATCTGATAATAGTAATTGCACATTAGACTAAAGATTTGATTTAGACTGGACTGGGATTTTAAAAACTGAAAGTGAATTTGAATTACCATGAGATTATTTTTAGTGGGTAAAAAAATAGAAACTATGCCTGTGATATTGTCCAGGGAAAAGGAAGGCAGATTCCACAAGTAAATTCGAAAGCAGTGGTTGGAGAGAAATAAAATTAACGTTTTCATATATCCCTCTTAATTCAGCCCACTCAACAAGCTAACTTCTCCTTTTTCTCTTTCACGTTATTCGAATATCACCCTGTATCCCTATTCTCCAGCAGTTCCTGAGGTTGTAAATTTCTAAGGCCTTCCCCCAAATTCTGGAAGGTTCTAGCAGGCTAGTGTTCTCCAGGTTCTTGAGTTCTCAAGGGCTGCCTCTACACTGGGCTATATGGATTCAGGCACAACAATTAGCCCTTTGTCAGTTTCCACAACCAAAATGTTTCTCACACAAAGCATTCACAAGCTTAGGGGACTTTATTGAATATGTGGTAGTCAGGATCATATTATGATCTTACGTTTTGCCGTCTGCTACATCATTTTTGGCTAATCCTATGGTATATTATATTCTCTTTCTAATTTCATCCTGCTTTTTTGCTTCTCTCTTCCCTTTCAACACTTGAGGAATATTTCTCTCTTTTTCTTGGCTTCTGTATCTCTAGGTCCCTGGGCAACTAAAGAAGTGGGTAGTCCTAACTCTAGTTCAGACGTGTAAGTAAAATTGTCCTCTGCACCAAGGTTTCCAGCATTCCAGTCTCAAATTTTCCAGTTCTTCAAGCTTTCCACCTCCTTTCCTTCCCTGCCTCTCACAATTTTTGGCCTCTGGCGCTAACTCCTTATGTTTCTCATGTTTACCTGACTCATTCCTTTTCTCTGCACACCTGGGTACAACTTGTCTTTCATCCTTTGTTAAACTTCCACCTCATCAATCTCCTGATTGATGAACGTTGACAAACATATGCATGTACAGAATTCACAAGAGAGACTTCCCTCTGCCACAGGAAGGGATATACATAATACACATGCAATAGAGAGAAGGGCTATTTTTCACAAAAATAATATTAGCTAGGAGTAGATACGGAAAGGGACTAAAACAATATCATGCAGAGTTTCCAAAGATTATATTTTTCATAGAGTTTTAGAGTTGGAACACATCTTAGAGATAATCCATTTCAATACTCTCAGAATAAGAATGAGGAAACTGAGGCCCAGAAGGATTAAACAGCTTGCTGGTGACCACACAGCTAGTTACAAGCTAGAACCAGCATCTCCCAATGATGACCACACAGCTAGTTACAAGCTAGAACCAGCGTCTCCCACTGATGATCACACAGCTAGTTACAAGCTAGAACCAGCGTCTCCCAAATTCTCAACAACCATTACATGGCTGTTTCCATTACACGATACTGTCTTTCTTTGTATTCTAATGGTTCAGGTATTATTAATATCAAAAACTATGCAATATTCTCCTGCACTAAAAAAAACTAATGGAATACTAATTGCTTTTATTCTTATGGCCATTTGTGTGGCTGAGCAAGAAGAGGACAAAAAATGTGGTTGATAACTAAAATTCATATGGAATCTCAAGGGATCTTGAATAGCCAAAACAATCTTGAAAAAGAACAAAGCTGGAGCTCTCACATTTCCTGATTTCAAAACCTACTATAAAGTAATCAAACAGCATAGAGACACATAGACCAATGGAATGAAATATAGAGCCCAGAAATAAACTCTCATATGTATGGTCACATGATTTTCAACAAGGGTTCCAAGACCATTCAATTGGGGAAAGATAGTCTTTTCAACAAATGGTGCTGAGAAAATGATACTACATGCAAAAGAATGAAGTTAGACCCTTAACTTAAATCACATGCAAAAAATGAACTGAAACTGGATCAAAGACCTAAATATAAGATGTAAAACTGTAAAACTTTTAGAAGAAAAATAGGGGAAAAGCTTCATAACATTGGATTTGGCAATGATTTCTTAGAAATGACACTAAAAGCACAGGCAACAAAAGAAATAGATAAACTGGATTTTATCAAACTTACAAACTTTTGTGCATCAAAGGACATTATCAATAGAGTGAAAAGGCAGCCTATAAAATGGAAAAAAAAACATTTTCAAATCATATATCTGTTAAGTAATTAATATCCAGAATATATAAAAGAACTTCTATAACTCAACAACAACAAAAACAGCCTGATTAACAAATGAGGCAAAGGACAGGAATAGACATTTCTCCAAAGAAGACATACAAACGGGCAATAATCACATGAAAAGATGCTTAATATCCCTAATCATTAGGGCAGTGTAAAGCAAAACCACAAGGAGATACCATACCCGTTAGGATAGCTATTATCAAAAGTAAACAAACAAACAAACATAGAATAAGTGTTGGCAAGATGTGGAGAAATTAGTGCATTGCTTTACAATAGTACAGCCACTGTGGAAAACAGTACAGCAATTCCTTAAAAAGTTAAACATAGAATTACCATATGACTCAGCAATTCCACTTCTGGGCATATACCCCAAATAACTGAAAGTAGAGACTTGAACAGATATGTGTATACTGTGTTCATAGCCGCATATTCACTATAGCTAAAAGGTGGAAGCAACCCATGTGTCCATTGACAGATGAATGGATAAACAAAACGTGGTATATACATACCTTGAAACATTATTCAGCCTTAGAAAGGACTGAAATTCTGACCTAGGCAGGAACCTGGGTGAATCTTGAGGACATTATGCTAAGTGAAATAAACCAGTCACAAAAGGACAAATATAAACAGTAGGTGCTGGCTCCAAATGCAAATGATAACCAATATTTTTCTTTTTTGTTTGGAGATTTGTTATGAAAAAAATCTGAAGCTATATTGTAGCTGAAGTGATATTATACACAACAAATTAAAATTTAAGGCAATAATAAGGTACATTCAGAAAGAGAGAATTTTCAAAAATGTAAATTAAAAATTTCAAAACATCAGGCCAACCTGGTGGCATACTGGTTAAGTTTGGCATGTTCTGCTTCAGCTGCCTGGGTTTTTGGGTTTGGATCCCAGGTGCGGACCTACAGCACTCATCAGCCACGCTGTAGCAGTGACCCACACATACAAAGTAGAGGAAGATTGGCATAGACGTTAGCTCAGGGCTAATCTTCCTCAGTAAAATAAAAAAAAAAGCAAGAGGAAGATTGGCAACAGATGTTAGCTCAGCAAAAAAAACCCCCAAAATTTCACAAAATTAAAAAAGAAATGATTAAAAAGTAGGACAAATAGAACAAATGTATAGCTTGATAAACACAAGAATTGATCTTAAAAAATGAAAACTAATAAAAAGTCACCAAGTTTAGCATTGTTCTAATAAGGAGGAATACGTGGAAGAGAATACATTATTTCACATGGCTTTGACAAGAGAAAATGACTCACTGACAACCAAAAATAGGATTAATAATTTTGAAGGGTAATCATAAAAAACAATAAATAGAACCTTTTTCACAAAGCTTGAAAAGGAAAAATTTCTCTACCTTTTGTCAGAAATTGCTAAAAATTTCCAAAGTATACAAGAAGCAACTTAAAATATACATCAAAGGTACCATAACAATAATAGTCCATGTTGTACAATATCAAACTGCAACAATAATTGTTCTGCACCAATTTTTTTAAAATGCCTGAAAAACGTTTAGAGCAAACACTGAAAAAAGCCAAGAAGATAAAGTTACACTTTTCTTTTCATCTGTGCTGAGCGTTGGTCTATGCATATGCAAAACGATGGTGAACAATTTAGTGCAGCTGTTCATTATGAGCAGATGAGAGGAAATCATTAAAAAAACTTCCAGGCTCCCGACTCCCGCCTTGAACTAGGAGAGGTGAGTGGCAGAGTGCAGGCAGACGGCTTACACGCCAATAAGGGGAAGAAGGAGGCAAAATGTAAATTTCTTTGTGATATATGTGCATGTTTTCATAAAATGCAGTTGGCAGCTTTCCAGCTGTCCTTGTGGGGCCCCATGTTTATAATTCTAGTAGCTAAAATTCGCATAATTACAATTTCAACTTCACTTTGAGAATATTATTGAGCTGCTTTTGTGCCTGATCAACTGAACAGCTGCGTCTTCAAGTTGAAGTGTCTACTCACTGTTTCAAACACTTTAAGAAAATAAAACAAGGATCATATTTGGAACTCTTATTAAAGAGACAAAAAATATTCCTGTGCCCCGGGAAGATGAGGGGATTGCTTTTTCATTTGTTCTTCAAGAACAACACATGCAAAGCACTTGTGAAGCCAACACAGCTGCAGGACCCACTTACCATACCAATTCTGTCTACTCAGTACCCTTTCTAGCTTTTATAGGTTCAAATTTAAGACACATGCAGTATATTTCCTGCCATGATTCCAGAATATTTGTTTTTAAAATAAGTATTTCACAGATATTGGTATCAGACACCAATGGAAGATACCCTATCCTAGTATTTTCCAACATCCTCTTTACGTCACAGTAAATTTTTCTTTCTATCCATGCTAGAGAGACTGCTTAGTGAAAAGTTAGACTGCTGGAAATGATAAATGCACAACTGATATGTTACCAGTAATTCAGTGGAGGCTCAGTATACACTTCTGCAAGATTTACTGTTGAAGATAGTGGCTGTAAATCCATATTTCAATCACCTTTTTTTTGTTGCTGAGGAAGATTCACCCTGAGTGAACATCCATGCCAGTTCTCCTCTATTTTGCATGTGGGATGCCTCCACAGCACAGCCACTGACAAGTGGTATAAGTCTGCGCCTGGGAACTGAATCCAGGCCGCTGAAGAAGAGCGCATGGAACTTAACCACTAGGCCACAGGGCCTGCCCCTCCAGTTGTCTCTTTGCTAAAATCTAATTTAGTTTGTCCGACTTTTTGTCATTCTAATTAGTTCATCACTGTTTTCATCTCCAGTGTAACTGATGTGGGGTTGTACCACATGTAGAAGAGTCAGCTCCACCACTTGCGAATTATCACTTGTGTTTTCATTATTAGTATTATTCTTAATCAGCAGGCTTTCTGTGTTTCCCTCCCCCTTCCTTCTTCCCTCGCTATCTCTCTCCCTCCCTCCCTTCCTTCCTTCGTGACCCTCCTTTTTCCCTCCCTTCTCCCTGTTTCTCCCTCTCACCCTTTCATTTTGCAGAAATATTTCTTAGTTTCTTGTTTATTTTTTGAGGGTTAGTTTAGTGAAAACTAGATACTATAATTGGTAAATCCATTTAACCTAGCACACATAACCTGCAATACATTAACATATGCTGAAAGAAAGAAAACAAGTAAAGGTACCACTGTCTACTCCTCAAGTTTTTTATTCCCACGCTTTCCTCAATATATCTTGTTAACGTTCATAACCAATGGCCATGGAATCTATAGGTTGAATGGGGAAAAAAAATCAGTGCCAATCCATATTTTAATACTAATAAAGATTAATTTCTTCCTAATTTTTCACATTCAAAACAAACAAAATGTTCTCACCACAAAAAAGAAATAACTATGTGATGTGATAGAGTTGTTAGCTAAAGCTACGGTCATAATCATACTGCAGTATACAAATGTATCAAATTAACATGCTGTATACCTTAAATTCACACAATCTTATGTGTCAATTATATCCAATTAAAAAAAGTTAAAAAAAAATAAATATAAGTGCTAATGCTTTCGTCATGTACTCCACTGGCTCATCTTGCCCACCCTTGAGGTTTGTGCATTAGAGACCACTGATATACACACTGGGGGAGACATTATAATTTTTGAACAGCAGGATGTCATCGACAGATCTGTGTTCTAGAATGCTCACTCTGTCTAGCGAATAAATTTGAGTATGCAACATGATAAATCAATAAGGAGGCCCTTTGTTATTTTTTACTATATACATAATCTAGCTGAGTAAAAATGAAGCCCTAAACTACAACAGTGAGAGGGAAGGAGAAAAGGAAACAGAAGGCAGAGGTGGAGTCACTAGAAATGTGGGAGCGAGGGAGAGAATGACTCTAGGATGCCTGCCGCCTATGCAACGTATCTGCGCCACTCAGCAGTAGCCCAGCAATTCATCAAGACACGGCACAGGAAGAGGAGGTGTGGGGTAAGTGTGAGGAATTATTAATTCAATTTTATACATGTTTGATACACAAGTAGGGTATGCAGGTGAATATAGAAGTCTGGAGCTGAGAAAAGAGGTTTGGGGTGAAAATTAAACATCAGTTCCTAGTTTTAAGTAGACAGCAAAGGCATAGGGCATTGTCTCTGAAGGCCATTGATAATGTGAGGCAAAGGAGAGAAAAGGCTCTACGTCTTTTGTTAACAACTTTCATGTATTTGTGTTTTAGACTTACTGATTCTCCATTTGGAAATCATAGGGGCATGAGTCTGAGATTCTGTGGCAATAGGGCACAGATAAAGTAAGTAAAGTGGAGGTGGGTCAGGTTTAGAAGCTCAAGCTCATTTGTATGCTGCTTGAGGAAAACTTACCCAGGGTATTTCTGCAGAGAAAACTCTGGACAGCCCTATAAGGCAGCAGCAGGGCATCCACCAGAGAGGAGTGAGGGAGCATCAGAGGCAGAACAGAGACGCAAAAGGGGTAAGAGGTCAACAGAGTGTGGGAACTTGTCGGGGAAAGGGAAGAAGAATATGAGGGAGGTGCCGGGTACATGGGACACATTCATTAAGTATTGACCATTGTTGTCACGAAATATTTTTGTGATTTTTATAATTAATTATTAAAATATTTTAATAACTTATTCAAACAAAGGCTATGCAAAATGTATATATAAGGTATAACTTTTTTTAAAAAACCTGTGTAACCACCACCAGTGTAAACATTCTCAGTGCCACTGTTGCCCCCATTCACCCTCTCTGATCACACCCCCTTTCTCTCTCTCCCAGAGGGAACCACTAACCTGAATGACAAAAAATTTATGTTTTTCATTTCTTGCTTTTTTCTATCTATGTTCTTGCCAAATATATAAATACATATTTTATAAAATATTGTTCATAAAATTTTTATACTTGGTGAAATTTTACTGCTTGCAGAGAATCCACTTGATGAAGTATTTTTGGCACTGTTGAAGTTCCACATCCACTAACAACAGTATTTCACCATCTAAAATACACAGTGTCACTCCTAATGGGAAACATTTATTGGCAACGTGTAGTCAGCTTTAAGTTCTCATCAGATAAAAATTTTGTTGTGGCAATCACAGCCTAATTTGTCTTGAGTGTTTTGAGGGGTTTAATCACAGCGCTGATTTTTATCTTCTAGCATAAACGTAGCTTTCCATCTTCCTAGAAATTCTCTCTTCTGTATTTTTAAAACCACCCAAATACATTGATTTTGAGTCGACTACGTCCTTGTTTCAGATTGTAAAAGAGAGAATTCTTTAGCCCCACAACATTTTTGAGGCCTCAACCTTGCGACTTCAGTGAATCCTCAAATTCACAAATAAATGGACTGTTTACGTAAGCTCTTTGACTTTGTCCTGAATGAAACTGAATAATATGTAGTGGATTAATATTTCAAAATTTACCTGAGTGCTTTTCCCTTTTAGGTGCCCATTTACTACAGCCCCACACCACAAGCACTCACATGCATGCACGTGCACACACGCTCTCTCCCACACAAACACATGGGGAAGCAAGATCCTTAGATTAGACTTATCAAATTATAAATATCTGCATTTCAAAAACGTCATAAGCAAAATATCGAAGCCAACGACAAGCGGAGAAAAAAAATAAATGACAAAAGGCATCCATATAAATTCACAAAAAAGCACATTAACGTGCAATTCTTTAAAAAAATACAAATAAGTAATAAATGTCAAATATGTTCAATATCAAAGCAATGATTTTTGAGCAGAAAACTACTAGGAATAAAAAATAATAAAAACAAAACAAACATATCTAGGATGGGGGAGCTAAGAGAAAGTAGGCATATAAATTGGATAGCTATTTCACACTATGAATCAAAAGCCTTAAGATGCTTACTGCCTGTGTTCTGTACTGTCATCTAACAGATGGGCACAAATAGTTAGGTCTCAGGCAGTTCACCCCCATGGTTACGTTAGAGACAATATGAACAGTGTAAATGCCAACCATAGGTGATTGGCTTAATAAAATACGTGTAAGTCACTAAAGATCATGTTTTTGAAAAATGATTTAGGATATTAAAAGACGCTAAAAGGATATGCTGAGTAAGTAACTGAAGTAAAAAAAATGATGTATCAATGCAATTTTTACGAGAAAATAGTAAAAAGAAAGTAGTTTACATAGTTTTATGTATACATAAAAGGCATACCCTACAAAGTATTTTTGGGGGCATAGCAGGATAAAAAGTAATCTTTTTGTCGTGTTGATGTTTCTAAGTTTTTTCTTTAAGTATTAATTTAAAATTGTTACTTTAAAAATAAGTACCCTAATACACAAAAATTGCAGCTCTCAATAAACGAAGGCTATGAATTCTGCAAATTCTTAAAAATATTAACCTTCCCAATATATTTTAAAATGACTCCATATATAAACTGTATTCATATTTTCTTATACCATATGTATTATATAAGGTACTTCTGTATTATGAAGATATTTTGTCACTAGTTTGCTTATTTACAAGCTAATCTCTCAACTGGAAGCCAGTACAGCACTGAAAAAAGAATATAATTTGTACTTCTTTTCCCTACTAATCATGTATAAAACTGAAAATCCATTTCATAAGGAACGTATTCTGCAGTGATTTATGGAGGGAAATTCCGTAATGCCTGAAGAAGATATTTTTCTTAAATGTACATGAAACTGAACTATATGACAACAATTAGGAATCTTTCAAAAACATTTAAACATCCAATTTTAGTGGCCTTTTAATAATAATACAATTAGAGCAAACACTTTATTTTTCTACACAATAAAATTGTACTTTTATTTTTCATTTTATTTAGGAATAATGATTCAGTTTTGATTTAAAGGTTTTTTAAATTAATTTTTCCCTTTAAATTAGTCAAATGCTTTCAAGATACTAACTTAATGGTGGGATTTCTGAATATAAGGGAAAAGGACTGACAGAGTAGAAGGAAATGAAAATTTCTTGGGGTCTGGCCCCATGACTAAGTGGTTAAAGTGCCACACACTCCTCTTCAGTGGCCTGGGGTTCACGGGTTCAGATCCCAGGCGTGCACCTACTCCACTCATCAGCCCTGCTGTGGAGGCATCCCACACACAAAATAGAGGAAGGGTGGCACAGATGTTAGCTCAGGAACAATCTTTTCAAGCAAAAAAAAGAGGAAGATTGGCAACAGATGTCAGTTCAGGGCGAAACTTCCTCACCAAAAGAAAAAGAAAGAAAATTTCTTAAATTCCACTAATTTGGAATTTATTTATTTTTAAAAATTAACAGGAATTGCCTTAAAATGAAGGGATATTGTTTTACTAAGTTTCATGAATTCTTTTGTATTACACTGTATTAGTGTCGCTGCCTCTTCTAACAATGCCCTGTAAGCACTCCCAAAATAGGTATTCATCAAGTCAAAATGAAGTGTCATTTGCTCTGTGAAGAAGCTTCCCTACAGGCAGAATTAGTCATTGTTTCCCAGGTTCTCCCATAACACTTTATACTCATCAGAACAGACGTTCCATAATTTAATGATTGGTATCATTTATTTTCAGAATCAAGCCATGTCAATGGCTCAGAAGAGCCAACTTACTTAAAAGTCCCAATGCTCGGCCTTCAGACAGCTCCTTCCCTCACCTGACTCCAGGACCAAAAGCTTCTTCCCTTCTCTATAAATACTTTCTGCTCCTCTTGTGTCACTGTTTGCTAGTCCAGTTTCTTCTCCACAATTACCTTTCCCTCTAGCTATCTGCCAGAAATTTGCTTATTTTCTTAAGCCTGAGTTTAAACCACACTTCACAGACGAAGTCTCCCTTATCTCCTTAGTGGGAAATGGGCTCACTATCTGATGATCTTCTTTGTGTCCATGTGATGTTGTCTTTACTCTTGTTTCTTGAAAGCCCAGGCAGGGTCTGAATCACTTTTGAACACTCTAAAATAGAGCATTTGAAAGACTTTTTGATAAAGAAACACTTTTCAGATGAAAACTCACATAGATTTCCTCCAATATATTAGAATGTGTTTTAGAATTTCTTGCTTAGGTTTGCATTTATAACCTTTACTTACTCTGTAATTATTCAGGGAAAACAACGAGGCTGTTTCGAGAGACATTTGAAAGGAGGGGATCTGAGTAACATTTATTTTCACGTCTATCAGCTGTACTTTTTCACTCATTTCTGAATTTTTTTTAGGTTGTACAGTATCAAAAAATCATGACTCACACAATTAAGTTGCAAATGGCAATAGGTTTTTAACACCTTGTCTTTCAATTTCAAAGGCTTTCAGTTACATTGCCCCAGAAGCATGAAAGAGGAGCAAAGGAAATGTCAAAGTTGAATTATAGTAGAGTCCTCTTAACTGACAAAATTAGACTGGTGATTAGTTTGTGTCTAAAAGAACAGTTAGGGAGAGGGTTAGGAAAGGATACAAATTTAACTTAATGTTTTATGTAAAACATACAAAGGTTCATGTACTTGCCATTTTTAAACTATAGATAAGCCCTGTTCTATGCATGTGGCTGCTCCTCAGTGATTCTCATAATCTTTCTTACACAAACTACTCCAATGTATCATCTATAAACCCATTTCTTTAAACATAGGAGGAAGTTAAAGATACTTTAGAAGCAACTTGCACATGAAAATCATCTAGATTTTTATGATTTTTTCCCAACAATTTATAATTTTTTTCTACACCTGATTAAACTGTGATTTTAACCAAAACTTTCCAAAGCAATTTAACCTGCTTTTCTTAGAAACATTTCTTTTTGTTCCCATATTTCATCTGCTTACATAAATTCAATTCAATAACATGAACAATTAAATATTAAATTTAATGTAATAGTAAATAAGAGAACACCTAGCAGAAACAAGTTGGGAAACAAATATAAACGGCTCATGATTAGCATACAGCACAGCTAGAGGAAGGTGGGGTGCTCTGGCATGGGGCCAAGTATCTCCCAAACTCTGAACATCCGTCCTACCACGGGCTTTCAGAGGAACTGGATCATTTCATAGTCTAGTGAGTCATGAAACGTAGATTTAGACGATTTCTATTGTACTAATTACTTGACAATATTTGGGCTTCCTATTAGAAATAGAAAACACAGAGAAAATATAAAATCTGTGTTAAAACTATCTATAACATCATCTTACTAATTGCCATTAAAACATTACTTGATTTTGTTCAACTGACTACAAATACAGGAGCACCTACCAAACACATGTGTCTGAGACTTGACTAACGTTTGACTGAGCTCTATGCAAGTGAACTGAAGTTAGTATTAATGAATTTAATTAATATTTCTTGACTGCCAAAACATGCAACAAACCATGCTAGGTTCTAGAAGTATATTGATAAAAATATCCATTCCCTGGGGGGCGGCCCTGGGGCCTAGTGGTCAAGTTCGGCATGCTCCACTTCAATGGCCCAGGTTCACGGGTTCAGATCCCAGGCTTGGACGTACACCACTTGTCAGCCATGCTATGGGGGCAATCCACATATAAAATAGAGGAAGAATGGCACAGACGTTAGCTCAGAGCTAATCTTCCTCAAGCAAAAAAAGAGGAAGATTGGCAACAGATGTTAGCTCAAGGTGAATCATCCTCAGGAAAAACAAAACAAAAGATCCGTTCCCTTATAGAACTTATACTCATAAGTTGCAGTCTCCAAATTTTTGTTCACACATCTCTACCAGTGAAAATACTTGAGGATTATCTATATCTATTTATCTATTTAGAAATATATACTTATCTATATACTTATATATAGGTATATATATATACATATACGCATATTTATATGTATATTTATAAATTATATGCAAATACATCTGTATATTACGCTTTATGAAATATGCATAGTCAACTTTGTATTCCATGGTCCTGAATGTGGTAAAATTATTTTTTACTTCCACCATTTTACAGAAGGGGGCTTGCACAGAAGTGAGTCTTTCTTTTTAACATGACCAGTACAAAGATAGTCATCCATTTGATTAAAAAAACTATAAGATGAGCCATACGTACAGTGATTAAAAGAGAAAGTTTATTTCATGGTCTACACCAAAAACAAATATACCTGTCTTCATAAGTTAACAAACTGGTGGACACAAAAAGTTTTGCAACACATGTGATTGTTTTAAATTATATTTGAAGGAACATTCATAGAGCTTCTGCAAAACCCTAGCATTTGCCAGCACATGGTTTGAAGACCATTGCTCTTTTGTTCTGAAGCATCAAGTGCAGAGTTTGGTACAGAAGATCTCTCAAATATTTATTACTTGACAAATGTTATTTTAGGGAGAATTGTTCACATACTTGCACAACAAACTATATTCTTACACTTTATTTTTCAGTGCTTTAGAAATATTTATACATTCAAAGAATTGAAAAACCTAATTGAAATCCAATTTCAAATCTTTTTTTGGTCAAATTTTTAAGAATAGCATTTACTTTTTTTTTCTATTGAGGTTATGATAGTTTACAACATTGTGAAATTTCTGTTGTACATTATTATTTGTCAATCATCTTACAGGTGCACCACTTCACCCTTTGTGCCCACCCCCCACACCCCCTTCCCTCTGGTAACCGCTAATCTGTTCTCTTTGTCCATGTGTTTGTTTATCTTCCACATATGAGTGGAATCATACAGTGTTTGTTTTTCTCTATCTGGCTTATTTCGCTTAACATAATACCCTCAAGGTCCACCCATGTTGTTGTGAATGGGATGATTTTGTCATTTTTTATGGCTGAGTAGTATTCCATTGTGTGTGTATATATATATATATATATATATATATATATATATATATATATATAATATCTTCCTTATCAGTCATCAGTGGATGAGTGCTTAGGTTGCTTCCACATCTTGGCTATTGTGAATAATGCTGCAATGAACATAGGGGTGCATAAGTCACTTTGAATTGCAGATTTCAAGTTCTTTGGATAAATACCCAGCAGTGGGATGGCTGGATCATATGGTATTTCTATTTTTAATTTTTAGAGAAATCTCCATACTGTTTTCCATAGTGGCTGCACCAGTTTGCATTCCCACCAGCAGTGTGTGAGGGTAACTTTTTCTCCCCAACCTCTCCAACATTTGTTATTTTTTGTCTTGGTTATTATAGCCATTCTAAAAGGTGTATGGTGACATATTAATACAGTTTTGATTTGCATTTCCCTGATGATCACTGATGATGAGCATCTTTTCATGTGCCTGTCAGCCATCTGTATATTTTCTTTGGAGAATTGTCTCTTCATATGCTCTGCCCATTTTTTGATGGGGTTGTTTTATTTTTTTTGTTGTTGAATTGTGTGAGTACTTTATATATTATGGAGATTAATCCTTTGTCAGATATATGATTTGCAAATATTTTTTCCCAGTTGGTGGGTTGTCTTTGCATTTCAATCCTGTTTTATCTTGTCTTGTAGAAGCTCTTTAGTCTGATGACGTCTCACTTGTTTATTCTTTCTATTGTTTCCCTTGTCCGAGAAGACATGGTATCCAAAAAGATCCTTTTAAGACCGATGTCAACGAGTGTACTGCCTATATTTTAAATCTTTTTCTTTTTAACTCTACCTGCCTCAAAACCATAGTGTCAGACTGGAGAATACATTTTAAAACTAAAACATTTATTACTCCATTTTGTATTATGTTACCTTATTAGCACAATTAAATATGGCTTATCTTTTGGAAGGGGAAAGAAAAAGAGGAGAGGGAAGAGAGAAGGGGCAGGAGAAGGGAGAAAAGAGAAGGTGGAAAAAAGAACAAGAACAGCATCAAGAGTTCCCACATTATCCGGCATCTAAGATTCAGAGAAGACAGGGAACATCACCAATCAAAATCATCGTGTACTGTTTTCCAGAAATGAATATAAGGTTGTGACACGTGACCTTGTTTTCTGACGAAACTTTGAAAATGATTTGAATTCCTTTTTTTCTAACCTTTTCAAAACACTCAAAGATTAAAATGGCTCACATAGGAGACAATTAATCAAATGTAGAGTTTGTAAACATGAAACAGAATAAAGCTTCTACTGGAATCCATCGCCATACTCTTGTTCTGCACAGTAGATCTATGATAATTAGTTGATTAAAAAGTAGCATAATAAGTGACCAGCAATTATCAATTTAAATTGGATGCCAGGAGGCCAGCATGGGCTCAGTACTGTTCTGTGACAATAAAGCCATGGTGACAGAATTTCAAGGCTGACTAAATACCACATCTGGGTGAAGTATGGCTGCTCCTTTCTTTTTCTTTTATTTAACAAATATTGCATGGGATGAAGGAATGTCAAGCCTAAACTCTCTAATACAGATGCAGAACACATCCATTTGTGCCAGCTCAAAGTAAGATTACAGACACTGGAGGCACTGTTGTGGTTTGGCAGTTAAAATTACCCATTTTCATTAACTTGTGCTTCAAAGATACTACCACATTTAGGACAGGATGCTGCCTTTTCAGAGACTAGTGTGTTAAAAGCTAAGAGTGGAAAGAACCACATGTTTGGAGATCATGCAAAATTTCAGATATTTCAAAGTGAGAGCAATTCGGTCGCAGTAGAAACACAGATTCTAAACAAAAATTCTTTGCAGAGAATGTCTACCAAGCACTTTTTCTCATTTTTTACTTGCTATTGTTTGTGAGAAAAGGCACAACCAGCACTTGACCTTCCAAGTCACGAAGGCCTTGGAAAATATGCCAAGGAAGAAAAAGAGCCTCACAAGACAGAAGCCAAATAGCTCTTCCCCGCCTCAAAAACAACCCAAGTGATGGGAAGACATTTGAACTACCCAGGGAGCTGTCAGCTCTTCCTTTTATCCTAGTTATTTTACATCTCCTAAGTTAGATGGCATGCAATGCAAACATCCTGAGTTCTAAGTTTTATAGTTATCTTCCCAACTGATTGCTGCAGGGGTGACCCCCCCAAAAATTTAATTAATTCAACTTCTGAATATAATATTACTTACTTTAAATCAGCTATAAATCTAGGCAGTTACTTGCATTGTATGAAGTCAAACCTCCTGCTCTCAATATTCACACCATCATCTATTTGAATAATAATATTGCATTTATTCTTTCAAGGCAAAATAAAAGTCAGGTTACCTCCATAGAGAGTGGAGTTTGCCCTGGCATTATGATTTTTGGCTAGTATTTATCATAAAAATCATAGGATTTTGGAGGTAGAAGAGAATTTCCCATTTTCTAGATGGGGACACAGGTTGTAATTTGCTCAAGAAAGGAAGGTTATTAAAGGTGGAGATTGGGCTGGTGCCCAGCACCTGACTGCTATGGGCTGCTTCCCATCTGCATAGTTTTGGCCACAGTGACCAAGGGTGGCATTAGGAGATTCACTGTCACAAATAGCCTAGACATAAGGGAAGGAATAAACATTAACTATCTCCAGTAACCAGTTTATTTTATTCTCTTAGTCTACTGTGTTTCTAAACCTATAAGCTCTTAGAAACTCTTATTGTATGAGTGCGATTTTAGTGGAAAACCTAAGAATACATCAGAGGAAGGGATACCCCTGACCTTTAGCCATTCATGCTACTCATATCATGATTGCTTTCACATCCTCTCTCTAATTACTTCATAAATATTTGACACCCCAACTCTACTCTCCATTTTTTTGTTTTTTGTTTGTGTGTGTGTGTGTGTGTGTGCGCGCGTGTGTGTATAATTTGCATAAGTTTTCTAGGGTGAACCTATATATTAGGTAAAATAACGCCCCCCAAAGACGTTCACATCCTAATCTCTACAACTTGAGACTGTGTTGGTTACACCACAAGGGGGAATTAAGGTTACAGATGGATTTAAGTTTGCTAATCAGCTAAGTTTGAGATGGGAAGATTATCCTGAATTATCTGGGTTGGCCCAATGTAATCATAAGGGTCCCTATAAACGGAAGAGACAGGCAGAAAGAGGGGGAATCTGAGAGAGGGCAGCACGAGAAAGACTCAGCCTAACATTGCTAGAGGGATTACAAACCAAGGAATGCAGATGGCCTCCTCTAGTAGCTGGAGACAGCAAGGAAACAGAGTCTCCTCTTGAGCCTCAAAGGTATGCAGCCCTGTCAATACCTTCAGTTTACCCCAGTGAGACCCATTTTAGGTTTCTGACCTCCAGATTTTAGGATAAGGAATTTGTGTGGTCTTAAGTCACTAAGTTTGCGGTAACTTGTTACAGCAGCAATGGGAAACTAATATGGCCTGTAAGGAAACAGGAAAAATCACAGTGGATAATTATCGAACTTTCTGAAGGTGCAATTCAGGAAAAATCTGCTTCCAAGCTCACTCTCGTGGCTGTTAGCAAGATGAAGTACTTCCTGGGCTACTGGAATGTGAGCCTCTTTTCCCTGCTAGCTGTTGAAGTAAGTCTCCACGCTGGATGAATGATAGCTGTCTCTCTGGTTCTGCCTCTTCTGCCTCTCTTTTCCACTTACAAGAACTATAAGGATGGGTAAAGACCCTCAGTATTCATCAGATGGCAAACACTGGAGAATAGCTACGGGAAAGATGGGGAGTACAACCTCAGCAATGTCAGGTTTGAAGTGTTTTGATCTAAGGAAGAGGGTCTGTAAAGTAGGTACTGTGGAACTCAGAAGGAAGTCTGAACTGGGAGACACAAATGTGGGTAAGATTTCTGTGGGAGAGTGTTGCGTCACAGTAGCTAAATTAATAAAGTCCTATAAGAAGGAGGGCTTGATTAAAAATGACAAACACTGATGAAAGATCAGTAAGAGTGGAGGTGAAAAATACTTCTGCATCTAATATCATTGTTTTTTTGCTCACATCTTTGCTATAAATCAGGCATTTAAAAAATTATTTTGTTTCACATTGAAACATGAAAAATATTGCCCTATGAGGCTAGGCAACAGGCCCAGAGTCACACAGAGGCCCATTACAGCAGAAGCAGCTGCCTCTGGCATAAAATCTTCCAAAGAGGATGCAAAATCTACTCAAGGAACAGAAGTTGGCATTCTCTAAACATTCTGTTCCTCTGGATTAGCCTTCATAGAACACTGGACAAATACTTATTATTGTCTCCTTCACCCCGATTACCAAATGCTCTGTAATTCCAAAGATGTAGGAAGAAGAAAATAGGATAGTAGTATGAAAATTCCAAAATATGCAAAAAGTCAATAGAGATTTTTATTATTTTATGAAAAGAACCATAAAATTGAATTTTAAGTCTGGTTTCTAGTGTCAGGTGTGTTACTTAAAGATAATATTGAATGATTCTCAGAGTCTCTAAACCTGTTTGCTCATTACTTGTTCTTGTTTCTTTTTTTGAGGAAGATTAGCCTTCAGCTAACATCTGCTGCCAATCCTCCTCTTTTTGCTGAGGAAGATTGGCCCTGAGCTAACATCTGTGGCAATCTTCCTCTATTTCATATGCGGGATGCCACCACAGCATGGCTTGATAAGCGGTGCGTAGGTCTGTGCCCAGGATCCAAACTGGCAAACTCCGGGCCTCCGAAGCAGAGCATGTGAATTTAACCACTACTCCACCAGACCAGTCCCTGCTCATTAGTTTTTAACTTAAAAAAATGTGTACTCATTATCATTAGTGAAATAGTGGAAAGATCTATAAAAATAAAGCTGTTAATCCCTTCATTACCCTTTCATTCTCGCCCCCAAAAAGGCATTAAATGCTAATAGCCTACTAGGTATCCTTTTGCATCGTTTTTTCATAGTTATAACATGATATACAAAAATACACATAAGACACATTTTTTTTTTGTTTTTTATAAAATCTGAGATTACAATAAGCACATTACCTTGTAACTCACTTGACAGAGACATATTGGAAATCCCTCCAATCCAATAGCTATAGATCTAACAAATTTATTTTCTAATAGCTACATAATATTCCTCACTGTGGATGTACCTCAATGCATTCAACTACTTCCCTATTGATGGACACTAGAGGTATTGAAACTTTATCTTAGAATTCATATGATGCAAAAATCCGTATCTTGTACAGATACGAAAGCATCCTGTACTGTCTGTTACAAGTATCTTTCAAAAAGGCATATTACATTGCAACATGAAATTACGCTTTTTTTCTTTTAAATCTACAATAAAATAAAATTTTTTTGATTATTGATGGGAGTTACACCAAAATAACCTCCTCATCCTCAGCTAATTTCCTTGATTCTTATTTCTCTGGAACAAAGGAAGACTGAAGCAGTAAGACAGAACTTTCATATGTTCCTCTGACCAAATCTATTAATTTCCACCTCTGGACCTAAAAACACTACTTCTCCCTTATCATATAGGATGAATCATCCATCTTCCTAGCCAAGAGCCAACTCTTCAGATTGTACGCTGGATGCCCATGTCTCTCACCTACTCAAAGACTTTACTCTAGAATTCTTCCTTTTACTTACTCTATCATCAGTTTTTCTTCTCCAGTGGATTTTCCCATCAATATATAAATATCCTGCAATTTTATACACTTCAAGACAAACAAGCCAACAATCTCACAACCCCTCTTTCCTCTCTAGCCACAGGCCTATTTCTCTAGTCTCCTTCATAGCAAACTCCTCTTACAAGTGGTATAGTTGTCATACTCAATCCCTCTCTTTTCTTCTTGGTCCCACTTCACTCAGACTTCTATCCCCACCCCTCTCTCAAAACAGTTCTCACCAAAGTTACCAACAACTTCCATCTCGCCAAATCTAATGACCAATCATCTTCCTCTTAATTCACCAGCAGCATTTGGCCCAGTAGATCACTCTCTTTCTTTCAACAATTCCTTTGCTGCTGCTCCAGTAGTATCTCTCCTGTTTCGTCCAATGTCCTCTGCTGTTTTTCCACCACTAAAATGTAAGCTCCATGAAGAGAGGGGTTTTGTTTTTGTCTGTTTTGTTAACTGCTTAATATCCCAGCACTCAAAGTAGGGTCTGGCATGTAGTAGACCATGGGGTAGATCTATAGTGTGCCAGCAAAACTACTGACTTTGCACTGATTTATCAAGTAAGATACTGGCAATTTTGACACTGTGGACCTCAAGAGTTCCCATTAATTTGTGAAATGCCTAAACAGAATTAATTATCTTCTATCATAACCCAGCTTTTCTCCTGACTTTCCTAGTTCAATTAATAATGCCACCATTCATTTTTCTGGCCAACTAGGTTATTCATAACAGGACTTAAATCCAAATTTAGTCAGTTGCTGACTCCTATAAGGTTTTATGTTTACCATATGCCTTCTGACTCGATCCCTTGACCTCTATCCTTCCACAGTTCAAATTATTCTTCACACTACTAACAGATTAATCTCTCCTACACAGAATATTGAGAATTATAATTTGCAATTTATAAATGTTTTTAACTCCCTAAAAGCAACAGATTACATACAAACTCCTCGGACTGGCCATCAAGGTCCTATTAAATGCAGAACGATCCCCCTCCAATAGTTTCACATAGTTACCGCTAAATATCTATGAAACTCAACCACCCCTTTCTCCTGAAGTAGGTATATCCAGCAGTGTCATCGATTTTACAGTATCATTGATTTTCCTCTCTACTCTGAATTGACCCTTTCATTAAGTACTTGTCAAACTGTACTTTGCTTGATTTAAGCTTAAACAGATTCTCCCTCTGCCATTTGCCTTTTCATATGATACCTTTTCCCTGTTCAGCTCAATGATATATGAATGTCCCCCACTATGTGGCCGTATAATTTCCCCTTAGGTCACATCCATATGATGCCCTCTCTAGTCTTTCATGTTACAATCATTTGTCCTCTTGTATGAAATGTAAGCTGCGGGTAGATTTCTTATTCATCATTAAAGTCTGTTCAGCACCTAGCACAATATCTTGCACAGAGTATATACTTAATTTTAAAAGTTATTAACCTAAAGTAATAAATAGGGCAAAATGTTGTGCAATCTCCTGATAAATACCATTTTGAAATTGGATTTAAAAGAGAAACTTTTAATGTAGCTAAATATGCTATGATGAATATATTAACTTCACAGGAATGACTTTTAAGTTATAGGTATGATGATGTTATACCTGCAAGATATAAAGAGTTGTAAAAGTATGCTTTGATGACGAAAATAAGTCTTGCAAAATAATACTCTGTATAATAAAATTTTCAAATTCATGTAATGTATCTAATGCCATATTTAGCAGATACTAAAATTTTATATCTATACTAACAAAATTACCCAGAAAAATGTAATTAACGGACGTAGCATATTTGTTTACATATCACTTTAATACTTGCACTGAAATGTAAAGTATTTTCATCTGGATTTTGTAGAGCAAAGTAATTGATGATATTCCCCAATGATAAATTGCAGAGGTTGTCACTTTCTGTACACAGAGGGCCACTTATTAATCTTGAGTAACCCTCTGAGACACAGAATATAAGCAATGTGCACATGGGAGGAAAATAATAATTCACCAGAATATAGACACAGAGAAAAAACAGAGCACATTTAAACAAATACAGTGAATATTACAGGTGATATCTAGTGTCACTACTGGAGTTCACTTTGGGGGAATTATGAAATTCCCAGGACTAATCCTGCAACGTGATTACATGTGTTTCCCAGCACTCCATGGAGGAAAATAAATGAAGATGAATGTGGGGCTGCAGCTAAACTAACCACTGGCAAAGGGAATACTCTGAGTATTACTCTGTTTTCATAGGCCAATCAGTATTAAGCTCTGAGCTTGAGGTAAGATTACTTTTCCCAAGGGATATATACCTGAACAAAACAGGTGGCTTATTAAGGGGAAAGGAGGGTAAACCTGGTAGGGTAGGCAAGCAATGCTATCTGCTAAAATGACCTGGTCTTAGTCTACTGTTCCAGCTCTCATCTCCTGCCAGCCCTAATACAGCCATATAGGCATCTCTAGGATTCTAGCCAGATCTAAGGGCTTACCATTTCCCTAGCATGCTGCAGAGCTGGATTCATGGGCATACCTCCCAGCAGTTGTACAGCGCTCTGGACTCAGAAGGGCCCCATATCAGTTTATTTATTTTTTACTTTTGTAAAACATGCATAACATAAAATTTGCCATTTTAATCACTTTTAAGTGTATAATCCAGTGGCATTAAGTACATTTACATTGTTGTGTAACCATTACCATTATCTGTTGCCAGAAGTTTTTCATCACTCCAAACTGAACCACTGTACCCATTAAAAAATAACTCCTCATTCTCCCCTCTCCCAACTGCTGGTAACCACTAGTCTAATTTCTGTCTCTTTGAAATTGACTACTCTAGGTACCTCATAGAAGTGGAATCATACAATATTTGTCCCTTTGCCCATATTTGGTTAATGCTTTACTGTCAGTGCCTTGAAATTCTTAATAATTTTAGAACAAGAGCCCCTCCATTTCCTTTTTGCACTGGTCCTCTCACTAATTATGTAGCTGGTCCTGCTGTGAATATTTGTAATTCCCTATCTATGTCTTTTCCCCACCAAAAACACCTCCATGTCCTTCTGAGTTCTACTAAAATCTCATCTCTTCTGTGAGATGAAGAATAGATGATAAGATCCACTACTCTCCTTAGAGTGTTTGTATTTTGCTCATTAATGGCACTCTTCACATTGCATTGTGATCCTCTTTTTAAATCTGTCTTCTCTGTTAGAGGAAATGCCTGTGTCTTATTTATCATTGTATCCTTCAAGACTAGTGTAGCTCCTGTGCTATGGACTGAATTGTGACCCTCCCAATGCGTATGTTGAAGCCCTAATCCCCAATGTGATGATATTTGGAGATGGGGCATTCGGGAGGTAATTAGGTTTAGATGAGGTCATGAGTTGGGGTGGGGGGTTCATGGTGGGATTAGTGTCCTTATAAGAAGAGAAACCAGGGAGCTTGCTCTTGTTCTTTCTGCCATGTGAAAACACATTAAGAAGGCAGCCATCTTCAAGTCAGGAAGAGAGTCCTTACCAGAAACTGACTATGCCAGCACCCTGATCTCAGACTTCCAGTCTCCAGAAAATGTGAGAGAATAAATTTCTGTCCTTTAAGCCACCTAGACTATAATACTTCGTTATGACAACCCGAGAAGACTAAGACAACCTGATACAAAATGAATCCTTTAATATGTTCACTGAATATAAGAATGAGTGCCTGCATCCACCGATAGTATGTTACCTTTGGCATTGTTATTAGACTTTACAATTAACAGAAACTGAGGGGGAAACAATGGAACATCAGGAAACGGGATCATTTTGGTAATCCGGAAACTCTAGTCAGGGACTTGACCCCGTCACTGAAAATGTGAACCGTAGTCTAGTAATTATATTCTCAAGAAGGTGTGAGCCAAGTCTCAGACTCCGTGTTTTAAGTCACCCAATAGGCTTGTTTTTAGTATTTCTGATTCTGGAAGTTTCTAGCTCCTTTTCTTTGAACTAAGTAATAAGAATAAGGCTACCTTACTTGTTTGCATCTTTCATGTCGATCTTGTAGTCTCATCTGGGCACCTATAACTAGGTCTAAGGAGGATGGCTAAACAGACTTCAAAGCTTACAGTACCACAAGCACACACACCAGTACAACACATGATAATATTTATGTGGTGAAAGAAATGTCCTCAAACTGGAGCCCTTAGGCATAACTTAGCTCCTTGCCACACCTCAACAAGAAACTGAATAAAAGTTCTCCAAGGGCAGTAGAGTAGTACTGTGCAAAAAGCCTACCACAGGAGGTTGGAGTCATTAGTTTCTGGTCCACCAGCCATGCTCCTACTGGTTGTGTGACTCTGAAAATGAGGCTCTCCGAGCCTTGGTTTCCTCATCTGTCAACACAAGAGGATTTGGTGAGGTGAATCTCCCTGAATTCTGAACAGGACAGAAGTCACCAACTTCCTTCCCATCCAAACGCTAAGTGAAAGTAAAAAATTATTCAAAAAAGAATTTTCTTTATTGATGGAAATCAACCAGGATATTATAAATATTTTAAGATAGTCAACTGTGTGAGAGAAAAGAAACACATCGTATTGACTTTTTAACAGTGGCTTCTCCAGTGAAGACTGGAAGTAAGGCACCATGACCTTTAGTTGAACTACTGCTTAGACATGTTATTTTTCAAAGCACATGATAGAGATTATACACTTGCCTTAATTATTCTTTTTGCTATTCTTCTAAGTCATCTAATAGGCTCGTTCCAGTGTTTCTGTTAGCTCCTTTTCTATGAAATGAGACTACCTTACTTGTTTGTATCTTTCATGTCAACCTTGTATTCTCATTTGGGGACCTCTGACAAGTAAACGAGCCTGACTGGTGGAGAGCTTTACATAAAATGAAATGCTATAGTGCTGGGAATTCTTCTTTAATTTTAACTTTAAACTTGATCTTTTGGTTGCATGACTGACCACCTTATTATTACCTGTACTAAAAAAGGTCCCATCGATACTGAATGTCTTAGGTCCACAGACCAAAGACAAATGCTGCCATTGTGCAGCACAGTATAATCTGTCAAGGAAATGCACAGGCATTGACAACCATTTCTTTCCGAAGTAAGGGAGTTTCACAAGAATGAAACTGCATGTCTATCATTTCTCCTTTTTACTGTACATTATATTATATCTATTATATCTTGCTGACAATGACTTTTTTTTCTCATTTTCCCTCTAATTTGTTGGAATACAATTTAGAGAATATTATCCATAACATTTTATCTTTATTAAACATAATACAGTGGGTCTTAGATCCTTGATCTCTAAAAAATGAATAAACGTAATTACAGAACCAGTCTTTATAGCATCCATGGATAGCCATAATCTTTATTTTTGCTTGGAGATTCAAAGTTTCAAACTATTTTTTTGATAGGCACATTGAACAACACATTTTTTAAAACTTCAATTTTTTTCTTTTCTAGCATATACTCACACCTTAATTCTCTGTACTAGGGATTGGTGAACTTTTTCTGTAATGGGCCAGAGAGTATATATTTTATATTTTGTGGGCCATACAGTTTCTGTCACAACTAGCTAACTTTGCCATCTAGCGTAAAAGCAGCCATAGACAATATGTAAATTAATGAGCTGTGCTCCAATAAAAGTTTATTTACAAAAACAAACAGCAGGCTGGATTTGGCCCACAGGCCATAATTTGCTGAGTCCTATTGCTCTGCCCTATTCTGTAAGTGGTGTTGTGCAAATCATAAATATAGGATGCCAAGATATGTTGAATTAGGAAGACCTTTTCTATCACCTCTGTCACTTTGGGAATGTCTCTTCAGTTATCTGAGGCTCCTCATTTGTCCTTTGAAGGTGTTTGGTCTAAGTGAGTGTTATCAAATTCTAATATTTCTATAGTCACTTGAGCATTCCCTTGCCTATTCATGAACAAATGCTAAGAAGCTAAATGCTAAAACTTGTAAACAGTTTTTTTAATCTTAAATATTCTCTTTTGAAAAATGTTTTATTTTTTTATTGCTTTCCTTTGAAAAGTGAACTTTTAGAATCATTCAATAAAATTTGAGTGGTTATAAATGAAATGCTCCGTTCACTCATAGTTGTACTTTTAATATTGAAAAGGAACAGCCTGAGGAGGGTCTGGCTGTGGCGTCTGATACCACTTGAATGGCCAAGGTTAAGGCAGCTGATCTGTCCAGCTAGGGAGATGTCCTCTTTCTCCCTTCCTAATTCCTGTCTGTACTTCTCAAGAAGAGAGTGAGCTTTCAGGAGAAAGATAGGACTTTGTTTTCTGAACCTTCTGAGGAATATTAGTGGCCATGATACATGGCAATAGAAGTGGTACTCAAAAGGTTTGTCACTGGGGTAATAAGACTCCTATTAACTAGCAGATGCTGATAAGATTTGCTTTTCATGGTACATTTCCTTTGGGTATTAGTGAATTTATGTGAAGTTTCTTCTTGGAAATAGAAATAATACAATTTCTATTACCATCAGAATGTGAAACTATCCAATTATCAGTGGGCCATATTTAACAAAATACCTAAGATCTCCAAATACTTTGCAGTTGCCTAAGGTAGTAAAGTTGAATAATGAGGGCCCATGGTTGTTAAAATACTACTAACTGACAAATAATGCCTGTGCTACTTTCAATACTAACATGGGTCACAAAAATCTGCTTTCTAGAAACTTGCTGTATTACCTGAGGGGAATCTGAGGGCAGCTTTGGAAATGTACATGAGCATGTAAAATAATGAAATAATCTGTTTGTTTTATCTTTACATTTCTCTCTTAATCATTTCAATTCTAAGACTAAGTCAGAGAGGATGAATAGGACATAGCAGTTACTAACATACATTAAACCTGTGATCAATTTTGTTTTGGAGAATTTACCTTTACTTTTTAATAAAGTGCTATATTTTAACAAAATTTAAAAGTATAAATCTATTTTCTTTGAATGTTATTTATTTTGGCGAGATGTAAATGAAGTAAAGTAGGAGAGTGAAAGTGGCTGTTACGGCATGGCTGTTTGCAGCAGGGAGGAAAAAGAGAAGGAAAAAGCAGATTCTAGATCTTTAACTTAAGGTAGAAAGACTTCATTCTAGATTCAGTATTCTGTGGGGTAGTTCTCTCTCATGAAGCACACCTTCTGTGGGGAAAGCTGCATATGATAATCACTATTTCAGCTGTTTTCAGCTTAGTTCTATTTATATTAAACACAAGATGAGCTGGAATGTCATAAATAAAAATTTTCCATAAACATGCAGAAAATTAATTTCCTACTTTATAATTCTAAGCATTACAGAATTTTATAAAGCTAGGTTACCCTAAGGATGCCTATATAGTACAAAAAAAGGACGATTTTTTTACAATTAATTATTTCACATATTAAATTCCTTTAGGAGATAGCATAATAAGAAATGATTTACAATGACCCCAGTGGAATAGATAATATTATTTCGCTGATTCAGATTTTATTCATTTCAAGGTAGACAAAGGGTATCCTACATCCTTTATATTTTAGCAACCCTAGTTTAACTGGCATTCACTAAATGAAACTTTTTGTCAACTATAACTTTAATACGACTACAATTAAATGATAGTAGATGTTCATAATAATGTCTCCAAAGAACTCAAAAAATCTCTAAATGCTTTTAGAAGCTCAGAAAGTCCAAATCAAGAGATCCTATGTGGTTGTACTTTTGAGTATAATTTAACGATTCAATTATAGTAGCCTACCAAAACAAATGTGTTTTGTCCCACATATTCAACCTACATGCTCTAAAATCATACTGTTTTATGATAATTGCAATCAAGGTAGAATGTTTTAAACAGCTAAGTGGAAAATGTTAAAAATAATAGCTGGGAGCTGGCCCCAAGGCCGAGTGGTTAAAGTTCTGTGCTCTGCTTCAGCAGCCCCAGTTCGTAGGTTCAGATTCCAGGCACGAGCTACTCCACTCATCAGCCATGCTGTGGAGGCATCCCACATACAAAATAGAGGAAGATTGGCATGGATGTTAGCTCAGGGTGAATCTTCTTCACCAAAATAAATAAATAATAAGAATAGCTAACATTAATACAGTGTTTATAAAATAGCAGGCATACTCTTTTAAATATGCCATTATATATATAATGGAAATGACACTGTGAGGAAGCTGAGGAAGATATTATCTTCCCAATTCCCACATGAGGGAACTGAAGACCAAAGAGATTAAGTAACTTGCCCAAGAGGCTGGCAACAGAGCTGATCTGAACTGAGCATGACCTAGCTTTGGCCCCGGTACCTCCACTCTTGACCATTATGCTGTGCTATTTCAAGACTTTTCCTTTCAATGAGCCAAAGCTTATATTCATTTTTTTGTTTTAATAGTTCTATGGTTTTACGTTCTGTTCTCTATATTATTAAAAATGTTTAAAAAGGGAAAATATTAAACCACGAAGAAAAAATTTATCACTAAGACTAATTATTTACAGGAAATATTGCTTCTTACACATTAACATAATTGGTGTTGTACAAATTTGGTCTCTGAGCAAAGTATATAACCAGTACAGTTAAAAATAAATTACTCTCCCATGAAATTCAGAAGCAAGCAAAGGAGCAAGATATTATTTTTTTAATGGCCAGTTTAGTTGTAATCTCAATTAGATGCAAAGAAAACTCAGGAAGGAAAGTATCTGCATTCCTGATAGCATCTTGCCATATATAAAACACGAAAGTCATGGCACAATCTAGTAAAATGTGTTTAAGAACGGAAAATTAAACCAAGTCATTAGGTCTATTAAAATTAGCATGGTAGTTTTTAAACTGTAATTTAAAAGTTAAGTAGTGATGTTCACATTTTAAGGAGAAAAGAGGCGTCTACTAACACAATGAATGTGATTTATATATTTCTCAATTTTAAGAAGAAATGATAGCATTAAGATACTTAAATTTTTTTCAAAAATGGCATTTTAAATAGAAAATGACTATACACGTTCTTTCAGTAAATTTTTATAATGTCAACTGTGATATCAAACTCATTCACATAATTTGTCCATCATATTGTGAGTTTCCAACAGAATATGAGTTGTGCTTATAGAAATTACAATTCATATATAAGCTAATTTTCAAGTACTTTTCTCTCCTTTTTGACAAATCAGATAAATAGGTTTAAAAATTTTCATAAGTGAGGGGCTGACCCAAGGGTGTAGTGGTTAAGTTTGTGTGCTCCGCTTTGGTGGCACAGAGTTCACTGGTTCAGATCCTGGGTGTGGACCTACATACTGCTCATCAAGCCATGCTGTGGTGGCATGCCACGTGCAAAATAGAGGAAGATTGGCACAGATGTTAGCTCACGGCCAATCTTCCTCACACACACAAAATAATAATAATAATTCATAAATGATATCTTAGGAAATACTTAAGTTTCTATTTACTTGAAAATACATTTTTCTTTTAGTTTTATTAAGTGTTGAATGTGTGCAAAGAAACTTGCAAAGAAGGACCTCCTCATCAAAGAATGATTTTACTTCTCATTACATGCATGAAAAGCGACAAGTGTATGCATTCTCAAATATATGCACTTGTAAATTAGTCTGCCCCATACAAGCCATTATTCTTGATCTTTGTTTCCTTCATAGTATTGTAGTTATTACTGCATCTTATTCCTTTGTTCATTTGTTTATTGCCCATCTCTCCTATGGAGCATTAACTACCATGATGTCAAGAGACTTGTTGGATACTGTCCAAAGTTTCATCACTAACAGCTATCACTTGCTGGGCACATAATAGACGCTGAATAAATGTAGATTCATTGAATGAATGAGTGAATGAATATGGAGAAAAGGGGAAATGGATAATAGAGTTTTAAAAATACCTCAAGGCATATTTGGCATTTGTGAAAAGAAAACCACATTGTTTTTTAACAAATTTTGATACGAGAAAATGATTTTTATCAAAAATGTTTATGTTGTAATGAAGTATATCAATAAAATGAATTACAACAAGAAGCTATAAAGAAAATGGCCAGAATAATTCTAATTCTCCAAAATGCTCTCATGATGGTTAACATGACTAAAGCAATCAAAATGCATGATGATATGGATTAAAAAGAAAAAAAAATATGTGAAAGAACATTTACGCAAATTGACTAACTTGAAAACAATATGTTCATACAGACAGAATTATGACAGTATTTAAGAGGCAAAGTGGAGTACCTCCTCATTTTCAAAATGAAACATCTATACTTGAAGATCTGAGCTAGTAGGATTATAATATACCAAGAAGCATAAAGGAAAGGATGCTTACTTAATGGCAAATTATTAAAAAGGAAGAAATGCATATGGCTAGGAATCCCATCACATATATTTTTCTTTTTAATATTTAATTTTATCAACTACTAATTTCTAGCCCTATTCTTTAACTCATAATTTGTGCTTCACATTTATGTGAGCATCTATTTGAAGCAACTGCATTGAATCTCATGAAATTTATATAATTTATTAGTCAATAGTATATGTAAATACAATTAATAAGGCGTATATTATATAACACTGTTTCAACAAATATTTCACATAAAATAACAATAGAGTTTACTATTATCTACTAATTTGGCAACTTTCAATAACCACAAAATCAATACTTTTATTATACTTTGAAATTAAATTTAAAAAGATAATCCTAGTGACTATAACAGTTTAACATATCAAAGACTGGGCCAATTGATTTGAAAATAATGTTATTTTATAACTAATTTAAACAACACTACTCTAATACAGGAAGCAACTATATTTTATGAATAGCCCTAAAACTGATCATACTTCTTTTATGCTTTCTAATTTTAATATTTTAACAGTCTAAATGGCATCTTCCTGTCATTAATGAGAATTGGTGAGGGTCTACTCTCATTTTAAACGCAATTAACTTCTAAAACATTTGTGCTAAAGTAAGATGTTGACATAACTCTTAAGTATGTTTAGGTAAGAAAAAAAAATTTGTAAAACTGCCTATTCTTCACATTTATTTCACGGAAAATCTACCATTAATCAAGTACTTTCACTTAAGTACTTATAAAAATATCATGTAGCTATGGTCAATATATTACTTAATAATAGATGGATCATTAATTTCCATCTGCAATAAGTAATGAATAAATAATTTAAATCCCATGTACTAAATAATTAAATGTATATGCTAGAAAACTTCCTCACTATATCTTTGTCCTTCTTTGGATGAGTCCCACAGCCTTAAGGAAATTCATTTTCCAGGTCCCTGGGCTATTTTAAACTTATGACAAGTTTATCCAAATCGAAAAAAAGATCTTGAAGCAGGAAAAAGAAAATATAGAACTATTTCTGTTTCCAAAATAAAGACAATTTATATTTTCAAATGCTATACCAAGGAAACTATTTTATAAGTTGTAAGGTTTGAGGAAACTATGAAAGTTACATCCATCAGCAAGCCTTAAAAGGAAGTAATTTTTAGATAGATTGATTTATAGTTGCAATGTAGTGTGTTTGTATATATCTTAGCAAATCTAGTACTTCTACAATAGTATTATTAAAATATTCCCAAAATTTCAACATATTACATTACTTAATTTGGTGAGGTTTCTTGAAATTTCCTTAGAAATTACGTAATTTGGAATGTGTTTAGAGTCAGGATTATGACTGCCAACTACCATTGAACTGTAAATTTGTTGAAGTGGTAGTTATCAGAGCTTTTGATATTTAAAAAATAAGCTTATGCCTTTTATTTGCCTTGAAATGAACAAAACAGGATTAGATAAATAATATAAACATTATGATTCTCACTAAGGTCTTTTCTAAAGCATCCTAAAACATATTATTTCTTAAACTCATCAATTCATAATTTATTTAAAAATTGCATTCTTCTTAATTTAGCCATCACTCAACCTAGAGCATTATAAAATTATGCTATTCACCAATTTATAAAGTGGAAGACAAATTTAGAGCAGGTTGTGAATTTTCCTTTTAAGATATCTAAAGACAGGACTTTTCTGATAACAGCTAAAATAAGCCTGGCACATGCAACTTTCACAGATGTAGAGTGATGAGGTTGAATTTGAAATGATTTTACTCTACTATTAATCAGTGTTTTCCTTTTCTCTGCCACAAAGAAAAAATAAACAGGCACATACACAAATGTTGCTTTTGTACCATTAAATCCATTCACTTCTGGAAGTCCTGTTCAAAGGATGTTGGAGTCTCTCAACCCATCCTTTATATTTCAGGGCTGTTTTATCATATTTCCCATCTCTCTGTCTCTCTGTGCTGTACTCTCGGTGAGTTCCTCAGTTCTACCATCCAGTTCACTAACTTTCTCTTAGACTTAGAATTTATTACCCCTAGAAGTTTTATTAATTTCAATAAAATTGTTGTATTTCCAAAAATTTCACTTGATTCTATTCATGTTTAACTATTTTTGTTTCCTTTCTGCCTTTTTCTGTTTCATAATTTTTATTCTTTATTCATGCATCTTAATATCAGACTATTCCCTTAAATTAATTTCATCTTAGATTTATTCTTGTGAACATTTGCCTAGTTTGTTGGCTGTGTTTCTTAACATTAATTAGTTTGCTTATGTACTTTGGAATCTTGGCTTGCAAGCTCATTTGAATGAAAGGAATGCCCCCCTTCCTCCTCCTTTCTCTCTCTTTCTCCCTCCTTATTGCTCTGTATTTTAGTTGTTTCCACTTAGCCCTGCCATGAGTTAAGTCCAGAACCAAGCCATAATAGATCCTTCTTTATGGTGATATCAGTGATAATACAGATTCAGTCACTAAACCAACGGGCCACTTGACTCATTTCCAACTGAAAAAAAGGTGATGTATTGGTGTTCTCATCTACTATGGCCTACAGTGTCTTACAAAGCCATAGCCCCAGGCTCACAATCACAACCATAATTGCAACCTCCTTTCCTGAGTGGAATTGGATTAAGCAAGAGTCATTCCCATCCTAGACATGAAGCAATAAGCCCACTATCTCTAGCTTCAAGTATTGCATACAGAACTTTTAGACCATGTGACTCAGCAGCTAGATACTAGCAGACTGTAGCTTCAGATGCACTCAAAACTTTATGTTTCTGGTCTACAGAGAAAGGGATCTGGCGTTTGAGCCAGTTATATCTTTTAGATTGTCTTTATTTTCATCTGTCACGGTTATTGTTTAGAGCAGAGGTGGTGCTTTAAATATGAACTCATTGTGCTATCACACCCAGAAATGCAAATTATTATTAGAAACATATTAATAAGAAAAATTGTAAAAGTCAATGAAGTTAACATATTATGAGACAAGATGGCTTTAGAAAAGATGCCTATATCAATGTCTTTATCTAACAAAGAAAATTTTGGCAACCTAAGATTTGAAAAAGAATGCGGATGAATACTCTCTGGTCTAACTCATTGGGGGATGGCCTGATCCAGACAGCAGGGCCATAGTGCAGGAAAATCATTCTGTGTTGATTTGAACATAAGAACAGAAGCTCCCTGTATAGTTCATACTACACCGGAACTGTTGTATTCCTATTCAATGCTACTGCCTTTCTTAGTTCATCTTACATCCTCTCTCACCTGGACTATTGCAACACTCTCCCAATTAGTCTCCCATTATCAGTTTCTCCTCTCCATGATCAGAAGAATTATTATTTTAATAAAAATGATCATAGCAGATCTTTGCAGCAAAGAGCCCAATTGTTCCCCGAGCTGACAGGAAAGAATCTAACTTCCTAAGCATGGTATTCATGGCCTATATGCTCTGACCCCAACTTACCTCTACAATCTCAGCTTCTAAGTGACCTTCTTTATCAGCGAAAACATTCCTAACACAATGCTGCACTCTAAGACTATATGTCTTTCTCCCTATCAGCTCCTTTACCTAAAATATTTTCTTCTTTCCCTAATACATTCCCCTTAGCAGTCCCCATCTCCCCCAGTGATCTACCAAATTCTTACTTCCCTAAAGACCCGGGCCAAATATCTTCCTTTTCTGCAGGCCCCCACACTTGGTTCACACCTCATTTGAAGCATTTATCACGTTGTATTATTTGTAAACAATTAGTTTAATTAGTTCAATGAACAAATAATTACTTCTAAAGAGAGTCCTTGTCTCATTCACCCTTGGATCCTCAATGTCTATCTTTAATTACTGTTGAGCTTTTTACTCATTGAGTCCAAAAAGAACTTTTAAAGAATATTATATTTAATCCTTCATAAATTTTCATAATATAAGTACTGTCTTAAGGGTGTTCAGTAGTCCAAGCCTACTTCTTGGGAAAAGGAAAAAAGTAATCCAAGTGGCGACATTCACCACACACATTTCAAAGCATCTTAGATAAAATTGAGTGTGGTTTTGCACCCGTAATTGGATCCTAGAGAAAAATATTTTTCATGATATACCAAATATTTGAGGCAATAATTGAAGGAGAGAAGCATTCCACTGGAAATATCCACTGGGGACCACTAGAAAAGGATGTAAGTGACTTTGCTAAAGGTCACTCACTTGATGATGAAGTAGATAGAACTGCTGAGCAAGTGCAGAGCCTGGAAGTAGCAGTCACAGAAACAGGAGCTTTAATTTACTTAAATACTCACTGCAGGCCAGGTGCTCTACATACTTGTATTTTTTTGTTTTTATCACAAACCAACCCCCAAAGATAGATATAATTTCTCTCATTTTATAGACCAGGAAAATAAGGTTTAGAGAGGATAAATAGCCTAAAATCTCACAGCTAGAAAGTAGCTAGGTCAAAATTTGAACCCAGATCTACTTTATTTCAGACCAATCTCTCTCTCTCTCTTTTTTTTTTTTTTTTGAGGAAGATTAGCCCTGAGCTAACTACTGCCACCAATCCTCCTCTTTTTGCTGAGGAAGACTGGCCCTGAGCCAACATCAGTGCCCATCTTCCTCTACTTTATATGTGGGACGCCTGCCACAGCATAGCATGCCAAGTGGTGCCATGTCTGCACCCGGGATTCGAACCGGCAAACTCCGGGCCGCCAAGAAGTGGAACGTGAGAACTTAACTGCTGCACCACCGGGCCAGCCCCCTCTACTTTATTTCAAAGCCAGTGCTCTGACTTCCTGTAGGGAACAGATTTGAGGAGACAAAAGAGGCAGAAGAGACTGTCAGTCAGCCAGTGTAAAGTTGATTAAACGTGACCTCAAAGAACTAATTAAATCAAGTAATGAGAACGATGACAGGAATAAGGAGACCAAACTGAGTTTATCAGGATGGCATCAGAAATCAAGCCATCACCTTGAAGCAACATTAACATAGTTCAAGTTCACTCAATTGTAGATCAAATACAAAATACAAAACGCAAGTAAAAGATTTGTTAAATTCATTTCAAAACTGTTATATGAACAGCTTTGGAGACAGTCACAGTGGCTGTCAATCACAAAGCCTTTTCAGAAATCTTCGTCTGCTATCTCCGAGAGCAGGACAACATCTCCTTCAGCACCATGACATCCCTGGCATCTCCACAGTCACCCTTGTTTCAACAAATTGTTCTTTTCATTCTTCTCTGGAGTCATACACTGATGAGCCACCCATAAATGAAGTTAAACGTTGTATTGCAGCTTTCACCAACAAGCAAGGATAATGGCAAACATCCAACGTCAAAGATTCTAGTCTAGAAATTCACTGCATAGCCTTGACCACTGTGCTCTGCCTGCAGGTGTGGAGTCAGGTGTGTACTGATGGGAGGATTTTTTTTTTGCATCATTTTCCATAAACGTAATTCACAAAAATATACAGCATTCGGGGCCGGTTCCGTAGCCGAGTGGTTAAGTTCGTGCGCTCCACTGCGGTGGCCCAGGGTTCGGATCCTGGGCGCCGACATGGCACCACTCGTCAGGCCATGTTGAGGCGGCGTCCCACATCCCACAACTGGAATGACCTGCAACTAACATATACAACTGTGTACGGGGGGCGCTTTGGGGAGATAAAGCAGAGAAAAAAAATATATATACAGCATTCAATCTAAGAACAATACCAATGATAAATGCCATGTATTTTATTTATTTATTTATTATTTATTTTTTTTGAGGGAGATTAGCCCCGAGCTAACATCTGCTGCCAATCCTCCTCTTTTTGCTGAGGAAGACTGGCCCTGAGCTAACATCCATGCCCATCTTCCTCTACTTTATATGTGGGATGCCTACCACAGCATGGCTTGCCAAGTGGTGCCACATCCGCACCCGGGATCTGAACCCCCGGCTGACAAAGCAGAACGTGCGCACTTAATGGCTGTGCCACCGGGCTGGACCCCTGCCTTGTATTTTAGATCACATATATAAAAATTGTTTCCACAACTTTATACTATTTTCTCAATGCTTCTGATTACTGATGGTATTTTTAATTAATATTTCAATATGTTTCCATGGAAATTGGAAAATAATAATTTTAAATATCGTTTAGTCATTTTTATGGTGAAAAGTGGATAGTTAACAGTGTTATGACAAATTCTCTCAACCTCAGCTTAGCCCATTGCAATAAAGAAAAAGGTACTACAAAATCTCTCTGTTAGATACAATCACCCTGGAATATATGCCTAAACATAAAATGTATGTGTGGATGGATAGTTTACATAGGCAAATCAAACAACAGTCACAACCAGTCATAGGAGCCTGGAGAGTGAGTTTTCCCAGATGCTTAGTAAATACCTATTTGCACTGTTTTGAGATGAGGTAAAATATACTACTGTATTCAGTCCTTCAAGAGTATGAAATAGCTACTGAATATTTAACTACACTCTACATAATACATAATATATGTGAGGCATCTAGTCAAGTGGCTGGCACATAATATATAATAAATGTATGTTATTTCCCTTGTTGTTCCCTTTCCAAGTGTTCCCCTGTTGGTTTCTTCTTTCTTTCTTTTAGAATTGAAGAGTGTAACAAAGGTCATGGAAATGAGTTGTTAAATATTTTTCAACACTAAGTATATTCAGAAAATTCCATGTGTCTTAAGCAGGAAGTTCAATTATCAAAAAAATATGAGGGAAATGGAATGTCAACTCTAACCCTTTAGTGCCCTCTGAAAGGACTCCACCTTGAGCAAGCCACTGCCACCTTGTGGCATTTTGATTCAATGAGTTTTGATACATGATCCATTCCTAACATATCAGAATAAAGTATGAACTGGAGTGGGAATCTTTCCCAAATATTTACTTTGGAGGTAAACTGACTCTAGCTGGATTTTAATGCTGTAGAGTTACTTCCTTTCATATCTTAGTTTGTATTTTCACATGTTCAGATAAGTCAATCAATTACTTTCTAATAAAATAAAATATTCAACCACTTAAAATTGTCCCTGATTTCTGAATTGACTTGAAAGAGCGACAGGCAACCAAAGATCACTTTAGTAATTGCGATATTGTAATTTATAAGAAAAATATGTCTTTGCTCATTCAGATGATCAAAATACATTTCTCATATATATTTGGTCTTCCCGTTAATGAAGGTGACTTTTGGAAAGCACTTAAGGATGGAAAGCTGGTTGACAGGGGAACCAACCAAGACAAGAGAGTTGGAACTTTCAGTCCCATCCCCTGATTTCTGTGGAGGGAGAGGAGCTAGAGGTTGAATCAATCACCTGTGGTCAATGAGTTAATCAATCAGGCCCATGTAATGAAACTTCCATAAAAACTCAAAAGGAGGGGGTTCAGAGAGCTTCTAGGTTGGGGAACCATAAAACTTCCAGTTGCCACCTTGTTGGGCCCCAAGCTCCATGCAGACAGAAGTTCCTTTGTTTGGGACCTCGCCCTATGTATCTCTTCATCTAACTGTTGATTTGTATCCTTTAATATCCTTTGTCATAAATCAGTAATCTAGTGAGTAAATGGGTTTTCTTGAGTTCTGTGAGCTCTTCTAGCAAATTAATGGACCCCAAGGATGGAGTCATGGGAACCTCTGATTTACAGTCAGTCAGTCAGAAGCACAGGTAACAACCTGGGCTTGGGATTGGCATCTAAAATGGAGAGTGGTCTTGTGGGACTGAGCCCTTTACCTGCGGAATCTGATTCTATCACCAGGTAGACAGTGTCAGAATTGAGTTGAAGTCTCATACTGCCTGCTGATGTCCAAGAGTTGCTGCTCATTGGTATGGGGAAGCCTACAAACACACACACACGCACACAAACACACATTGGAATTGGGTCCAGGAACCCAAAAGAGTAATAAATATTACATATATAGATGTCATATTTCCTCTGTTTTTTAATATATAATTTTTAGTATGGGTTTCACATGTGCTTTAAATAAAAAATCTTATTTCATTTCTACTATTGGAATGTATTTATTTTGACTCCTTAACTAACAGTTTGTTTTATTTATAATATAATATACCCTAGCCTTAATATACTTAGTAAAAGTTTACTTGTTATTAGCCACCTCATCCTCAATTGGATTGGGAAAAAATTGATTTAAAGCATTTTTCAGTTTATTAGTAATGAAAATCACGAAAATAATCAGAGTTCACATGGCTGATTTGGTTGCAACACCCTTCAGAAAGAACTTCCTCCCTGGTTCCTCAATTATTTTCATGTGATTTTGATTTGTGCTTCCATTTTATCTTCTAAGACTTTATTAATATTTACTTCATATCATTTCACCTCTAAACTATTTTTATATGTATCTCTAAATTATTTTTCTAACACAGTAGAGGTCCTCAACTTTTTGCATCCATGGTACGCTTCTGAATATAAGAATACTTGGGGCCAGCCCCATGGCCGAGTGGTGAAGTTCACTTGCTCCACTTCAGCGGCCCAGGGTTTCGCTCGTTAGGATCCTGGGTGTGGACATGGTACTGCTCATTAGGCCATGCTGAGGTGGCGTCCCACATGCCACAACTAGAAGGACCCACAACGAAAATATACAACTATGTATTGGGGGAATTGGGGGAGAAAAAGCAGAAAAAAAAAGAATACTTGACCAAAACTTGAAAGAATCATATTGAACTATTATCAAATTACTTGCTTGGCTGTCCTTCAGTTCTATATCTCTGTTTGAGAAACACTATTTACTATCTTTACTTACATGCTCACGAGATAAAATTTTTATATGTTGCAGATAATAATTTTTTCAAGAAAAGCTTGACTATGCAATACCTTTTACATCTTAATTCCAAGAAGTATATCTTGCCCTACTTCTTATTTTTTCTTCAAAGATCTGAAAGAGTAAGTTTATTCCTTCAGATGTGACTTTCATCCATGACCATGAGATGCTTCATATGTTATCAGGGATTCTTAACCCTTCATCATCATTTTATATGTGTGGGGACAGCCAGAAGGCCTGGGCTCACAAAGAAGAACCACTTTGGTCTGGTTCCAGGCTTGGCACCTAAAGTGCACAGATGAAAGTCTACAGTTTACTTTAGAAGACACACAAACAAAACTTACATGGAAATAAGATATGATACAATGCAATACATTGTGATATTTGTTATTTTAGATGAGTGTAACTCTTGGACATCTGAGGTTGTATCGACCAATCAGAGGAAATAGCTCCCCTTTCTTAGAGAGGGTTTAGTAGCTAAGCAGTGGATAATTAAGGCCAATTGACCAGCTCCCTAGCAGCTGTAGGAATGGAGTTGAGGGTGACCCTCATGGTATTATACTTTGAAGCAGGTATTGAGGGCCCAAATACTCACCTAGCTAAACCTGCTCTACTCCATGCCCATAAGCAATAATGTGGTTTCTTCCAATAATGCAGAGGTTGCTGAGTGAAATAAGGAAGACATTAATTACTTCTAAGCTATCATTGCTAGAAGTTTCAAGATGCATACCCACCTTAGGGTAAATCAGAAGTGTCGGTTTTCTATTCCAAAGTAGATACATTGCAGTTAGGTATTAAAATATTCCTAAAGCTTTGCTTTGCAAGTTTGACGATAACTCATGATGCATTTACTATAAATAGATGAAAATATTGGAAAAGTAAACATATTGTCATTTACTTTCTATTTATACAAGTTTGCTTCCTCATCACTATTTACCCAGCCAAAGAACCATGTTTGACAAGTAAATAGGCAGTGATTTCTAAATTCTGCATTCTGTTTGCAGTTCCCTAAGTTCAGCAGGTTTCCCAAAGTCTAACAAACTAATTTGCTCATATTAGTAAATATTAGCAGCTTCGGTTCTCAGTATTTGCCAAAATTTATTGGTTACATAGAGGGCAAGAAAGAGTTAATGCAATAAAAAATAAAGATTTTCAAATAAAGTATATTATTAAAATACAAATAAAGTTTTGATACTCTTTACCACTGAGGAAGTCCATAATATGGTATTTAAAATAGAATTAGTTGATAAACACTTAAATATATCAATGAAGAAATGGGAAACTTGAGGCTAAAATTAAATATATTGATTCATAAAGTTTTGGTATAAATGCAACCAAAGGTGTCTCCTGCACATTGACATTAAAATCGTGTTTTTCTTTTCTGATCAGAAACCAGTTCAAAACATTCTAGCTTCAAACAACATTTTAACAGCATGTGTATGCAATGTTTTTACAAAATTTTTGATAAATGGGACTAACTCATTGAAATTCAAGATTTGTAACCACATTTAGAAAGTGCTACATTGCCAGCAATTGTCAGCATTTAGTCTTCTAAATTTAAAAGAAAAAAAAGCATTGTCTCAAGTCCTCTAACTTCTCTGTCAAACTACATTAACGTTGCCTCCTAACCTTTAAGTAGTGCAGCCAAGCTTCCAAGTAAACACACAACACATGCTTCTCCAGCAGAAGACCTGATTCTGGTTCTTCCCCGCCACCCACATCAAATCAGAGCCGTCTTCTCTAATTAGAGCCTTTGTGATGTCATCAAGGTCTCCTTTTCAAGGGAAGTGCCTTAATTTAGAGTCGGCGCCTCATTATTGGCATGGACTACCTGTCATCTCTACTAAATAACAGAGCTACGGGATCAGGTCTATATGATCACACATATGCACCTCATGGGACACTTTCTGTCAGGAACACACTTTCTATTGGTTTTGAATCTCTCCTTGAGACTTAAAATATTCTAAAGTAGCAGTAAATTTTAGTCAAAACTCTTCCCATTAAGATAGAATAGCATAATTTCAGTGCAAACTGATATTAACATTCTTTTGGGGTAATTTAACTTGTAAATGGATGATTTGTTACAAGTACAAAGAGGAAAATGGAATACAAATTACAAATGTACTTAACAGGACAGGGGCCCATGAACAATAGCATCAATTAACAAAATCCAACTCCAGGCTAATTGGGAAACAACTGTAATAAACTTTAAGTAATTGGAGAGGACGAATCAAACATGTGCCTGACTGCTTTTCTGTGGCAGAGGTACAAGGAAGAGCACAGCCAACAGTGATGAGAGTTACAAACTCAAGACAGATTTTTGTTTTCCCCATAATTTTCGTCTCAGTCAAGAGCGTTTGGTCAAGCATTAGTCTTTGCAGGTGCAGATGGATTGTGAAATGCAGTCAGTTGCAAAACAGCATCATCTTGAAGTACAAAGGGAAATGATGTTGAAGTGAAAGGCAGTGGTCCTCAGATCTTCTGTGCCTAAATCCCAATCCCTGAGGACCTAATTCAGCTTGCTACACAAGCAGCACAGGTGATTCTCATGCAGGTGATGTGTGAATCACATTTTGTAAAATACTGCTATGTGGTATGTGTGCATATCAGTAAAACAGAAAAGTCAGCTGAAATTTGGGAGGGACGAAAGTGCTTCTATTTGTTCTGATTTGCATTATGTATGTGACCTACTTTTAAAGAGAATAAAAGAAATAATGTAATTTAGATTTATAATGAATTGAGTTGAATAGCTTTGAGTTATTTAAATTTATCTGAGATACCATAGGCGCTACATCTGTTTTAGAGTTAAACGATTCAGGCAATGACAACAAAAATATGTAAAATAATGTATTAATTATCTTTTAGAAAATGAGAGTTTCTACAAAGACGTGATGCCAGTAACTTCACAGCTCTGTATTTCTTAACCATTTCTATGGGTCTTCCTAAAATGAATTCTCTACTTCTTGCTCCAACAAATATACTAGACAACACTTAAACTCGTATAGGTGACTTTCGTCATCCCTGTAGGCATTCGCCATTGGCTTAAATGTAAAATGTCCTGAGTTAATCTTGCAATTCTGCCACTTACTAGCCTTGGGGAAATTGCATGCCTTATGCCCTATGCCTCAGAGTACTTATTTGTGAAGTAAGTAACGTACCTCATGTAGGGTTTGGGGGGTTAAATGTGATAATGCATGTGAAAGAGCATAATACCATGTCCAGCACATCACTGTTACTTTTCCTTTCTCTCCTCGGCTGTTAGTCTTTCCTTTCTCACGATTGTACTTAATTCTTCTAGTTTGATGCTTCTTATCTTCTAAAGGTGAATAAAACAAACAAGCTTAAGAACCATGCATTAAGTGGAAGAAGAACTGATGTGGAACCCAAGGATGCAATGTTAGGGTTTGGGATGTTCAGAGGCATTTCGTATTTAGTTCAGAGAGTTGAGAGTATTAATTTCAACCTCTATTTAAGTGGAAGCATTATTGGAACACTTGAAATTAAACCACAGAAGATTATTTAGGGTAAAAATCATTTGGGCACAAAATAGGGAAAATTCAATTTCACAAATTATTTATATACATAGAGATTTCACAAAATATAATATTAAATAATATTAAGTCATTTGCAGTCTTCTATATGGATAAGGCTTTTTCTACGGATAAGGATATTAGTTTATTATGCTTGATATAGAGACTTTAGGTTTTTTCCCATCTAACTCTAAGATGAATTTCCAGAGAAATTAAATTCGCATATTGCTTTTGAGAGAAATCCTTTAGTAAGAAGCTGAGTTAATGCATCCTTCTCACAAAGTTTTAGGCTGCTTTCAGTTTACTGGGTTATTTTTCTCTTTAGAGGAAGGAAGAAAAGAGAAGGCAGAGGGTCAGAAGTGAGGTATAGAAACAGAAGAATCATATTTTCTTTCTGTTCTGAAAAAATGAAATACAATGTTTTGCTAACAACTGTGGATGGCTAATTGCATTCATGTATTTTTAACTGTATCACTAATCTAAAAACAATTGGCACATACTTTCTCCTTGAGGGATAACAACAACAAAAACCTTTAGAGCATGACCATTGTCAGTGATTTGTGACGTTCACACAATATTCATTCTTTCATCTGGTTCAGTTTTAGGACATTGATCCAAACTTTTCCCTTCACATTCAGGTACATCAGGCAAAATCATTTGCACTTAAAGAATTTTCTTCCTGGGACAGTGTATGGTGCTGGCAGTAATGACACAATTTAGTTATTCTCATTGCTTAAGTCAAGACCTACTGTAGTGGGTGGTAGCACTACGTGCAATGTGTTAGTCTTCCGGCTCCCCTTTCATCCTTCCGTTAATGGGAAGTTAAGAGACCAAGTCCTCAAAACTTTCAAGAGAACTCAAGAGAGTTTGCTCAATGAAGTCCAAATATCAGGCTAAAAGCAAGTTGCAATTTTGATTTGAAACCTGCTTCCTACTAATGTCCCAACCCAGGTGTGGCCTGCATTTGATAAAACATTAACTTTGTTCTCTATGTAAACAAAATGGTAGCTGTCCAGGTGCACCTGTTGTATGGTATTACGGGCAACCACAAAGTTATCAGAGTGTAACGTAGAAAAAATAAACAGAACAAGTGTGCTAAGGGGCATGTTTAGATTGCTGTTGTAGATTATGTATACAGTTAAACCTTTCTGTCAAATAAGTTTAATGCAGTTACTGAAGATAATGTACAGCTCACATGGAAGTTAATTTCCCCAAGGTTCCCATATCACCCCGATATAGGTGAATATTCTAAAAGTCCTCTCAACAATTACACAACTGGAAGGTATTTAAAAGTACTATAGTGAAAGAAAAAGAAAAAGTGTTGCTGACTGAATATGGAATAGGCTATGCTTCCTTTTAATTTCTTTTGTGAAACGACAGAATGATAGAGACTACTGGGTACATTTATTACTGACAGGTGTAATTTCACCCCTACTCGAAAGGCCATGACTCTAAAAGGAGATGAAAGCCTCCAGCTGATGAATGAGGGAAGGAAAGTCTGACAGCAATAACATGACTGTCTCGAGGGAATGGAGTCATGTGGTCCTGCGGTTTACCATTTGGCCATGAAGTTACAAAGATTTACAGTGTGCTCTGAAGGGGTTTGGAACCCGTTTATTTGCACTTACTTCTGGAGAGCTGATAGAACAACTTAGTGAAACTACAAACAGTGTGACCAGCTCATCCCACAACTGATAATGACATAATGGTTATAGGCCACCCAGAGCAATTTAACCATGACTGATGAAACCCTCCTGCCAGCAAGTTTCTGGGCTAATAACAAGATTTAAGACAGCAACCTGGGTGTAAAAAGCCTTTATAATTATCATTGAACATGAACCACAGGTTTACATTTAGAAAGGGGCTTATATCACTTATGTAGATTTTATAGTATCGAAAGTAAGGTCCCAAAGGACTTTTTAGTTTTAGGTCCATTCTAATACAACTTTAAGATATAAAGCCTTTAAATTATATTGATTAATTAAACCAACATACATTCTGTATTATTATTAAGCACTGGGCTTAGAAACGGAGTTTAAGAAAATTAAACATGTAATCAAGACAAGATATATGTGAATTACTCTAATATAAGGAAGAAGGTGAGGAGTGTCATAGGAAAGACACAAGATAGAATGGGAGATAAAAACAAGTGGCTATGTCTCTTTAGGCATTAAATCAGCATACCATTTTGTTAGAATGTACTTTCTTTTGGGAGAAAATATTTGTAAACCATATGTCTGATAAGAAGCTCATATCCAAATTAGATGAGGAATTTATACAACTCAATAGCAAAAAAAAAAAGTTAAAAAATGGGCAAATGAGGGCTGGTCCGGTGGTGTGCAGTTACGTTTGTGCACTCTGCTTTGAAGGCCCAGGCTTCACTGGTTCGGATCCCAGGTGTGGACGTACGCACTGCTCATCAAGCCGTGCTGTGGCAGGAGTCCCACATACAAAATAGAGGAAGATGGGCACAGATGTTAGCTTAGGGCCAATCTTCCCCAGCAAAAAGAGGAGGCTTGGTGGCGGATGTTAACTCAGGGCTAATCTTCCTCCAAAAAAAAGGCAAATGACCCAAATGGACATTTTTGCAAAACAAACATATGAATGGCCAACAGGTATATGAAAAGGTGCTCAATATCACTAATCACCAGGGAAATGCAAATCAAAACTATAATGAGATATCACCTCACACTTATTAGGATGGCTATCATCAAAAAGTCAAGAGACAAACGTTGGGGAGGATGTGGAAAAAAGGGAACCCTCATGCACTGCTGGTGGAAATGTAAGCTGGTACAGTCATTACGGAAAACAGTATGGAAGTTCCTCAAAAAATTAAAAATATATGATCCAGGATTCCTACATCTGGGTAAATATCCAATGGAAATGAAAACTGGATCTCAAAGAGCTATCTACACTCCCATGTTTATTGCAGTGTTATTTACAATAGCCAAGACATGGAAACAACGTAAGTGTCCATCAATGAATGGATGGATAAAGAAAATCTGCTATATATAACATTCCATTGTAAGTATATATATATATATACATTATTCAGCCATAAAAATATTATTCAGCCATTAAAATATTATTATGAAATATTATTCACCCATAAAAAGAAGGAAATTCTGCCATTTGCAACAATGTGGATGAAACTCAAAGACATTACATTAAATGAAATAAGCCAGACACTGGAAAACAAGTACTGTATGATCTCACTTCTAGTGGAATCTTAAAACAGACAAACTCACAGAAGCAAAGAGTAGAATGGTGGGTGCCAGGGGCTGCAGGTGGGAGAAATGGGGAGATATTAGTCAAAGGGTACAAACTCAGGTATAAGATGAATAATTTCTGCGGATTTAATGTACAGCATGGTGACTGTAGTCAATAATATTATATAGTATACTTGAAATTTGCTAAGAGTAGATCTTGTGTTCTCACCAAAAACAAACCAAAAAAGGTAATTATCTGAGGAGATGAGTGTGTTAATTAGCTTGATTGTGGCAATCATTTCACAATATATATGTATATTAAATCATCACATTGTACATCTTAAATATATACAATTTTTATTTGTCAATTATACCTCAATAAAGATAGAAAAAAATTGCTCTCTTTTCCTTAAATGTGCAGCCCTTTACTTCTTCAGTGCAGTCAAGTTGCGGGGGAACGGAGATTCAGATGAGTTCAGGGATATTCACTCCAGTGAACAGAAAGCAGACTCTCACTGCCCTCCACACCTCACTGGTGTTAATTATTTTTATTAGAGCTTCTATTAAAGAAGTTGTTAATGTGATCAGAAAGAGGCATTCTAAAGGGGAATGAATCTCTTCAAATAATAAATTACTTAGAGCTACTTCATAAAGTATAAAGATTAAATAAGTATGCAAGTTGCCTGAAATTCCATAGATATTAATGAATAGTATTCAGCCTTTTTTAAAGTTTTAAGAAACTTCTCATAGTTAAAATGGTGTCCAGATATGATTCAGAGAGGGACAGAACTACTAAAATACATTTCACTTTTCAAACACAGTTTAGAATTTTTGGCTTCTTTTCAGTTTACGATTTTGAGGGTCATTTATGGATTATTCAAACAAAATTATTATTTTGCCAGACAAAATCCATTAGTAGGTACAGGTATTTGGTCACAGAAACTCATAGACTGTAGCACTCAAACATGTATAGACACACTAGGTAGTACTGGAAAGCTATCAAAACATACTGTTGCACATAAAATAAAAATTATAAGAAACTCCACTAATGCCATATAAAGAAAAAACAGGAAAAGTTGTAAACCTTAAATTCACCATGAAAAAATCATTATAGCACTCTTTGACATTTACCGAAAGCAGGTGACTACTTACATCCACAGAAAAACTTGCACACAGATGCTTATAGTAGCCTTACTTATAATTGTCAAAACTTGGAAGCAACCAATACGTCCTTCAGTGGGTGAAGGGATAAATAAACTGTGGTACATCCAGAAAATGGGATATTACTCAGGACTAAAAAGAAATGAGCTATCAAGCCATGAAAAGACATGGAGAAAACTTACATGCATCTTACCAAGTGAAAGAATCCAGTCTGAAAAGACTATATACTACATGATTCCAACTATATGATATTCTGGAAAGGGCAAAACTATGGAGATAGTAAAAAGACCAGTGGTTGCCAGGGGTAGGGGGCTAGTGGGGAGAAGAATGAAGAGGCAGAGAGAGCACAGAGAATTTTTATGGCAATGAAAATACTCTGTATGATACTCTAATGATGGATACATGTAATTATACATTTGTCCAGACTCATAGAATGTACAACACCAAGTAAAGTTAAGCAAGGGTTAATTGTAATGTAAAGTATGGACTTTGGGTGATTACAATGTGTCAGTGTAGGTTCATCAGTTGTAAAAAATGTACCACTCGGGTAAGGGATGTTGATAATAGGGAAGGCTACCCATGTGTGGGGGCAGCAGGTAAATGTGAAATCTCTGTTCCTTCCTCTCTATTTTGCTGTGAACCTAAAACTGCTCTAAAAAAATTGTCTTCCAAAAAAATCATTATATGTTTCATTATTATTTTGGCCCAGTACAAAAATAAACAAGAAATAATAAAATTAGCACTTATTACTCTGGATTGCTTAAAAATCACCTGATATCAAAGAAATATCATGTTAAAACAATTCAACATTAAGAAAAGTGAAAATCTTTATACTTTAGTAAATAAACCCTACAAATGAAGCCTTGAAACACTTCTAAAAGGATATCTCCTGAAACAGCTTCATTTTCTCACTACATAGTTTCTTGACCTTGGAAATATTTGCATCAACAGCATGACAAAGTTATCAAGATTCCTTAACACAGTTTAAATAATATCACAGGAAGAAATACTTCAATAACGGTGAATATTATTCAGATTTCACTGCAAACTTTTGCCAGTGTGAATAATTACACACGAGGCAAGAGTCCTATTTATTTACAAAGTCACATTATTGAATATAATGTAAAGTAGCTATTTTTTTAAAAAAGCCTGAAGTTTCTAGACATAGTGAGGTGATCAAATAGTAAATTTATGTATACTAAAAGGCTTGGAAACTTTTCAAGAAATTCTTCCACACGTTCCTTCATATTGAGTTATATCTAAAAGTCTCATATACTATTTGAACCTCAAATACACAATTAAAGTAAATTCATTGGTGATCTCGTCATTTGTAGAACTGAATTTTATCATGAAACATTTTCACCCAGCATTTCCTTCTTTTCATCTCCTTTTCATCATCCTCTCTCTACGCACAAACACACAAAAATACACACGCACTGCTAGCTTTACCCAGTTTTATATAACAATTCTAACTGATTTATGACCCTTAACATGATTATTCTAACTCTATTATTATTCATTAAACCCCTTAGTTTCATCTCATTAGGTAACATCTGCTTTCTACCAATGCCAAGGAAGATAGGTTCTTTAAATAAACTTTCTTCAAAAAACAAGAATAAGAATGTAGGAGTTGTATGGATCTTTAAAAGCTGGAAATCTAAGTTCTTTCGTTACATCCAAAACGAAGTTTTTCTATATGAAAGCCCTCCATTTACTCCAAGAAAATCATGGAAAATATCAACATCTGTGTATTGCAATAAAAGTACTACGTGTAACTGCCATTCACCAAGCCAGTGAGTAATTTGGAAAACAGTAGCAAAAGACCTTGGAGTGTAGTATATGTGGGATGAAGCCAAACTGTTTTTCTCACATGCAAATGAAACTTTTCCATGAGCACTACTTTCTGCCTTTGCCTCTTCAAGGTATCAGCAGCATCAGCCTCCTGTTGATTTAACTCCGATAAACTGAGAGGAAATCCAAGTGAGGCATGTTCCATATGTTAACAAATCCTCCTATTACAGTGTAATTTGAATCTCACCCTCTGGTATTATTGGAATTAGTCATCGGTCAGGCATATCAATAAGAATTAGAATATTGATAAATGAACAAAAAAATGTGCAACTGGCTATTTAATTATTTAAATATTTCATTTACTTTCCTTTCATGAACTCACCTTCCAATGTTGGTAAAAAGAGACACATAGCTCAAAAATGAGATAGTCAGATAGAAGATTCAAGAAGCTTATACATTAAATAATCCATTTCCTAATTATTTAGGTTTAACAACACTTGTGAATGGTATACAATTTAAGATAGTCCACTTCTTTTAAGTGAGTATCTCCACACATTGTAATTATATAATGATATGTATGTATATATACATAAATATACATATATTGAAATATAGAGGGATATATAACTATAATATAGCAGAATCAAAAAGAAATTTTAGCTAGGAAATGTTTCATAAACGTCTCCCCTACATTACACTCTAATCTAAAATAAAAATAAGCAAAACTACGTCATATAACCTTCAGATTGTTACATTACATGAGCTCCTAGTCCAGTGCAGTTTCTAGGCTGCCCCCACTGTGATGGATTCATGACTGTAATTACATTTCTATTCCCACAGCATTAGGTAATAGAAAGCAGGTCTTTCACCTTTACAGTGATACCTTTCACAGGTCTCTTTGCACCACTTAAATTGCAAAACAAGCCCTCAAAACAATCCTTCCTATTCTGGACTCATGCCCTTCCAACACTCACAGCTTTCACCCTGCCATGAGAAACCAAGCTATGGTCATCAATTCCTTTGGTTTTCTGAAAAATGACCCAATGTTTCCCTGATTCTGAAGTCAGAAAATACTGAGATTCTTATATCTCAGTGTTTTTTTTTTTCTTACCATTCACTTTTGCATACTTCTCCCATATTTACAGCTATAACCCCTGGTATCATCAATCTTCTTGTCTCCCTCCTTCCCTTCCTTACTTTCTCCCTATCTCTCTCTGTCTCTCTATTTGTCTCTATCTCTCTCTGCAACTCTCTCTGATTCTCTCTTGCCCCACTTTTTGCTTTTAACAAATGCTGAGCACCTGGACATCCTTGTGAAGCAGAGAATACATTGACAAACAAGAGAGACATGGTCTCTATTCTTATGGTGCTTTTTCTTCCTGTCTATGTAAGAAGACAGAGTTGGAGGAAAATTGCAAGTGTGATGAAGAAGTTCAGGGTATGACAGGGTCACACAATAAACATATTTAACATTCTATTTGTCATATTTTTACTGAGGAAGTAGCATTCAAGCTGGCCTCTGAAAGATAAAAAAGCACACAAAAACAGTACACAAATAAAAAGATACAAAAGCACAATAGAAATTGGAGTAAAGGCAATCATAATCTTGACTGAGAGGCCCCTGTTCTCTGTCACTTAGGTCAAGGAGACTGTCCCCAAAGACTAGCCTTCCTGACTTCCTTCCCTTCTTCTCTCCTCCTTTCCTTCCTTCTGCAAATGTTTCCTGAATGTGTGCTATATGCCAAAGACAAGAAATTTCAAACAATTATCAAAATTATTTAGCAATTATTATCACAGTTTAAACATACAAATACTCTGCTAGAAATTTATTTTACAGAAAATCTCAGATAAGAGAAAGATATACTCAGAAAATGTATGTTTTTTAGTTTTGTAACAGCAAAAGAGAAAAGAGGAAATGCTTATCATTTGGAGTATAGGTTAAAAAGCATATGGTGTGTCCACACAATGAAATATGATGCAGCTTTTAAAAAGGCCGAGGCAGAAGTACATGACCTATCATCACAGCTGGTTCACGTATATTTTCACATGGAAAGAGCAATGCAGAAGAGTGGACTTGGCGTAATCCCATTAGCTAAAATATGCAAAAGGATTTCTAAATTTAAATCTGTAATTCTATTTACAGGTGTATCTGTCTATAACCATATACCCATCACTTTAACGATGGCTATATATCCTTGTACATAAATAGAAAATTTCTGGAAAGACTGACAAGATACTGCTAGTTGCAGAAGGGACAGTGAGGTTAGAAAATGGAACTCACTATTAAAAGTCATACCTATTATTAAAGCATTTACTTGCTTAGACATTCATTTACGTATTTTTTTAAAATTTATTCATTAGCTAGAATAGTTGGGAGTTTCCTTGACTCTTCTTTCAACAAGTGGAGTGGTCCCTCTTAGGATTACAAAAGCAAGGCAATTTAGCCCCCACTACCCTAAGAGGTTTTGTGTGGACTGGCCAAAGCTGTCCTTCCCTGAAAACTGTGGGAAACTGCCCATGAAACACACAAAACAATGCGGCATGACTAACTTTTAAGTACTTGATATACAAAAATTTTGAAAGATGCCATTGAAAATGACAGGTAACAACAGGTGAATCTGTAGAAGGTATACAGGTGTTCCCTGTACTATTCTTACGCCTTTTCCATACTTTGAAATTATTTCTAAAAAAAAGATTCAAAAAAGAAAAAGGAAATAATGATACATTATTAGGTAGGTGACATAACAAACTGTTTTTTGTTTTTTATAAAAACAACTAAATGCCTCTTTTCAATTCATTTGTAGGTTATGTTTAAAGCCAGAATGGAATACCACAAGCAAAAAGCTCATTCTTGAAAACACATTCCTGACATTTGTGTCTATTTCTTTCATTTCAAAGGTGATGGACTAAAGTTAGTAAGAGTGTTTCATAATGTTATTTCCTCTTGGCTATATAATCTAGCTGTTCAGTTTTCCCGTATGTACTTAGAGTAAGATTTTTAGTAGGACTTCTTTTATGTTTAAGAAAAAATGATTATTATGAAAACACTTCAGGAAAATCATTTTTGGTATTTTCCTTCTCCTCCCATTAGGAGGCCACTTTTTACCTTTGGAAAATAAAGTCATAGACATGCTTATTAAGCATTTGGTTGAAAAGTAAGTGTTGTTCCAAAGAAAATGTATTTGCACAGAAGTATCTCTTCAATGAAAATCACCTAACTCCCACTTTCTAAAATATGAATAAATTATCTTAACATGACCTCAAGTAGAATTACAAATAGCTATTTCTCTTTTAATTGAGGTATGAATTTTACATAACTCAGCCATGAAAAATGTAACTTTAAAATTTTTTCTCTATAACTGAACTTAAGTTACCTTGTGAGTCCCCATTTTCACTGTTGGCAAAACATGTGATCTTGCCAGTGTAAAATAAACTCAGTTATTTTTTTGCAGTTTAAACATATTTTCTTTGAGGAAAATATTGGGTTGGCTCAGAATTCTCCTCCTCCCTATTCTCCTTTTGATCCTCCTAGGGTTAAATTTTTCCTTCTGGTATCACAGTGATCTCAGGGGACAGGTGTTCAATCCAAGTTACTGACACCTATCCATCCTACCTCTCTGATGTGATGTGTAATTCATACTTTCGTAGAATTCGTATTTTGTTTTTTGATTGTTATCCCTGTATTTACCTTGAAACATGGGTGAACCTCTTTGCTTTCCAGTTGACAGTCATGGGCACACACGACCAGCACTTCACAGTGCAGATAGAACATGGGAGTTATCAAGAGAAAATTGATAAGCAGAGAAGCAATAGAACACACAGCATCTCCAGGCCTCAATTCTCATCACCCACTGCTCAGGTCTATGTGCCCTCAGTGCACATTTCAGCAGAGAGGGAACTTGAGTAAGTAACGCTCTGCATATTTATGAAGCTAAGGGGCAAGGTAATCTATGTGATGTGTAACAGTAGAAACTTCCTCAACAGGGATGGCCTTGTTAGAAATGCGGAACCTCTGGACCTCAGCAACTGTTCTTCTGTTGAACTAACTTACACCTGCTGAGCCAGCTCTCTGCCAAGCAACCAAGAGAGGAAAGAAAATTAGCCATCAGGGCCACTGGATTTGTCTCTCATCAACCTAAATCTAAGGGTTGACTATTTTTTATATTTAAATTTTTATCCTGGAATCCTCCTCTGGCATAAGGCAAAGATCTGATACTGTGTCTCTTTACTTAGCAGTTTTGATAATGTTTCAATTAGTTCTCTTGAACTTTGGAATAAAATGACATCATTGTCCACTACTGATTCTTTGAATTCTTCCTTTCCATGTTTGTATATTTTTATTTATTTTTGTTGTTATTTCTTAGGCTAGGGCCTCTAGCCTAATTTTGCACAATTTCACGGATTGCCAACATTCTGGTCAAGTAGTTGAACTTTAACAGGCACACATCTAGGGTTTCACCTCTGCCTTCTCCTCATTTACATTTACATGGAGCCTCTTGATTTTTTTTTTAAAAAAGTGCTTTCTTCTAACTTTTACTTCTTCCCAAAGAAATGGACAAGTTACTGGTTCTGACTTCTCTCAACTGGTGGAGCTAATCAAGCAAAAGCTGTAAGTGTGAAGTGGTGTAGTGATCCTAGGTAAACATCCACTCTGTAGAACATACACTCCCTTAGGCAATATCATTTTCTCATTCTATCTGACTTTAGGATCTTCTCTCAATCAATTCCAAATTTAGGAGATGAACAGAGAAGTCTACATAATGTCCTCAAACTCCAACAGTATATATTGCTTATTTATTCATACCCTTTACATTTCAAATGCAAAACATGGTATATTTTCCATCAAGGAAAATTCATCAAATAAAAAACTTTAAGAAGTATCCAAATCAGATAAACTCAAGATTTAGGCAGAAATAAGTTATAGTAGCACAAACTTTCCACTTTAAATAATGCCATATGATAAAGCAGTGAGATTAGAAGCTTAACATCTTCAATTTATCTTGTTAGATAATTAAGATAGATATAATAAGCTGTCACCTCTTTGAGTCTCCATTTCAACATCTGTAAACTAAAAGTAAGAGAACATTTTAAGTTTTTCCTAGTGGTTCCTCTCTTCAACTATCTAGCAAGGTCACTACTTTATATCATAATCTTTGCCTCCCACCCTGCCTCACTCAGTATGCAACGCCAGCTGGCACCAGAGGCCCTCCAAAGCAGCTCCTGCCCTGGGGGCCTGACCCTGCACACAAACGTGCTCACAGCAACTGTGGCCCAGGAACAACAGGAGGGTGCACACAGCCTACGTGGGGGACATGCCTGCAGCACCTGGCTCTGGTACCCAGGGAGGAATATGCTACTAGGCCCCACAGGACACTTTCTACATAAGGCCACCCCTTCAAGCCTGGGAGACATAGCTGATCTAAGTGAAACATAGAAACAAACACAGAGAGTTAGGCAAAATTAGGGGACAAGGGAAAATGTTCCAAATGAAAGAACAAAACAAAAACCTCAGAAAAAAGTAAACAAAATGGAGATAAGTAATCTACTAGATAAAGTGTTCAAAGTAATGGTCATAAAGATGCTCACTGAACTCAGGAGAAGATGGGATGAACAAAATGGATAAACACAGTGAGTACTTCAACAAAGAGATAGAAAAATATTAAAAAAAGAACCAATCAGAGCTAAAGAATGCAATAACTGAAATGAAAAATACACTAGAGAGAATCAACAGCAGATTAGATGATGCAAAAGAACAGACCAGTGACCTCGAAGACAAGGAAGTAGAAATCAACCAATTAAAACAGAAAACAGAATTTAAATAAATGAGGATAGCTTAAGAGACTTCTGGGACAACATCAAGCATACTAATATTTGCATTATAGGGGTCCCAGCAGGAGAAGAGAGAGGAAGGGACAGAAAATCTATTCAAAGAAATAATGGCTGAAAACCTCCCTAAACTGGAGAATAAAACAGACATCTAAGTCCAGGAAGCACTGAAAATCCCAAATAAGATGAACCCAAAAAGACCCACACCAAGACATATTATAATTAAAATGTCAAAAGTTAAAGAAAAAGAGATAACCTTCAAAGCTGCAAGAGAAAACCTAATACTTACATATAAGGGAATCCCCATAAGACTATCAGCTGATTTTTCAGCAGAAAATTTACAGGCCAGAAGGGAGTGGCATGATATATCCAAAGTGCTGAAAGCAAAAAACTTACAACCAAGAATGTTCTACTGGCAAGGCAGAACATTCATTCTACCTTCATTCAGAATTGAAGGAGAGATACAGAGTTTCCCAGACAAGCAAAAACTAAAGAAGTTCTTCACCACTAAACTGGCCTTATAATAAATGTTAAAGGGACTGTTTAAAACAGAAAAGAAAAAGAAATAACTAGAAATAAGAAAGTTATGAAAGAAAATTCTGATTGGTAATGGCAAACATATAGTAAAGGCAGTGGATCAATCATCTATCTAGCTAGTTCGAAGGTTAAAAGGCAAAAGTAGTAAAATCATCTATATCTCCAAGAATTTTTTAAGGATACACAAAACAAAAAGACGTAAAATATGACATCAAAAACATAAAACGTAGGGGTGGTAAAAATGTACTGTTTTTATTCCTCTCTCTCTATTTTTTGTGTATATATTATAAGGTTTTGGCTTGTGATTACCATGAGGTTCATATATAACAACCTATGTATATAGAAGTCTATTTTAAGTTGATGGTCACTTAAGTTGAGTGCATTCTAAAAACACTACATTTTTACCACCCTAAACACTCCACCAAAAAACTATTAGAACCAATAAATAACTTCAGGAAAGTTGCAGGATACAAAATCAATATACAGAAATTTGTTTCATTTCTATACACTAATAACAAACAATCAGAAAGAGAAATTGAGAAAACAATCCTTTTTACAAGTGCATCAAAAAGAATAAAATATCTAGGAATAAACCTAACCAAGGAGGTGAAAGACCTGTACTCTGAAAACTATAAGACATTGATGAAAGAAATTGAAGATGACACAGAGAAAGGGACAGTATACCATGCTCATGGATTAGAAGAATTAATATTGCTAAAACGTCCATACTATTCAAAGAAATCTACAGATTCAACACCATCCCTATCAAAATGCCAATGGCATTTTTCACAGAACCAGAACAAATAATACCCAAATTTGTATGGAACCACAAAAGATTCCGAATAGCTAAAGCAATCTTGAGAAAAAAGAATGAAATGGGAGGTATCATGCTCCCTGATTTCAAACTATACTACAAAGGTATAGTAATCAAAATTGTATGGTACTGGCACAAAAACAGACACATAGATCAATGGAACAGAATAGAGAGCCAGGAAGTAAACCCATGCTTATATGGTCAATTAATCTAAGACAAAGGAGGTAAGAATACACAATGGGGAAAAGACAGTCTTTTCAACAAGTGATGTTGGGAAAACTGGACAGGTACATGCAAAAGAATGAAACCGGACCACTTTCTCATACTGTATACAGAAATAAACTTAAAATGGATTAAAGACTTAAATGTAAGACCTGAAACCATAAAACTCCTAGAAGAAAATGTAACTACTAATCTTTTTGAAATAGGTCTTAGTAATCTTTTTTGTAATCTGTCTTCCCAGGCAAACACAACAAAAGGAAAAATAAACAAATGGGACTACATCAAACTAAAAAGCTTTTGCTTAGTGAAGGAAGTCATCAACAAAACGAAAAGGCAACCTACTGAATGGGAGAAAATATTTACAAATGATATATCTGACAAGGTGTTAATATCTAAAATTCATACAATTCAATATCAAAAACCAAACAATCTAATTAAAAAATAGGCAGAGGGGTCAGCCCCATGGCCTAGTGGTTAAGTTCAGTGTTCTCTGTTTCAGTGGCTTGGGTTTGTGGGTTCAGATCCAGGGCACAGACCTATACCACTTGTCAGCCATGCTGTGGTGGTGACCCACATATAAGATAGAGCAAGATTGGCATGGATGTTAGCTCAGGGCTAATCTTCCTGAAGCAAAAAAAGAGGAAGATTGGCAATAGACATTAGCCCAGGGTGAATCTTCCTCAGGAAAAAAGAAAAAAAAGGCAGAGGACCTGAATAAACATTTTTCCAAAGACATAGAGATAGCTGATAGACACGTGTAAAGATGCTCAACATCACTAATCATCATGGAAATGAAAATCAAAAAAAAATGAGATATCACCTCACACCTGTAAGAATGGCTATTATCAAAAAGACAAGAAAGAAATGTTGGTGAGGATGTGGAGAAAAGGGAACCTGTGTACACTGTTGGTGGGAATGTAAATTGGTGTACTACTATTGAAAACAGTAAGGGAGTCCCTCAAAAAATTAAAAACAGAACTATCACACAATCCAGCAATTCCACTTCTGGGTATTTATCCAAAGAAAACAAAATTTGAAAAGATCTGCACCTGCATGTTCACTGCAGCATTATTCACAACAGCCAAGACATTAAAGCAACCTAACTGCCCATCGATAGATGAATGGATATAGAAGATGTGGTATACATATACATCAGAATATTACTCAGCCATAAAAAAAAGAATGGAATCTTGCCATTTTGGACAATATGGATAGACGTGGAGGGCAGTATGCCAAGTGAAATAAGTCAGACAGAGAAAGACAAATATCACATGACTTCACTTATATGTGGAATCTAAAAAACAAAACAAACAAAATAAAACAGAAGCAACCTCATAGATATAAACAACAAACTGGTGGTTGCCAGAGGGGAGGGAGGTGGGGGATGGATGAAATAGGGGAAGGGGATTAAGAAGTACAAACTTTCGGTTATGAAATAAATAAGTCACGAGGATGTAATGTACAGCACAGGAAATACAGTCAATAATACTGTAATAACTACGTATGGTGACAGATGATTACTAGACTTGTGGTGATGATTTCATAATATATATAAATGGCAAATCACTATATTGCGCACCTGAAACTAATATAATATTGTATGCCAACTATACTTCAATAAAAAAGTAATAATCTTATGTGTAAATCTTAATAACTAATATTGATTAAGCACTCACTAATTACAGACATCATACTAAGCACATCACACGCTCTATCTCATTTAAAGTACTCTGTAATCTACTGAATGAGAGCCGCTGTTACCCTAATTCCACAGCTGAGGAAACTGAGGCACAGAGATGGCATATCATTTTCATATAGTGCTGCAACTAGTAAATATCAGAGGTCAACTATGAATCTAAAACTCTGACTCCAGCGCCTACTATTTTTACCACAGAATAAGTCTATTTATTAGAACACTTCTTCCATATGTCTTGGACACAGAACCATCCTTTAGGAGCTGTCCATTCTCATGAAAAAAAATCTGAGTTCTTCAATGGTGAAAAGGAAATAACCACAGTATGCAATAACCGTCATGAGAGCTATAGTACAGACTTGATGAAACATTCTTAATTTTGCCACTTTTTGCATCTATAAAAGACTTTAAGACAAAGCTTATTTTTTGTTTCAAACCTTATAACAGCACAGGGAGTCCGGTCTATATTATCATACATTTGCATTCGGAAAATAAATTTACACTGTCAAAGGAGAAAACGGACTTAAACAGAAGCTGATTAAACGCTTGAACATAATTCAAGGCACTATACCATTGAAGTGACTCCAAAAAGTGACATGCATGTAATATAAGATCCTGAACTACATCAGAACTCCAGGATTTAGCAAAAGGCTAAGAGAAGAGTTCATTCACGTAGAGGAAAAGAAAATTTTCTTTGGACTAGTTATATCAGATAATATGTTTGTTTAAGGAAAAATAAACAGGTGAGAAAAAGTTCTGCATGCCTAACATGGAAGGAAAGCATATTTGTGCCTAATATATTGCAGAAACTGTTTTAGTACAGCTCATTCTTTCAAAAATATTACCCTCATACAGTGGCCAAGGTCAGTTTGAATTTAGGTAATCTGCTATATATAAGTGCGGATCATATACGTTAAACTCAGCTCAGAGGTAATCTGACATCCTACCTTTTAAAAATATTTTTCCTGCTTATTATTCATGGATTACTAATTTTTCCCTTTGAGATCTGGTAATCTTTAGCTTTCTGTTTGGTTTTGTATCCCAAGTTCAAGTGTATAACATTCAAGTATCCTACTGATAATCAACAACCTTCATTCCTTCATTACTAAAGGCGCATATTATGATTTGGTCACATGCCTTATAAAAGCACTACTGTAAATGTTTCAGGAATAAATGATCCCTTACAACCCAAACACAAGTTTCCGACCTCAAAGATTTCCTGGGAGTGTAACAGTAGTAGCCTGCAAGATCAAGAGCAGCAGTACCTCATTTTACATGAAAGTCATAACACGCAATCATGAGGGACACCTGAGAGAGTTTTGAGTCTGAACTCATTGTTAATAGGGCTCTTTAAATTCAATACCACTGCAATTTTGAATTTACACTGTGCAGACTAGTGAAAACAAAATAGGACTGGAGATGAGGGAACTTACTTTCTAGACCCCTCTGGCCACTAACTACATGGCTCAACCTCTAAAACACTCAGTGTTATCTCTCATTACCAATCCTATGTATGACAGTAGAGCATCAAAGGTGGCTGAAAGGTGGCTCACAGGATATGAATATTAGACACATAATTTTAAAGAGCCCAATATTGTCACTGCTAGCAAGAACTTAGAAAAGCACCTTGTAATAACTTATACAGGTATCTCAAGAAACAGTGAAATCGCAGGATATATTTTGGGAACAAAGTGTGCAGAAAATAAAGAAGATTATAAAGTTGTGGATGTAATGGCAATGTAAAGGACAGACCTAGGGACTGTACATAAGGTACGAGGGCAGGGATCCATAATTCATTTTATGTCCTTCGTAGCATCTAAAACAGTGCATTGCAAAAAATAGGCAGATCATAAATGTTGTAATTAAAATGAATGCATACTCAGGGGCTTTTTCGTCTTGAATTTGGCTCAATAAAAGCTACTCTGCACAAAGCTTTACTTTCATACAGTTGGGGGTGGCTAGAGGCCAAGTGCAACATTTGGGCATGCATCATATCGTCTTGTGGATGTTCCTTTTTTCAGAGGTGAAATAAATTGACACTGGAAGTAATTTACTCTGACAAGAATGTGGCCAACATTTGAGTGTTAGGTATCTAACTCAAGACTATATTAAGTGGGAATTCAACGAAAGATGTCTTCTCTCATGATTTCCTTACTAGAAAAGCTGAGGAAATATGACCTGAATGACAGTAGATTAGATACAATCGAACAGCTTTGCTCAAACAAGGTTTGAGATGGGCAACAAGTGTGCCAGTCAAAGATTTCAGGATATGATCCCATATAATATCCAATATTGCTATCTGCTGCTGGCTTATCAAATCTACAAATGTTGAATGCACAGATGTATGAGAGTTAGCTAACGTGGGATTAATGATTTAGGATTCCAAAATATCCTGATAAGCTGAGAAAAATGACCTGAATCACATGAAAACATACAATGTTCAAGAAAAAGGTGTAACTGCTGTTTTTATATGCAAACTAATCAATTCCATTGGTATAGAATGAAGGATTTGGCTTAACAACAATTCTTATTTAAAAATACGACATTCTGATTTACCATAACATTTAATTAAGTTTATATTCTGACTTGACTGTGGCATAAACCAGAACAATCATGGGATGCACTACCGAAGGTGGTATCTAGATGACAGGAATGTGTAGTACACTATGCTCCGTGTTAGTATATTGTACTCCACGCTAGCATGTAGTAGAGTGCTGAGTCTGGTTTTAGGTGACATGTTAGAGTGCCCCTGGGCTCTGTCCTCCAACTTCTTCTCAATCTATGCTCATTTCTTTAGCAATGGCATCAATCTCATAGCTATAAGTAGCACTCATACACTCAATACTCCCAAAACATTAACTTAAATGCAGACCTCCACTCTGAAATCCAGATTTTTATATCTATGTCTGCTTAACATCTTTGCTAGGATGCATAATGAGTATCTCAATGGAACTTGACCCCTACTTCACACCATATGCGAAAAAAGTAATTGCTGATAATAATATACATCTAAAAGTAAACAATAAAACTTCTAGAAGATAAAATAGGAGTATTTATTTGTAATCTTGGGATAGCAAAATTACCTTAAACAGGATAGAAAAAGCTATTTCCACAAAGGAAAAGATTAATGAATTGGACTACATTAAAATTAAGAACTTTCATTAAGAGTGCAAAAAGTGAAGCCACAGAGTGGGAGAAGATAGCCCCAGAACATATAATCAGCAAAGACTTTTAATCTTGAGTATACAGAAAATGCCTTAAATCAATAAGAAAAAGGCAAAAAATATAGTAGAAAAATGGACAAGAGACTTCTCAGAGGAGGATATCCAAATGACCAATGAACATATGGAAGACTTCATCAATAATCAGAGAAATGCAAATTTAAACCACAATGAAAAAACACCACACACTTATTAGAATATCTAAAATCAAAAATTAAAATACCAGGGGCCAGCCCTGTGGCCTAGTGGTTAAGTTTGGCGCACTCTGCTTCAGCGGCCTGGGTTCAGTTCCTGGGCGCAGACCTACACCACTTGTCATCCGCCATGCTGTGGTGGTGATGCACATACAAAATAGAGGAAGACTGGCACAGATGCTAGCTCAGGGTGAATCTTCCTTAAGCAAAAACAAACAAACAAACAAAAAGGAATACTGGCAACAGATGTTAACTCAGGGCGAATCTTCCTCAGCAAAATAAAATAAAATAAAAAATTAAAATACCAAATGTTAATGAGACTATGAAGCAACAGGGACTCTCATATATGGTTGCTGGGAATGTAAATTCTCCCATTGACTTTGGAAAGTAGCATTATCTACTAAAGTTAAACATACATATATGCTATGACCTAACAATTTCACTTGTAAGTATATATCCAGTAGAAACTCACATAAATATGCACACAAAGACACATACAAGAATGTTCACAGCACCATGATTCATAGCAGGCCAAAACTGAAAACAATCTGCTATCCATAAACAGTAAAACAGAAAAATAAATTGTGTTATCATATAATGGAAAACCACAGAAATGAAATAGTATACACTCTAACTACACACACAACAACATGATGACCTTCACAAACAAAATATTAAGTGAAAGAACTTAGACAATACGGTTCTATTTATATAAAATTTCAAAAATGGCAAAACCAGTCTATGGTGTTAGAAATCACAACGGTGATAATATTTCGGGGTAGGAAAGTAGCAACTGAATGGACACACTGGGGACTTATTTGATATCTACAGATGTTGTTTTTTTATTAGGGGTATTGATCAAATAGTTTGTTCGCTTTATGGTAATTTATGGAGCTGCACATTTACGAGTTGGGTACTTTTATGTGTATGCTATACTTCAATTTTAAAAGGTTTTTTAAGGGACATTGAAAATTAGGGAGCATCAAGAAGAAATCAATCAGCATACCGAAAGTTCAAATAGTGATTGAAGGAACTAAAAAATTTAACATAAAAAGGCCCAGAATATTTAAAAGAAAAAAATGAAAGTTATCTTCAAAAATCACCGTGTGGAAGCAGTATTATTTTATATTGTTCTAGAAGATAAGTAACCAAAAGAAGGCAGGTTTTTCCCAGCACTGTCTAATTGTTAGAACTCTCTGAAATGTAAATAACAACCTACAAAGAAATGTTATCTATCAATGAAAATATTTAAATTACTCTATCTGTCCCTCTCTTGCTCCCTCCCCTCCATCCTCTCTCCCTCCCTCTACAATCCCTCTCTCTCTCCCCGACTCCAAAATATAATCATAGAAAATGAGATCTTTTATTTCCTCAATCCTATTTCATTCAGGTTAATGACACAAAGAGCCCCAAGTGTGATGGGAGCCCTCACCAGGGGCCAGAGGTCCAGGGCTATGTAGTCCATGCCCTGCCAACTCTACTTCCCCCGAAGGAGAAAGTGTTTTGGAACTGGATGTTCTTCCTTTTCCAAGGAACTTGGAGAACTCCACTACCTCAGAAAACACACAAGAAAATATGTGCATGATTGCCCTTACTAGATAACTTAACAAATATTTCATACCTGATTACAGAAGCCAAAGTGGTACGCAGCATCCTTTCAATGACACCCATCTCTTAGGTCTGCAGAAACCTCCAAAACAACAGCACCTTGCTGAACTTTATACTTACTTCAGCATATTAGTTTTCAAATAATTGAGATGTCCTTTTACTTGATTACTCTTTATCCCACTCCAATAAGGTAGAAAGCATTCAGATCAAAAAGTCACCTTACTTCTGGCCTATCAAATAGCATCTATTGCAAAGCAACAGGTACATTTAAAATGTAGAAAGCATTCAGATCAAAAAGTCACCTTACTTCTGGCCTATCAAATAGCATCTATTGCAAAGCAACAGGTACATTTAAAATGTTGGACAAGTCCCCCAAACATAATGCACAAAGAGTTCCTATATCATTTTGTGCATATATTACTTTTCCTGGTATTCCCAGAAATCTTCAAAGCATGGGAAAATCTGCTTTACCAAAAATTACATTAATAAATGAACAGAACATTTTATATATGTATATATAAATTATACATATATATGAGCATAACGTGAGTGTATGATGCTCCTATCACCAACATTAGATTCTTGGTAGTAAGGGGTATAATAACATAATTCTGCTTTAAAAAATAATGCTCTGTAATTGTTGAGGATTAAAATATATCTATCATTATTAATAAAGAGGAAGCAGGTATAGTTGGGCTTATTCATGGAGGAAAAAAAGAAGGAGAGATGGCAGGAGGGAGGAGGGGGAGGACTCTATCCAAGAAGGAATGTGATTTTATCAGCTGAGCCCTGGAGAAGCTGAGAACTCAGAACAGGCAATTTGTGCCACAGAGCAAAGTCTTCTATATTCAAGAGGCTTCCACCTATTGGTAATCTCCCTGACCAATCACAGGTTAATACAAAACCCATCAGGGCTCACAGTCAGCTTTTATGTGGCTTTTTTCTTAAATACGAATGAATAGCCAAGGATCACTAAAAATTTGAGAAAAATCTTGCAACACGATAGACCACAAATACATACAAAAAAGATTTACCCTGGAAGACACAGAAGTAATTTAGGCAACGGAGAAAATTAACGAACAAAACAAGACAAAAAACTCCAGTCTCCGTAGAGATCACAGAAGAAGACAACACTAAGATGAAAGAATATCAGCTAGAACAGTGATATGCCTGCTCAGCCTGCCGATCTCAAATAAGACCATGACAGTAGAGGAAGAGGAGGAACGAGTAATCAAAATTAACAAATTAATCTCAGGTGTTGGGGCAATCTTAGAAGCTGGAAAATACCAAAATACTCGGAAACTAAATAACAACTTTTAGATAACTCATGGGTCAAAAGGAAATCAGAAAGTAATTTGTACTGCATAAAAAATGAATTGTATGAAAATGAAAATATGACCTATCAAAATATTTACTGGAGTTAAAGCAGTACTTAGAAGGCAATTTATAGCACCAAAACATCTGTATTAGATGAGAAAAATCCCAAATCAATGACCTAAACTTTCATTTTAAGAAACTAGGAAAATAAGAGCAAATTGAACCCAAAGTAAGCAGAATAAATAATAAAGAGTAGACATCAGTGATATAAACAATACAAATCAATAGAGAAAGTTAATAAAGCTAATAGCTGATTCTATGAGAAGTTAAATAAAATTGATAAACCTCAGGCCAGACAGCTCAGGAAAAAAGAAAAGACAAAATTACCAGTATAAGAAATGAGAGTGGATATCACTGTAGACTTACAGAAGTTAAAATGGCAAGGGAATATTATGAATAACTTTATGCTAACAAATTCGACAAATTATAAGTGCCAACACAAAGCAGACATTCAATAAAAGACAACCATCTTAATTACAATTGTAAGTGATAACATTGCAACGGCTTTATATTGGTCAAATATGAAGAGGAGTAGAGATTTCTAAAAACAGAATGACAGATAAACTGATCCTTCTAGACTTTTCCTCCATCTCTCAAGAACTAAAGCAGAGTATAAATGTATTTGGCCCCTATTCCAAAGCAAGCACATATTCTTGCTATTTTGACTGTAACGAAGACATTGGTTCAGATCTAGTCTCTCCTCTTTAACCTCTCCAGCCAGGATGAGGAAAAATAGAGACCAGCAATGTTCAGACATGTGTCATTGGTCCAAAGAAAAGCATCTGCCAACATTTGCACTGTTTTTCTCATCTAAAGGAACAGAACCCTGTGATGACCCAGTAAAATATACCTTTCCCCTGGGACTCAGAAGGAGCTGGGGTGGGATAGGAAGGCTCAACTGTGTTTCCTTTTCAGTTTTAGCATCTAAATAAACAGAATACTACTTCAAAAGCTTGGCTGTCAAGAGCACTTAGTTAATTTACCACACACTGGAGATGAGGAAGAAAAGAGAAATCAACATTATTGGTAAATTTCTGTTGTGATCCAAATGTTGCTGAGAGCATACATACTAACCTCTTAAAGTACTAAATTATATTCAATTGAAAAATAAAAAAAAAGTCTTTTGAATATGATGCAACATAATTTTCTCCTAATAGCACAAATATTAAATTAAAACTGTTAGGTATTATAACTTTATGCCAAATTCACCATCACAAGTTGCAAATTAGGTTGAGCAATAATGTTCATAATTTTAAAGAGTAATCATTGTTATATTCCTCTTATTGTTCTGAGGGTCAGCTCTGTTATTTATTATAGTACAGTCAACATCTTCCCTGACAGCTAATTTTCACTAGAATCTTCTTAATGAGGCCCTCTGGTAATTTTAGGAACTGAAACTATTTGTGGGAAGAAGAACTATTTAATTCATTCACTTCCAATAACGTATTTCATGTATCGAGAATTTTTCTTTTCCCTCCTTTGTTTTATATCATTCACAATATGAAAGCTATTGTGTTTGTTAACATTAGGCAGCCAGAAGATTGTTCTTAAAATTTATGGACATGAAGAAAGAAATATTACGATAATGTTGCATCTAGATCAAATAGTCTCATGAAGATACTTGGCCCTCATTGCACATGTCCAAACCCAAAACAATCTGTAAATGTTTCCTCAGTTATACAGAATATCAGCTTTTATAATTTTATTAACATAAAAATTTTTAAAATAAAAGCCCTTATGAATATCACCACATCAGCATGTCCACTAATTTTACATTTTACTGGACCCACTGCATTTTGCATTGCATCTTTCCAAATTCTGTAGCAATTTTTCAATAGTTTTAATTAACCTTTGAATTGCCATGAGACAGTAAGCATACAGAACTGGGTTTAGAGGAAGTGACAGCTTTCTTAGATGCCCATAGAGCATGAATCCATAGACTCCAACTCTACCAGCGCTTTTGGATGTTTCTTCTGGACGGAACTGGAAATAATCTGTTCCCACAAAAAAAAATCTGCTAAATGATAATCCTGTCTGTATTAGAGATAAACTTTACTAATTTTAAGATTGTAGTTAAGGTTCCCCTGCTGTAAGCCAAGAACTGGACTCTAATTTAAGCAAAACAGAGGATTTATGGGAAAGGTCCTGCAGTATCTTCCAGATTCAAAGGCAGGGTTGAATATTCAAGACTCAGGAGTAGATATATAGCCAGCTCAGGGACTTCAGTGGCTGGAGTTCATGCAGCATCTCTTTAAAGGGGTTAGCTTCAATGTCTCCTTGCCTCTGCATCTCAGCATTTCTAATGTCACATCCCAACAGACAGAATCCAATAGGCCCAACATGAGTCATCTAGGCGGACAGGGAAAGGCAGGACCCCTATGGCCTCTGAAGGCCCTCTTCTGGATATGGGTTCCATTCCCAGAGCAGAAAGAATTGTTGTGAGCTGCAGTGTCCCCCAAGGTTTTCCCTTTGTGTTTGACCTCTTGGTTGCATTTTTTGTTTATTTCCTTATAAACATTTTACTAGACATAGTAAGATCATTCATTTAAAATTTTTCCAAAAATAGTATAACCTATGTTTCTCTCTCCTATTTATGACTATGAAATATTTCAAACATAAAGAAAATTAACAAAAAGATTAATGTAACTAATATTTATTAATATAACTGCCATAACTAATACCCACTAGCCAACATCCAGCTAAGCATCTTACTCAAATCTTCACATTCTCCCATACTGGCATCACAAATTTTAAAGAAATAAAACATCACATAAAAGCCCATTCTTCAATTCTATTCTTCTCCTCTCTTTCCTTTCCAATTTCTTCCTACCTTGCACAATGTAACCACTTTCCTAAATTTAGTGTATATTGTCCCCATGTAGTTTTTACACAACTAGAACATGAGTATATGTACAAAAAGTTATCCATTATTTTGTATGTTTTAAAAATTCATGTAAATATTTTTAATAAGGATATTTGTTGAGAATTCACTTTGTTCCGAATAGTGTTCTAAGCACTTTGCCTGTGTTAGTTCCTATAATCCTCACACACACCCATTCTACTAACTTGATACTGTTATTAATCCAACAGCCATATAAGGAAACTGAGACATAGAAAGGAACAGAGCTTGTCAGTGACCACGGCAGGGTCATCTGCACATATCATTCTGAAACATACTTTTTTCTTTTAATTTAGCATGTTTTTAAGATGATTCCACGTTGATATACAGAATACATCTAGTTTTTCACATTGACTGCTGTACAATATCCCATTCTATAAATGGACCACAACTTGTTCTCATGTTTACAAACATTTGGGTTATTTTGCTATTCTGAGCAATGCTACAATGCATATACTTGTAATTATCTTCTTATATATATGACTGACAGTTTTTCTCAAATATATATCTACTAGTTTAAAGATTGTGCCCATCTTTCTTTTTACCAGATATTGCCAAATTGCTCTCTGAAGTGCACCTAACAATGCACTCTCCTGCCATCTCTGAACATGGTTTCTTTCTTCTTCATATCCTCACCTGCGTTTGGAAAGGTCAGTCTTTTTAATTTTTGTGGATTTTGTGGGTGTGAAGAAATATAATTCATTTTAATTTTCATTTCTCTGATTACTACTACAGTGAGCATCGATTTATTCATGCTCCAGTAGAAAATTGTCTTAGTAATTGTGGCTTTTTAATATATTTTATTATCTGGTAGCACTGGTTACTCATACCATTATTCTTCTTTTTCAGAGTTTTACCATGATTTTTAGAAATGATAATGTCATTCATTTACTAAAGACCACCAATGACATTAACTAAAAAATAATTTTCTGTGAATAAGTATTCTGCTTTGGGAATATGACACAGCAATGATACAATGTGTACCCATGCATATGGGGCAGATACCAAGACCAAACGTAGTTCATCAATCACATTTTCCTTCTCTTGGCACTCAGCTAGAAGACATTTCTCAGTCGTCCCAATAGGTGTGGCCATATGACTGAGTCCTAGACAAGTGAATTAGGACAGAGTATTGTAGGCCACATTTCTAGGCCTGGTCCATAAAGTACCTTCTGCCTAATTCTCCTTTCTCTGTTCCCTGAGCTGCTTCTCAATATCCAGAGCGTTTTCAGAAGCTCTGTAATGAAGATAATAGAGCTTATCTGTCAATACAGGTCTTTGAATGAATGTACGAAACAGAAAAAGCCCTACTGCGTGTTTAACATGGACAAGAAACTGAGCATGAAGTGAGAGAGTAATAAATTTTTATTATATTAAACCATTAAGATTGTTGTATTTTCTTATACAATTCAGTTTACCGTAATTAATACTTCATATATTTATGATATATATATATATGTTCAGAATCCTTTATCTGAAATTTTTGGAGCTAGAATTATTTTAGAATTCAGAATCTTTGGATTTGGGTAAGGTAATATGGTAGATATACGTATATTAATCAACATTCCCAGGTAAGCCTAGGGCAGCATCCAATAACCAAACCCAGTAATTTTTCTGCAATGAACTAAAGGGATAGTCACCCAGAATGAGAAGAAGTCTGTAATAGCCTCATGTCAGATCAGGTTTCATTGCCAGATTAATTTATTCCAAACTTAAAAAAATTATTTTATTTTCAAAATTTTGTGGATTTTAGATTGGTGGTTAAGAGATTGTGAACTTGAAAGTTCACATAAACTTTTGCATCAGTGCACTTGCTGTGAGTAAATCAGTGGGTTTTTTACCATTTTTTGCCCTATTTTCATTTATGAAGAGGGATGACACATTCTTAGGACATTCATACCTCTATTAATGTCTAAACAATCCTACTACATTTCACCATTAGACAAATACCTAAGGTAACTTGTTTTCATAGAACCTTTGCAATATAATAACTCCCTAATGTGACAAAGCTGTTCATTTTCCTAATTTTGGTGACCTTATGTCGTTTGCTGTTTTCCACATTCTACAAGCACCAAAAGCCTCCAAAAATATTGCACTAGATCTGAAAACACAAAGTGTTTAGAAAGTAGTAAACCGAATCTCCATTCCTTATGACAATTATTACGTATTATATTCACAAACATCTTTTGTGAATGCACTCGGACATGCTGCTGGTTGCTCACTCACGAGTAGATTCACTAGCTTGAGTCTGTCAATCCAAACAAAACAGCATCTATTCCACATGGGATGTGTACTAGTGGATATAATATTTAAATAGGAAAGATTACATACCCAAAGTTTCTGGACGTGAAAACCATGTTTGGACTTCTGATTATTTGTAAATGAAGACACCTTTGCAGTAAAATACACTTTATTTTAATTCAAATGACTATGGAATGGGACTCTAAAGAAATAACTAAACTTTCATATAAAAATGATTGATAAATTCAAGTATCTTAAAAATATTTCTTGCCTATATAAGATTACATTATTAAAAGAGTGGCATTCTTTTCTTTCAAAAATGGCTGAAACTAAGCTTTGGCATCTGCAGTTGGTGATGTCCCTCCTAGACCCTCGTTCCCAGGCTGGTGCACTCACCTCCAGATGCTGCAGGTGTTAACAGCTAATGGCTCACACCTGCGTTCTCCTCAAAAAGGACTGCCCTTAGTTGACTGGAGCCACTTTACTCCCTTTTCCCCCCAACCTCTGTGGCAGCTGATGATTAACTGATGGAGACATGAAAGGGGAAGGAGAGTGTGTTCAAGCACATCCCCCTTGCCTCAAGGCAGAACTAACTCTGACACAATTCATGCTTCAGAGCTCCCTGTGTGATCAGATTGAGGCTAGATTTCCAGTGAACCCACATCTCTGCCTACCTTTTTCCTCTATACTACCATGCTTCCCTTCAAGTCTTTAACGGGTTTCACATGAGAGAACTTTCTCACTAAATCACTTGCACTAAAATCTGCATTTTAGGCTCTCCTTCTAGGGAACCTGAACTAACACACCATTTATTATTTATAATGTATTAAACATCGACTAAGGAATAGGCTTATTTGTGCATTAAACATTATATAATTTTATTCTAGAAATATCTAAGCTGTATGAAAATTATTATCCCCATATTGTGGGTGAGGAAACAGACATTGTAGAGTTGAGGAACTTGTATTTAGGTTATAACAACTGGGAAATCCAAAAATCAAATTCAGATTAATATGGCTCCATAGCTTCTACTCTGTACAGAATTTCTTGCTGCCTCTATATTATATTTTTACCCAGGAAATAAAAAATTAAAGATCTATTCAACTATACTGTTTTTAGTGAAATGGAAGTTGATGTGCATTTTATTTTCCATACATTGATGTAATTTGTTTAAAATGAAAGTAAGATTATATGAGTCATATAATTTCCATAAGGGTTTATTAGTGGACAAGCATGGATTCAATTAAAAAGGAAATAAACATCTGTATAATACCTTCATTTTCTTGAAAAGGAACATTTTATAGAAGTTGGAAAATAGCAAGGAGGGAAAAGATCATGTCAGCACAATGTTACTGGTCATATACAACGCAATCTTATGTTTCATAGATATTTCAACACAGGAAATGGGTATATTAGGAAGTGCCTAATTCATAGGTTTTCCTGACCCACGTACAGTGGTTTCTTTGAATGACTCTGAAGGAAAATCTGTAAGCAGTGCTTTTATACCAGCTTCAATAATGCATATTTCAAAGCCCAAACTAGTCAGCCACGTAACTGTTTACATAGTCAACATTCAGTGGGAAAATAAGTGTCAACAGGTTCCACTTTCCCAGCCCAGAACAGCATGTGACCTTTCATTATAATCCTCTTGAGTCTCTGATTAGTAAGGGGATATTTTATTTTTGTTTTTTCCATTCAATAAATCCAGGATTCTTAGTTTACTACTATCTGAAAAATAACAACTCTGCCCACCCCAGATCCTACTTAGCCACTTAAAAGACTAACACAATCCTATTACATTAGAAACACTGTAGGGAGGGCCCACGTCTTTTCCATCTTTGTTTATGGCAAATAGCAAAGTGGTTTGCACAAAGTAGAACATTAATGAAATGGATTATGGTTTCCTATAACAACAACAAAAAATTCCACAACATAAAGTGTTTTTTTTAAATGTTTTGATTGCTATAATAGCTTGCCAATGACCAAAAATCTTTAGATTCCTAATAAAAGCATAAGTATCTGGGACCAGCCCAGTGGCACAGTGGTTAAGTGTGCCTTCAGTGGCCTGGGATTCGCCAGTTCGGATCCCGGGTGCAAACATGGCACCACTTGGCAAGCCATGCTGTGGCAGGTGTCCCACATATAAAGTGGAAAAGGATGGGCAAGGATGTTAGCTCAGGGCCAGTCTTCCTCAGCAAAAAGAGGAGGACTGGCAGCAGTTAGCTCAGGGCCGATCTTCCTCAAAAAAAAAAAAAAAAGCTATAAGCATCTGATTGTCTCAAAGCACTCTTTCAACCATCTTTTCTAAAGAGAGACTCTAAACTATTCAATGCTTCCCTTAAAAACTATCAACAAAAGTACTGCATATTTTCTACAACTCCTATTTTATTTACAATTATAGTTCCAGCAATGTTATAATTTTATTTTACTGCAGAAATCATACTATTTATTAAATTCTTGTCATGTATTATGCAATGTGCCAAGTGTTTAATCTACATTTTCTTTTCAATATTCAATTGATATTAAGACGAGGGTACTCTTTTAATCCCTACATTACAGAGCAGAACACTGTGGCTTAGAAAATTTGGCATTTTGCCATCTGTAGTACTAAGTATTAAATCTGGAACTTGAGTCTACTTACAGTCTACCTCCAACTTCTATGATCTTAACCACCGAACTATACTAAACCCTCTAAAGCCAGGATCATACTTCTCTTCCCATCAACAAAATGGCCCATTGAATCCTCCAAACAGAAACATGTGACTCGTACTCAAAAATTCCCTCTCACCATTTCCCACATCAAAACAAAAAATATCGTTTGCAGTTATCACCCACATCACTCAAATCCATCTTTTTCCCATCATTCATTCTGTTATTCCTTTTCCTACCCTTTTTTATCTATCGTCTAAAATGTTACGATGGCCTCTCATCTGTCTCATCTCATCCCCTACCCCTACAGACACATACTTATCCTCACATACCGCAGCCAGTGCACTTTTAAAATACATATTTGATCACATCCACCATTGTGCAAATTCTTTCATGGATGTTTATCTTCTTTAGGGCATTGTCCGTGCTGCTGAGCACAGTACAATAGAGCCCTTAGAGCTGACTGTTGCCCACCTCTTTGGATTCCTTATCGCTTCTCCCACATTTATTTGAGACATATTTACAAAGGGAGAATTGATCGGCCTTGGTGACCAAATGGATGTGAGATCTGAGGAGTGGAAGAGGAAAAGAAATTTGGTATAGTTGTAGATTAAATGTAAGTATCTAAGGTACAGTAATGTGGAGATAAACATTGGGGTAAGAGTTCAGGAGATCTTTTTCTCCAGCTATCTACTTAATATCTCAACAACTTCTTTTGTCAAAGACAACTCAAACTCAACATGTCCAAAATCAGATCCACGATCTCTGTACCCCATGCCTGATATCTGAGTGCACCACGTCTCAAAGAGTATCAGCACCATCTATCCAGCTACCAAGGCCAGTTATCCATGGCCACTCCCTTTGCCTCAACTCCCTTCTTAGCCATATCCTAATTGTCACCACATCCTGCCTAGTTTGCCTTCTAAATAGTTCTCAAATCAGTTCTCTTTTATTCATCTTCCCTGTCATCTTCCTGGTCTAGGCTACCATTTCTTACATCTCTTGTCTGATCTTGAAATGCATTTATTAGCATCTGCTTTATCCTCTTTATAGTTTATTCTCTATACTGAAGGAATTCTCATCTTTTCTGTCTGAAAATCTGAACATATCATCTCTCAGCCTACTTATACACAATCAGAACTTTTTGTGTTTTTCCTTCATAGCATCTACCACAGTTGGAATTTTGCTTCATTTGTATCCTTACTCGATTCTATACTTTCTTTCCCAAGCAACTCTAAGCTCCATAAGGCACTTGCCATCCATTTAGTCCCAGGAACTAGTTCCATGCCTAGTACACTATTTAATGAAAAATTGAATAAATTAATTAATAGACGGACAGCAAAGATCTAGGCCTCTGCTTTGGTAGTAAGAAGCATATAGTCAGGGAGTTCATGGTTCTGGATGATTCAACAACGGAAAATGTAGAATGTGGAAGAGATGCAAGTCAAGTGGAGGTCTAAGGCAGTCAGCCCAAGAAAGAGACTGAGGTCAAAAGTTAGAAGAAAGTAGGAAAACCATAAGATAATTATGTCATTGGCAGCAAGATAGGAGAGAAAGATTGTCCAACTATGTAAATATCTCAGAGTAGTTTAGAAAGAAATTGGAAATTTTTGTCTCAGGATAACCCATATTACCTCTTCACTCTAATTTCTACATAGTCTTTTATTCATACAATCATCACATCTTGACCTATAAAATTTTCCTTAGTCTCTATCATATACATGAAATACTCTCAAGATGCTATGTCTTCTTTCAAGCATCCTCTGTAATTCTACCATTTCTATTAAGATATTTATGGAAATTGCAAGAAAAAAATATCCTTAATCCCAGCCTCATTTAAATGTTTAATTTATTTAACATTTTCACTGATTTTTCTGATAAAATGCATTTTGTGATATCTCATATATCCACACAATGTGTTTAGTCCAAGCACTTGTTATAAACACTCACAAAATAAAGGCCTCACTGTGGAGGTAGTGTTAAAAACTTTATAGCATGAGCAATCAGAAGACTACACTTTCACAAGAAACAATAAATCTGCTTACAAATGAGAAGGAAATGGTTAATCATTTTAGTCTTTAAAGAATTTTTAAATATGAAATACATAAGGTCTGAGGTAAAAATGTTTTCATACATCAATGGCTCATATTTAAAATAACTAGTTATATTACTAGGAAAAAATACTCATTGTACCTGTCATTTGAAGTATTACACAATTAATCCTTTTAAACATTTTGTACACGAATTGCACATAAGACTCAATGTTTTGTCTAAACTAAATGCATGAAACATCACAGTAATTTAAAATAGTATTTTGGAAAAGATGTAAAGAAAGAAATGTGAGTGTGCTTCCATACAGTGCGTGTATATGTGGATATATATGTATGCATATATGTACATATATTTATACATACACACATATACATATTTGTAGTACATATTATGTATAAAATTCAGAGGCATTCATGAAATAATACTGATTCTCAAATTAAATTGAGTTACCTCTGGCTTAGTACAGCTCTTTTAAAATGAGCTAAACAATTATCTAAACAATATCTATGTCAAAAGCATCTGACCCATTGAACCACTAAATGCTTTAAAGGAAGTATGTTTTCAAGAATTTTTATTCTTTGAGTAGCTGTTATATAAAGCAGTTAATTTTCATAAAACTTCCCAGGGTATGGCCCTAGACTACATGTCCAAGCAGTAGCTTTGTGGGGATGGTATGAATGTAAGTAATAAGCAAATAATCCTATAACTTGAGCATTGAAAATATTGGGGTAGGGGCCCACAGATGGAGATGGGGGGCAGAGAGAAGTGCTATTTTCCAGAGCTCCAGGCTCTACAGCAGAGTAAATTCAAGACCTAAATGGAGAAAACTTATAAATCAATTTTGCAATTAGTTGACCAGGGGAGAAAGAGGACACCCAGAGCAAGATTCACTTACACTTTAGCATTTGAAACCCGGGATCACCAACCTTAGAAATAAAAAGTCGTGAGTGTGGGAAAATAAATCTAATTGTCTAATTTCCTAGCTACAGTTAAAGAAAATTACCTAGAAAAATTGCTATGGAATTAGTCCTTCAAGCCTAATAGGACATGCAGGTCAACTATGTCAGTTCTAAAACTACACAGTAATTTGTCTAGTACGTACTTTCAGTAAGATGAAATAAAAAGAGCACCAAATGTGCCTCTGGGTTGAAGTTCTCCATTGATTTTGCACCCACATATTACGTAGAGAAATCCTAACGCTTAGGAAATAGCCATTTCCCTTGGAGAGTTCAGACCTCATAAAATTCACATATAATTTCTGCTGACCACAAATTAACACAGAGTCAAATCTCATTAATATTGTATATTTTATAAGACTAATTTTTTAAAAACATATCCATTTAGTAAATGGCCTTTAAGTAAGCATACGATCCTAATAATTAGATCTTTCTAAAATATGTGTATTCTGTTATAAATAGTTTGCTATAAAACCCTTTAGAGTCTGCTTTAAGACAAGACTAGGAAATAGAAAATTAAACCTTTAATGCTCCTTTTGATACAATGATATGCATTCTACTGATTATAATAACATCACAAATTCAAAGGTCCAAATAAATGACCATATGTTATTTTCAGACTCAGCAAGCTATGAGTCTGGCAAGATTCTAGTTTCCAAATGAGTGACCACTCACCGAACACTAAATGTTAACTATTATAGCACACCCAACAAAAGTTAAATTTAGGACCTTTTCTAGGGGGGAAAAGTCATGATGATGTAATTAAAGGTCATTTGGAGCAACAATGTGGAGAAAATAGATAAACTCACAGCAGAGCTATCTCATCTTCCCAAATCCAAACCCACCAACCTCCATGTCAGATGTGCCTATAGACTCTTCCTTCCCTCCTGCTTTCACTTTAGTAGTCATTTCTTCCCCTCTCCTCATGCTCTGGATCCCATCTTGTTCTCTCCAGCAAGTATTCTCTTTCTCCCCTACACCATCAACATACCTCCCTCTACTGGATCATTCCCATTAATGTAAAACGTAAGTGAATATTATCCATCTTAAAACACAACAAAACAAACTTCCTGGACTCCAGGCCCTAGCCAGTTGTCACTCAATGTCTATGCTACACTTAACTGCAAAACTCTGCCAAAATCAACTGTTTCTGCTCACCTTCATGTATACAGTTTTTTCTCTTTTCTACCTACTCCAATGAGATGTTTAACCACAGCTCTCCACTGAAATAGCCCTCACCAACATAATCAATAACATATATCTAGCCAAAAACAGTGGCAAACATTTTATCTATTGTTGTGGGTTGAATTACATCCCTCTAAAAGATATGTTGAGGTCTTAAGCCCTGTGCCTGTGCATGTGACCCTATCTGGAAATAGGGTCTTTGTAGATGCAATAAAATTAAGATTAGGTCATATTCAATTGGGGTCGGGAGCTAATCTAACATGACTGGACAAAAGACAGAGACACAGATGCACAGGGAGAATGCCATGTGATGATGGAGGCAGAGATTAGAGTGATGTCTCTACAAACCAAAGAACACCAAAGATTGCCGGTAACACCAGAAGCTAAGGGAAAGGCATGGAACAGATTCTCCCATAGATCCTTCAGAGACAGCATGGATTTGCTGACACTTTGATTTCAGATATCTGACCCCCAGGACTGTGAGAACAAATTTCTGCTGTTTTAAGCTACCCAGTTTGTGGTAACTTGTTATGGCAGACATGGGAAACTAATATATCATCTTATGTAACCTCTCAGCAGCATTTGACATGGTGAGCATTCTTTCCTTTGAAACTTTTTCTTCCCCCATGTTTGTGGCATCACTCTACTTGATTTTTCTCCTACCTGCTACTTCTCTGTATCATTAGCTGGCTCTTCCACACGTTCCAGATGTCTAAATGTTGGATGTCCTAAAGATCTGTCATAGGACTTCACTCTTTCTGCCTATACTCTCTGCCTAGCAAAGTTTTACAAGTCCATGACTTTATACACCATTTAGATGTTAATGACTTTCAGATTTATACTCTAACCAGGATTTCTCCCCTAAGTTCCAAACCAATGTATGTAAATGGACAACCAACTTCTCCCCAAGGGCATCAAATAGGCATCACAAAATTAATATAGCCCAAAGAGAAGTGTTTCATTATTGATTCCTGAAATAAGCATTCCTGAAGAGTTCCCCTGTCACAGTTAAGTGCCACAATCATCCACCCACTTGTTCAAGCAAAAAACCTAGAAGTCGTCCTAATTTCCTCTCTCTTTAATATCCCACATCCAATCCATCAGGGAGCCCTGTCTGCTCTGCCTCCAAAACATAGGCCCAACTCAGTAACTTCCCTCCATCTCAAGTACAATCACACTGTTTTAAGAGTTTCATCTCTTACTGGTTGATTACAGAGCTCCCTAACTTATCTCCTTGCTTGTGGTCTAGTCCTCCTTCCTACACCTCCTACCCTGCACAGCAGTGAGAGTAATCTTTCTAAAGTATAAAAAAGATCATCCATTGACTTTCTATTACAATGATAAAAGAATAAATATAAAAATTAAAATGAAAAAATACAATAAAACTTCCTTAAAATCTATATGGTCTGGCTGCCAACTTCCTCTCTGATCTCATCTGTCTTTATAACCTCCTTCAGTAATTATAATCCGGCCATTCTGGTCTTGTTACCATCTCTTCCCTATGCCACTATCACTGTTATCTTAGGAGATTTTAATATGCTGTTCCTTATTCTTGGGATATCTCTCCCTCTCAAATATTTATCTGTTTAGGGTATCTCTCCCTTCAAATTTCATGGCTATCTTCTTCACTTCATTCAAGTCCCAACAGATGTCACCTCCTCAAAGTGACTTTCCTGTATACAGTAACCAAAGCAACCAACCACTCTCTATTCAATTTTCTAATTTTATATTCTCCAAAGCATCTACCCAGAGCTGAAATTAACAGCTCCTCTTTTAGTTTGCTTATTTATTTTCTATCTCCCTCTCTAAAATATAAACTCTCTAAGGTCATGGATTCTGCAACGCCCCAGTGTCTCAGTGACCAGAACAGTTTCAGGCTTAAGCAGGTGCACAAGAAATACGTGTTGAGTGATTGGAAAATGGGTGTGAGTGGGAAAGAAAACACATAGGCATATCATTTAGGAGGCTGTTATAGTAGTTTATTTAAGATAAATTGGGGTGTTGAATCAAAGTAAATGATTATTGAGATGGTGAAAAGTGAAGTAATTTGACTTATATTTAGGAGAATTTAGTGGCTTATTCAACTTGGGTGAGAGGGAGTAAAGAGTCTATATCAACTGACATACTTCTGATCTGGTAAATGAGTGGACGATGCTGTCATTCATGGCCAAAGAAAATATCAACAGGACATAAAGATTAAAAAACACATTTTTGAGAGGAAGCATACCATTGTTGTAAAAAACACGGGCTTGGGGTCTCTAAAACTGTGTGTGTTTGTTGGTGTTACTCTAACCGTGGTCCAGTTTTTCAGCCCTATGGGATTTGATTTCCATCCTTACAGTGGATGGAATTTGTTGTGGTCAAATATTTTTTTTAAATATTTACATGTTGCTAGACCCAGTAGATGCTTTTTCAGTCCTTATCTTGTTTGATCACTGATGATCATTTGCTCCTTCTTGAAAGTCCTTATCAAGGATTCCTGTGACACCACATTTTTCTGCCATTCATCTCACATTTCTAGCTATTCTTTATATTAATGGTCAGATAAATTCCAAACTTTACTGTTGTGATTTACAAGGCCCTCCAACCTCACCTCCTGTAAATCTCACTCAACCTCCTTCCTCTAAGAAACTTTCTCTGTTTTCAAGTCAGGTTAATTCTATACAATTATCTAACCAAGGTATGATTTTTTCTTCCTCTCTGAAGTACACTGGGGATTTTGTCTGCATGTGAAGTTTTCAAGTGACCTGACAGTAAGAAAACTTCTAACTTTTTTTTTGAGAAAACTTTGGTAAAACAGATCTCCTTACACATATTTTTCTTTTGCTCTAAATTTCTCATCATACTACTTCTGAGTATTTCCGTGAGTCATTTATTGCAGTCTCTGCAGGAGTATTTGTCTTTTTTTGTCCCCGACTTGGAACATTTTAAGACTTACAGAAGACAGTTATCACTAACATTGTATTAACAAAGGGTGAAAGTAAATATTTATTCCAAATAATATTAGCAACTTTACACATTTGGTCCAGCACACGTTTTAACAAAGCAAGCGCATGTTCTCGTTGGATGATTCAAAATCATGTCTCTCTATTATCTGGTTTCTAGCACATCTCCCAAGGTAGGACTATAGGACTGACTCTAGGATGATCTTCCAAGGTAGGCAAGGGGCAAACTTGGGAATGAGTGGATGATGTGAGTGGGAGAAGTGTACTAGGAGGTAGGGCTGAAAAGAGGTGGGAAGTTTCAGTCTATCCCTAAGACAGATTTGGAGATGATAACCTGTCTCTCAATATAGGCATTTTTTCTGCAATAGATGTTTAGAATACTATTTTTTTTTTTTACCAGTTGGCTACTTCTGCAGATGTAAATAGGAATTTTAAAAATTTTCTACACATATTCCTATAATATATAAATAATAAAAAGCCATATTATATCCTTCATGAATTATTCTTCAGGGAAGATATTAGAAGTTATATTATTAACTAACTGTGTATTATACTAATTGTGTCTTTAGGATGTACATTTTTAGCTGTTGGATGAAATGTACTCACGCTCACTTTTCCATTGCGATTGTCGTCTTCTCTCACTGCCAGAGCCTTCAGAAAATTATCTTGCAGGTCTTTACCAGCACTTGTTAATGTCCTATAAAAAGGAGGTATTTGGTTATAATATATTAGATAACAAACATATTTAAAACACTCTGGGGCCAACAATTAAGCTTCTTTATTCCAAGTGACAATTTCCTTATAACATTAAAAACACATACACATTATACACAATCATTATAAGCCATACACAATTATTACAATCTACCAGATTCCTCAATTTAATTTCATACAGTTATAGAGTTTTTATTTACAAATAATTGGGATCAAGTCTATAAATAATATATAAATCCATATCAATACTCATGCCAGATACAATTAATTTCATTTACATGCTCATTTTATTCTTTTTATCAGACCATGAAAATTCAATATAATTATACCCCTCACTACTCACAATAATTTTAAATTCCCTATAAGTTAAGTACAATTTATTTATTTAATATAAGAAAATTAAAATACTAGAGACCTAAGCCAATTCGGTTACTGAAGTATAGCATTAATTTTAGCTTTATGAGTAGGGATAATCAAGGCAAGAAAGCAAACTAGGTTGAATTATCTTTGTCAGACAAAAGGAAACATTAAGAATTCAAGAGAGAAATAACTTTCTTTGGAAGTAAATTTTAAGATCTCAATCAAAGATCTCAATCAAGCAACAGTGAACCACCTAACGAAGAATGAGTTCAAGAGTGATTTGCAAAATAATAATCCTCTCTTCATATGGCAATTTCCTATATACTCAACAAACATTTTTATGTGTCTACTATGTACCAGGAACTGTACCAGGCACAAAGATGAATGAGACATACTTCCTGCTCTCAGGTTGCCTGTGGTCTTATAGAGGTGAATAAATACATCTACACTATAATGGCACACCATGTGATAACTGTAACAATAGAGATGTGGATGGGCATCAGAGGAGTTCATAAGAGAAATCTCTTACCTATTCCAGAAAAGTCACTTAATCTTAATCTTTAAAGCAATTATTGAACTAAATGTTAAAAGATGAGATAGCATTAGCCAGTGTAGGGGAAGGGGGTGGAAGAGGGAGAGAGGTATCAGTAATAACAAAGGAGCAAAAGAATAGAGATGCAAAACTGCAAAGTGCCTTTGGGTAATTGCAAGGCAGCCAGAAAATAAGTACAGAAAGTGAGGGAGACATCATATAATACTAAAAAAACTAGCATTTTTATAGACATACTGCTGTAAATATTTAGTTAAGTCCACACTGCTACTAGGGGCAGAAGCCATATTCAAACCAAGGCAGTCTGGTTCTAGACTCTTCTTATAACCACCAGGCAACAGTGTCTTTCCAGGAAGGCCTTGCATGCTACATTAAGGAACTTGAATCTTGTCTTCTAGGAGATGTTGAACAAAAAGGGCATTATGCAAGGAAATAAGATGGTCAAGTTTGTGTTTTAGAAAGAATATTCAGCAGCTGTAAGAAAAAAGCCTGGAGGAGGGCAACACTGGAGGGATTAACTAGGGGACTATTAAAAAGCTTTAGTAAGACAAGATGAAGACCTAATTTAAAGCAGTGGTGGTAAGCATAGGAAAAGATAAATCTGGGAAAGATTTTAAAATGGAACTGGTAATTTCTTTTTGTGAAGAGTTAAAGAGAGACTACTGCCAGGTTTCATTAAATCAATATAGATATGTACAATATGGAACCTATCAGTTATTTTGTTGATCTAGAAATATAACCCTTTAAATTGATCATATCTTATCAGCTTTTACATTTCTACCTTTATGTGCCTTGGCTTGTAATATCAATATCAACTAATAATTCAAACATTGAAATATACATTAAAAAACCACTAATTAGCACCAATGGAGAGAATCAGATATTTGATATTTTCAATCCATTGTTTTGTCCAAAAGTGAGTCTTCCATATTACAATATACCTATCCACTGCTCTGATACTAAATCTCTAAAATATCATATTTATTTTGTTAGTTGCTTTCCCAAAAAACATGCATTGTTTCTCCATTGCTCATAGGACAATCTTCTAATCACTTGGTCAGTTTCTCCCTAATTTCCTGCTTATGGTCTGTTTTTAAAACTAGAAATTCTCTGTGAAGTTTAAAGAGAGAATTAGTTTTACACGTGTATCAGTCAGGATTAGTTAGGCTATGCTTTAGTAACAAATGGCCAAATCTCAGTGGCTTACAATTACAAAGGATTATTTCTCAATAAAGCTACACATCAATAGCAGGTTGATTGTAGCTTTTCACCCAGGAGAGAAGAACTGGGAGGCTGATGATACAGCCTCTGTCTGAAACATTATTGGTTGTTGTGCAGAGGGAAAAGAGAATATGACCACACACTGGCTCTTAGAGAGTCTAATTCTAAGAGACACATGTCGCTTCCACTCACATTTAATTGGCCCAAGCAAGTACCATGGCCAAGCCGGAAATCAATGGAATGGGAAAGTATAATCCTACCCAGGGAAGAGTATCAAATATTTATAAACAGTAGCCCATGCACCCCTGGCTTCCTATAACATAACCAAAAAAAAGGTTGAGAGTAGATAGCTCAGTAAACAGGAGCAATTTCTGAGAGAAATTTAAAAGTACAGATTATTTGTTAAACAATGTGGTTCACTGCAATATAACCAAGTAAAGACGCTTTTGAAAATTAAGATCACTAATTCTAGCTCCAAAACAGAACTTTCCCCCACATACCCACAGAACATTCTAAAACTTACAGTTAAAGGAATGAAATAGACATCATTATGTGGTCTTCCGTGATAGTTGTAGACACTTGTTGTTTTTAGCTCCCCAACATCCCTCCCCTTTTCATTGGTATTGAATCCTAATTTTTATTTGGGCAATGGCCCTCCCATGTTCTATGCCTTGGTAGAATAGTCAATCAAGGTACCAGCTTACTCACAACTCTTACTCCCAAACCTCAACTAATGAATATACCTCAAGCTTGACCAATGCCACTTCACCTCATGGGAATGTATATCATAAACAGAGAGACACAAGAATGAAAAGCAGCTGGAGTTGTAGTAACTATGCTTAATTTCTATGACATAGCCTTATTATTCAACTTTTTCTTCAGATCTATGATAACTGGTGCTCCTCCAATGAGGTTTTCAGCAGATATTTGGGCCGGACAAGAAAAGGGAGTAATAAGGAGTAGAATTCCTGCTGCCCCGGGAAACTTACTATAGCAGACACTGTTCTCTTTTCTTCCATAAACATGAAGCCCTAGTGTTACCTGGGCGTATAGCTTCTTGGAATAAAGACTACATTTCCGAGCCTCTCTTGCAGCTAGGTACATCCATGTGACTAACTTTTGCACAGTGAGATCTAAGTGAAAATGATGTACAATTTCTAGGAAGTATAATTAAAGGGGTGAGCGTATACTTTCTCCTGAGGTTGGTATGCAGTAGAACAACTATTGCTCCTACTGCCATCTTGACTTAAATTGGAGGCCACTATTGAGAAAGGAACAGGGTCTCTGACACCTTGGAGCACCAACCCAGCCTTGACTGACACCATCTGGACTTCTGGAATATGAGACTGAAAAGAATTTATATTTTGTTTTAGCCACTGTCATTTTGGGTTTTTTCCATTATTTTTAACTAAACCTAATCCAAACAGATACATTCACCATAAGAAATTTTCTTACCTTTCTGAAAAAAGATGCTGTGGGATTTGCTTGGTGATCAAATTAGACTTTAACCTTACCTGTAATAGTCTAAGAATTTCCCAAAAGACTGTATTATTTATGTAAGTAAAATGAATTACTTTGTTAAATAGTCAGAAAGTTATGTTTTTTAAATGGAAACATAAAATAATGGAAATTAAAATGAAATATAAGATTTAATTTCTATTCATTTACCAACTGATTAATACAAGTCACCACATTTTTCTGAACCTGGGTTTCATGATGGGCTAAACAATCTCTAAGCCCCCTAGAAGTCACAACTCTTGTGATTTAAAATGACCATACTCTCATCAATGACCAAATATTATTAATTTATAATCAGTCTAAGAAATGTGACTATGTTACCAACAATACATTAAGATCATACTATTCCTTTTTTACTATTATTCAAGTCTTACATACACAGACTTACATCATTTCCTATAATCTCTATGAAGAAGATAAATGTATTTTTGTTACATAAATTGAGAACAGAGAGGATAAGGTCTACAACCCCCAAGCTATTTGCAGCAAAGTAAAAAAAGTTATATAAGTAATCAATTATTATACCATGCTACATCTGAGAACCTGAAACTTTTCAGCAAGGGGAAATATTGGAAAAGAGAGTTAATGCAGAGTGTGTGGTAAGGAATTCTTAAATCTTTAACATGCATTACTCTTACTTAACTAGGTTTATTTAACAGTCAGTGACCTGAGAAACCTTGCTTAAATAAATATTACAAAAGGAGTTACTTCCTCAAGAAGTGAAGTAGGTCTGTTACAAAATCTTAGGGTTATAAGTTTTATAAAGGCAAATACTTCATCTTTGTTGTTTATACTCCACTACACTTTCAAAATGGGGTAAAAGTTATATGGATGAGTTAATTTTTACCAACCATGTTTAATCATTAGCTAAACGTATTTATCCAATCACACATGAATGACTCTAAATATATTCTTAATCCTCAACAATTAGGCTACTGGTTTTATGATTTAATTATGTTGTTTGCATATCACATATATTTACATTACTACATTGACATTAGAAGAAAAAGAATAAATAACAGAAGAGAAAAAAATTTGGATAACTTAAAATAGAAACATTTTCAAGAGTTTTTTTTCTGAAGAGTTCACTTATTTTAAAGATGGTAAAGTCTTTCAGTAAATATTTATGACTTATTAGTCATCTTAGAATTTTAAATATAAAATTGGGAGTGCCCTAATAGGCAAAATTTTATTAATTTTTAAGATGCATTCTAATAAGCAGTTTCTGAATAATCACTAAATCAAATCTAAGAATAAATCTATCTTAATAGCAATACGCTTTATCTATCGGACAGCCTTTGTACTAGTCTCTGTGCTAGGTATTTTGCAAATACTTTCAATTATCTTCAAGACAAGGAGGATATGTTTATTTCCACTTCAGAAATGAACTTGATTATAATCAGTTGGTATTTATTTTTTAATCTAGATATTACTGATTCAAAGGATTTATTCTACTATCTTAAAGCCACATAAATATCAAAACATCACATTTACATCACAATATTTTCACATCCTGAAAACAATGAGAATTCACTGGAGAAAAGAGACCTAAATTAGCAGCAGTAGTGGTGGGGTGAAGTACAACCTTCCTCTGGGGGCACCCTTGGAGTTATCAGAGTCCGCTGGTCTTGAGACCTCTACGAAAGCTAATTAGCCATAATCATCCTTCCAGTCTAGACTGGAATTCTGATCAACTGCTCTTTTCAGAGGTAGCTTTGATTTCTTTTAAAGCCAGTGAACTCTGACATAGCCTATATTTCATATTTCTAGAATTTATAAATTCAACTCATTAGCACTTGTTGGAATATGTAATTCAACCGCTCTGTACCTCAGTTACTTGAAATGATGTTTTTCTATACTCAGTTTGGAAAAATTTAGTGGAAAGTAAAGTAAAAAATAGTAGATGAGTAAAAGTTTATTATAAAGATTCGATAATACTATCTTCTTAAGAAACAAGAACACTTATCTATGAAAAAGTAGTTTTCAGAAATAGCTTTACTTTCCATGGATAAGTTTACTGACAAAACTATTTGTGTATATTTGTATGGTCTCAAATAATATAAATTTGCTTTTTTAGAGGCCAAAATGGAAAATTGCTTGCAAAATTGATAAAAAATATGATTTTATTTATCACAATATGTGAATTTTTAGACAATTCATTTGAGTTTTACATAGGGGAAATATATTATTATTATTATGCTTTGATGTAGGGCACTTGTTGTTTTGTCAGAGAGAAACGATCTTGTACATTTTCTCCAGGACAACACAATATCTTTTGCTTTGTTTGTTACATAAATTAGGAGGGAAAAAATCCTACTTTTCCTCAAACAAAGTGTTTTATAAATATCTCTAACACTGGCAAATCTTCACATTCCTTCTCCCAATGTATTATTGTATATTTACTCTGTATAGTCAGCTCAGGCCGCCAGAACAAAGCACCACAGACTGTGGGCTTAAACAACCGAAATTTATTTTCTCACAGTTCTGGAGGCTGGAAGTTAGAGGTCAGGATATCTGCAAGATCTGCTTCTGGTGAGAGCTCTCTTCTCTTAAGCAACTCACTGTGTTTACGCTAGTATCTCATTGTACTTTTAATTTGCACTTATCTGATTACTTTTATGTTCTGTATGTACCTACCGTTTTGTCTGAATTGTATGTCCTCGGAAAGCTACATGAATACCAGAAATTGTACAGATGGAAAAAAGAGCAATCAGAGAACAATTTCAAGTCCTTTCCTTTGAGTGCCAATTCAATAGGAGAATCCACCTTTAATATCTGAGGGATTATTTTTTAAAGATCTAAGAGGGAAAAAATAGTAGAACTAAATCCAGTGTGAGGTTTTTGAGTCTCCTGTCTTTTCTCATAGCTATTCTCAGTGGCTTTTCTTTCTTTTCTTTTTTTATTTAATTGAAATAATGTTCCTTTTGAGTCAGGTCAGTCACGATTACATTTAGTGAGATTTATGATTTAGGAATTTTTATCCTACATAATGATTTCCATGGAATTTCCAGGAGGTCATCAATTTATATTCTAATAACTCTCAGAAAAGGAGAAGATTACTTGAGAAATGAGATTCATTTACTGGTGAGAAGGAATGAGAATCAAATTTCCGTTGAGAAGATAAATGGCACCACTTTCCCCACCCTCTTCTATGTGAAAGAGTTTTTAAATTATCCAATGCACAGTAAAGCTATCAGCATCTCTGGGAAAAAACTTGAACTGTCAGGAGGACGCAGAAGAAAGACGAGAAGTGCTAACATGCACACTGGACAGCTGTTTCTTTTCATTTCTATTCTCAGGAAAACCCAAGTGGGAGTCCTGAAATCTGTGGTATCTTACATCAGTCAAACTCTACTCCCCCTGGATGAAAACATGCTTTTCTTTGAAGGGACAAAATGGGTTGGCCTCTGTGTGAGAAAGTGTCTCTGAACTCCTCGTATTTTGGTACATCTGGCAAGTTCTAGTTAATTTTTAAATATGGTAGGTTAAGATGTTCTCATACTTTAAGGGGGAAAAAACGTTGCTAAGGGAGGAAATAAATGTTCTTAGTCTCTGAATGTGTTTGACTTTATTCTGAAAGTGAATTAAAATGCAACTTTACTTTTACTCTCTTCTACGAGGCAGCTAAATCTTTTATCTGATTTGAAATATACTTCCTAATCTTCTGTTTAAACTTACAGTGAAAGCCAATGAGAAAATAGAAAGCAAGGAAAGTAACCTCTTGTTTGACATGCCTGACAGCAGACTCCTCTCTATCTGTGGTCACCACCCTCATTGCTTCATAGAATGCTGAGCAAATAAGCGTTTGGAAATGTGAAGGTGTTCAGGCTCAATATCTTTACGCTATATACACCTAGTCTCTATGTGTGTGTCTCTAGCTAATGATATTTGAAAGATTCTATATAAGGAGGTGGAGAACTTGATACAATGGAATTCCAGGGAGCAACTCCTCACTAGAGAAAAGCAGTCAAAGCAGAAGCCCATACTACATTTCTCAACAACTCTACAAGGTGGTAGGGATTGTCACACATCAGAAATGGCAGGTACTTGAGTGCTCAGAGCAGAAGAGGATAGGATGAGGGGAGGGACTGTAAGAAACAAGAGGATATCGGTGTGGGACTGCGGGGAGAAAGATACCTAAAGAATACGGTTAGGAAGTCTTACTGTTTGATGTCCTCTGTATAAACCCCTGTGTTACACCTTTAATAAAACTTGCAGTACCAGGAGGCAAGTCTGACCTCTAGTGATAAAGAAAGTTTAGAAAGGATGGGACAACATTAGGATGAGAGACAGAGAGAGTTGGATGGAAGTATCCTAGACTGCTATGTGAGCTAAGGAAGGTTCAGCAAAGCCATATCTATGTCCTTGAACCAAAGTCAGCCAATAAAGAGTTATGGCTCCCAGATATGAGTCCACTTTGATATCCCTACCACATGCAGTCACTGGGGGAAAGCAGGCCATGGGAGATGTAGCCTTGGTGCAAAAGCACAATAGCTTTCAAAGACCATCTGATGGGGCCCTCAGCTAATGATACTCCCTATATGAGATGCAGTCTCATGACAGCCACAATCTCCTTTCATCTAAACCAAAATTCCTGAGGTTCAAAAACACAAACATAATAACTCATTTGCTTGATCACAAATATAGTATCAAAATAAAATTGCCAATATCATTATTAGTAATATGCTTATTGAAAACACTTTAAGACATTTTGCAGATCTTTTCTCCTTCAGGGTATATCCCACAAGGGATAAATGGCCAGAATGCTGTGCTTTAAAGTCACTTCACTTCGAAAATGTCCTTTCTTTATAGCCGTGATACCAGCTAGGTACACAATTAGGTTTATTTGTTGATTTTATTTAAATTTTTAAGATATTTTAAATTGTGCATTATAATTATATAAAAGATTCATAGAATTCTAAAATCAAACCCATAATTTAGAGATTTAGAAAAGTCTAGCTTGTATCTCACTCAGTTCCCTCTGCCCTATTCTATTCCCTCCCTTCTACATAGACCACCATTTAAAAAAAAAGGATTAGCCACACGTTGCTTTTGCAATTGTTATTATTTTTAATACAAGCATATCTAGCTAGCTATGTATTTATTTACATAAACAGTAGCACCATGTAAACATTTATGGCAACCCTACTTTTTCACTTAGCATTATATTCAGGGAATTATAGCACAGTACTAACAGGCATTTTCACTACTCTTTTAGTTGCACAGTACTCCATTGTATAAATATGTCATGGTTTAGTCACTTAGCTACTGATGGTCATTTGGGTTGTGTCCTGTTATTTGCTCTGATAAATATTGCTTCAGTGTATAGCTTTGTGCATAGGTCACTTCATACTTTTGCCAGTATATTTTTAAGATAAATTTCTAGCAGTAGAATTGCTGGTCAAAGAGTACATGAATATTTTATTTTGTTAAATATTATCAAAATCCCCTGCAATGGGATTAGGGCATTTTGCAGTCTTCCCTACCATTAACGGGAGTGTCAGTTTCTGCATAGCCTCATTAACACAGTATGTTGTAAAGCTGTTAGATTTTTGCTGATCTGATAGGTGAGAAGCTGTATCTCAGTATACTTTTTGTATTTATCTTATTATAAGAAAAAGTGAACATACTTTCATGTGTTTAGAGACAATTTGGACTTCTTTTTCTGTGAACTGTATGCTGATGCTTCATTTTTCTATAGCATTGTTGGCCTCTTGTCTATTTTATTCTTTAAACATGAAGAATTTTAGCTCTTCTCTGTGATGGAAGTTGCAAATAATTTCCCAAGTTTTTCACTTGTCATTCTACTTTGCTTATGGTGCATTTTACCAAGAAAATGCTTCACTTTTAGGTTATTAAGATGATTTTTCAATGTTATAAATCTTTCACTTATTGACTATGGATTTTGAATTACTCACAAATTATAGAGGAAATCATCCATGCTTTCTTCTAGAACTTGGTTTCTTTTTTATTTGTTTTAACACTTATATTTCTCATTCCTTGAAATTTACCCTGATGCACTGTGTGATAAATTGATCCACTTTTAACTTTTTAGCTCTTCAGTTATCCCAACACCAACTATTTAAAAGTCTATCTTTATTTTTTCCACTGATTTGAGTTTATGTCTTTATCATATGATGAATTTCCATATGCACTTGAGTCTACTTCTGTGTTTTTTATTCTGTTCCACTGCTTTGTCTGTTCATGCATTAGTACCACACTATATTGATTACAGAAGTTACATGTGTTTTTATATGTTTTTTATTTTATTTTATTTATTTGAGGAAGATTAGCTCTGAGCTAACATCTGCCACCAATCCTCCTCTTTTTGCTGAGGAAGACTGGCCCTGAGCCAAAATCCATGCGCATCTTCCTCTACTTTATATGTGAGATGCCTGCCACAGCATGGCAATGACAAGCAATGTGCAGGTCCACACCTGTAATCCAAACTGGTGAACCCTGGGCCACGGAAGCAGAACAAGGGAATTTAACAGCTGTGCCACCAGGCCGGCCTCCAGAAGTTACATGTTTTGATATCTGGTAAAGCTAGCCCCCCTCATTGGTATTCTTTTTTAGGGTTTTTGTGGATATTCTTGCTTATTTGCTTTTCCCAAATAAATTTTATTATTAAATTGTCTAGTTCCAAAAAAAAAAAAACCTCAAAAACTGACGATCATTTACCAGGATTACTTTAGTATTTCTAAATGTCATAGTTTGTGTTTATAAAGATCGTTGAAACAATAACTCCCATCTCACATGTTCTTTTATAATGCGAGCTTTGCTCTCACTAAGAGGAGGAATCTACTTCTCCTCTCTTTGACCTATATAATATGGCAGGAATGACATTAAAAATGCCTGAAAGCTCCTACTTTTGAACTTTAGGGAAGCCAGCAACCATGTAAAAAGTGTACCTACCCTGAATCTCTTATATTATATGGAAGTATAAACTAGCTAGATGGTGAATCCACATGAAGAGACATAGATGTTTGGCCATCCCCTAATTGTTCAAGCCATCCCAGCTGAGAAGATACATAATTGAATAAGCCATCTTGGATATTCCAGCCTCAACAGATACCACATGGAGTAAAGATAAGCTAGCCCCACAAAGACCTGCCCAATTTGCAGAAACAATGAATAAATTTTATTTTTATTATTATTATTATTATTATTATTATTATTATTATTATCATCAACCACTGAGTTTGGGGTGGTTTGATTTGCAGCAATAAATAACCAAAATAGAAATGATAACCATTTTCTCCTTAGCCACATTTGATGGATTACATTGTTTCCTATCTCCTACTGAATCACCCTTGTATTCCTAGAATGAACTCCACTTAATCGTGATGTATTAATTTCTAATGCATGGTTGGATTTTATTTAAGATTTTTACATCATTCATAAGCAAGTTTAATCAGTAGATGTCTTTTTAGGTATAAAATTTGTAAGGTTTGTGAATTCATGTTAAACACACTTCATAAAATAAATTTCAAAGTTTTCCTGCTTTTTCAATGCTCTGAAATTGTCTAAGTAGCATCTAGGACAATCTGATGTTAAAAAGTTTGGTGGAGAAGTGACATCAGCATCATGACAGAGTGAGCTCTTCCCTTAGACTCTCCCCCATAAGATACAATGAAAAGGACATTCACAAACAAACAGAGGACATTCACACAACACAAAAGACACCTGAGAGACCCATGAAGCCATATGTCTGAAGGTGGAGGTGATGGACCCCACAAGAGGAAGTGGAAGGAGGTGAGGGGATCTCCTCTCCCTCCCCCAACAGCAGTGACCCAGGCCACGGGACCACATGCAGCTCTGAGAAAGGAGAGGGGAGGGCAACTCTCCTTGGGAATATGTTCACTTTCCAAATTCCCTCACAGCCCATGGGAAGCCCCACACAGAGATGGCTAAGCTATTGCAGGGGTGTCTCAATCAAGTCAGCATCCAGAAGAGAAGATAGCAAGGGCAGACCGAGAATGACACTGGGATCACGAACAAAAGAAAGTGCCTCTCCTCCCCCATGGCTCCAGTGCAGCTGGTCAGGCAGCTGGTCTGGCCACCGCATACATTAGAAAAGCAATAGCTGTGAGCAAGTGAGATGAAACTGCAAACAGATCCTACCAGTATAGATTCTAAGGACAGTCACAGCTGCCAGGGTTCACAGCCGGCACAGAATACACAGCTCCTGAAATCCCCACCCACAGTGGTGGAAGGTGGAATCTGTGACCAGATACCGTCACTATGTAAAGACACAAATCCATGCCATCAAACAATATGAAGAAAAATATTAATAATCCAGACCAAAAGGAAAATGACAAGCACCCAGAAATCAATACTGAAGGCACAGAAATTTACAATCTAAATGACAGAGAATTCAAAACAGCTATCATAAAAAACCTCAATGAGTTACAAGAAAATACAGACAGACAGTTCAATGAAACAAGGAACAAAATTAATGAATGGAGGGAATTCGTCACAAAAGGCATTCAAACTATAAAGAAAGACCATTCAGAAATATTGGACATGAAAAACACAACAGATGAGATGAAAAATCTGGACTCCCTGAATAACAGAGTTGATATTGTGGAGGACAGAACTGGTAATTTAGAGAACAGAAATATAGAAATGCTGCAGACGGAGAAGGAGAGAGATCTAAGACTAAAAGGAAATGAAGAAACTCTCTAAGAAATTTCCAACTCAATTAGGAAATGCAAAACAAGAATTATAGGTATTCAAGAGGGAGAAGAGAGGGAAAATGGAGCAGAAAGCAAGTTCAAAAACATAGCTGAGAAAATTCCAAACATGGGGAAGGAGTTAGAAATACAGTAGAAGAAGCTAATAGAACTCCTAGTTATATCAAGGAGAAAAGACCTTCTCAAAGGCATACAGTAGTGAAACTGGCAAAAGTCAATGACAAAGAAAAAATAGTAATGGCAGCAAGGCAGAAGAAAATAACTTACAAATGAAACCCTATGAGGTTTTCAGCAGATTTCTCAGCAGATACCTTACAGGCTAGGAGAGAGTGGAATGATATATTCAAAATTCTGAAAGACAAAAACTGTCAGCCAAGAATACTCTAGCCAGTGAAAATATCCTTCAGATGTGACGGAGAACTAAAAACTTGTACAGATAAACAAAAGCTGAGGGAGTGTATTGCCACAAGACCTCCTCCTACAAGAAAGGATGAAGAAGGCCCTCATACAGGAAAAAAAAAGAAAGGGTTTACAAAGCCTTGAGTAAGAAGATAAATAGGCAGACAAAATTTAAAAATTGCAGCTCTCTATCAGAACAGTTAGCAACAATTAACTAAAGCATTAAAGTTAAAGGGAAGGAAGACATCCAAAATAAATATAGTCTCATCATTTTGACCACAAACTCACAACACAAGATGGAATAAGCTGTGACAAGAACAACTTAGAAGGGGAAGCAGAAAGGGATGGAATTGCCTTAGACTAAGGAAATAAGAGGCTATCAGAAAATGGACAATCTCATCTATGAGATTGTTTTATACAAACCTCATGGTAACCAATAAACAAATAATCAGAACAGGGACACAAATGATAATTAAGGAGAAAACGATCATAGAGAACTACCAAATTGATTTGGAAGTTCAAAACACATGGGAAAAGAAACAAGGGAAGTACAGAACAAATGGAAAATGAGAGATAAAATAGCAGCATTAAGCCCTCATATATCAATAAGCACTCTAAATGTAAATAAGTTGAATTCTCCAATCAAAAGACACAGAGTGGCAGGATGGATTAACACACAGAACCCAACAATATGCTGCCTCTAGGAAACACATCTCAGCTCAAAAGACAAACACAGGCTCAGAGTAAGGGATGGAAGATGATACTCCAAGCTAGTAGCAAAAGAAAGCAGGTGTTGCCATACTTATATCAGACAAAGTAGAATTCAAGGTACAACAGGCAAGGTGGAGAGGTAGTATATAATGATAAAAAGGACACTCCACCAAGAAGAAGTAACACTTATAAATATATATGTACCCAACACAGGAGCACCAAAGTATATAAAGCAACTATTAACAAACCTAAAAGGAGATATTAACAACAACACAATAATAGTAAGGGACTTTAACACCCCACTTACATCAATGGGTAGATCATCTAGACAGAAAGTCAACAAGGAAATAGTGGATTTAAATGAAAAACTAGATCACATGGACTTAATAGATATATAGAACACTCCATCCAAAAACAGCAGAATACACATTCTTCTCAAGTACCCATGGAACATTCTCAAGGATAGACCATATGTTGGGAAACAAAGCAAGCCTCAATAAATTTGAGAAGATTGAAATGCTATCAAGCATATTTTCCAACCATAATGATATGAAACTAGAAATCAACTATAAGAAAAAAGCTGGGAAAGTGACAAAAGTGTAGATTAAACAACATGCTACTGAACAAACAATGAATCATTGAATAAATTAAAGGAGAAATCAAAAAATATCTGGAGACAAATGAAAATGAAAACATACCATACCAACTCATATGGAATGCAGCAAAGCAGTCCTAAGAGGGAAACTCATAGGAATACACACCCACCTTAACAAACAAGAAAAATCTCAAATAAGCAACTTTAAACTACACGTAACGGAATTAGAAAAAGAAGAACAAACAAAGTCCAAAGTCAGAAGAAGGAGAGAAATGATAACAATTATAGCAGAAATAAATGAAGTTAAGACCAAAAAAACGTAGAAAGGATCAATGAAACAAAGAGCTGGTTCTATGAGAAAATAAACAAAATTGACAAATCCTTAGCCAGACTCACTAAGAAAAAAGAGAGAAGTTTCAAATAAATAAAATTAGAAATGGAAGACGATAAATTACAACAGATACCACAGAAATACAAAGGAGCATAAGAGAATACTATGAAAAACTATATGCACACAAAGTGGATAATCTAGAAGAAATGGATAAATTCTTAGACTCATACAAGCTTTCAAAACTGAATCAATAACAAATAGAGAATCTGAATAGACCAATCACAAGTAAAGAGATTGAAACAGTAATCAAAAACCTCCCAGAAAATAATAGTCCAGGACTACATGCCTTCTCTGGAGAATTCTACTGAACATTCAAAGAAGATTTAATACCTACCTATCCTTCTCAGAATATTCCAAAAAATTGAAGAACATGGAACACTTCTTAACACATTTTACAAGGCCAATATCACCCTGATCCCAAAGCCAGACAAGGACAATACAAAGAAGGAAAATTACAGGCCAATATCACTGAGGAACATAGATGCAAAAATCCTCAACAAAATATTGGCAAACTGAATACAGCGATACAATAAAAGGATCATACACCATCATCAAGTGGGATTTATACCAGGGATGCATGGATGTTTCAAAATCCACAAGTCAATCAATGTGATACACCATGTTAACAAAATGAGAAATAAAAACCATATGATCATCTCAACAGATGCAGGGAAAGCATTTTAAAAGATTCAACACCAGTTTATGATTAAAACTCTCAATGAAATGGGTATAGACAGAAAGTACCTCAACATAATAAAGGTGATATATGACAAACCCACAGCCAACATCACACTCAATGAGGAAAAACTGAAGGTCATCCCTCTGAGAACAGGAACAAGGCAAGCATGCCCACTCTCACTACTGTTATTCAACATAGTACTGGAGGTTTTGGCTAGAGTAATTAGGCAAGAAAAAGAAATAAAAGGAATACAAATAGGTGATGAAGAAGTGAAACTCTCTCTGTTTTCAGATGACGTGATTTTATATATTAAAAACTCTAAAGGATCCATTGGAAAGCTATGAGAAATAATCAACAACTACAGCAAAGTTGCACGGTACAAAATCAACTTACAAAAATCAGTTGTGTTTCTATATTCTGGTCATGAACTAGTAGAAAGAGAACTCAAGAACACAATCGCATTTATAGTCGCAAGAAAAACAATAAAATATCTAGGAATAAATTTAACCAAGGAGATGAAAGACCTATACAATGAAAACTATAAGACATTATTGAAAGAAATCAATGATGACATAAAGAAATGGAAAGACATTCCATGCACATGGATTGGAAGAATAAACATAGTTAAAATGTCCATACTACCAAAAGCAGTCTACAGATTCAATGCAATCCCAATCAGAACCCCAATGACATTCTTCATGGAAATAGAACAAAGAAGGCAAAAATTCATATGGAGCAAAAAAAGACCCTGAAGAGCTAAAGCAATCCAGAGACAAAAGAACAAATCTGGAGGCATCACAATCCCTAAGTTCAAAATGTACTACAAAGCTATAGTAATCAAAATAGCATGCTACCAGTACAAAAACACACACAGATCAATGGAACAGGATTGACAGCCTAGAAATAAAACCACACATCTACAGACATCTAATCGTCAAGAAAGGATCTAAGAACACACAATGGAGAAAGGAAAGTCTCTTCAATAAATGGTGTGGGAAAACTGGACAGTCACATGCAAAAGAATGAAAATAGATGATTATCTTTCACCACACACAAAAATTAACTCAAAATGGATCAAAGCCTTTAGGTAAGAGATGAAACCATAAAAATACTAGAAGAAAATATAGGCAGTACACTCTTTTTACATTGGTCTTAGAAGGATCTTTTTGAATGCCATGTCTACTAGGACAAGGGAAACAAAGAAAAAAAAAGAAGTGGGACTTCATTAGACTAAAGAACTTCTGCAGGGCAAAGAAAACCAAGAACAAAATCAAAAGACAATCACAAACTGGGAGAAAACATTTGCAAATCATATATCTGTTAAAGGGTTAATCTCCAAAATATATAAAGAACTCACACAACTCAACAACAAGAAACCAAAACACCTGATCAAAAACTGGGCAGAGGGTATGAACAAACATTTTTCCGAAGAATATATACATATATACAGCAGGCACATGAAAAGGTGGTCAACATCACCAATCATCAGTGAAATGCAAATCAAAACTACACCTTACACCCGTTAGAATGGCTACAATCACTAAGACAACAAATAACAAATGTTGGAGAGGATGTGGCGAAAAGGGAACCCTCATGCACTGCTGGCGAGAATGCAAACTGGTGCAACCACTATGGAAAAGAGCATGGAGATTTCTCAAAAAATTAAAAGTACAAATACCATACAACTCAGCTATCCCCATACTGGGTCTTTACCTAAAGAACTTGAAATCAACAGTTCGAAGAGACTTATGCAGCTCTGTGTTCACTGAAGCATTATTCACAATAGCCAAGACATGCAAGCAACCCAAGTGCCCATCAACTTATGATTGGACAAAGAAGATGTGGTATATATACATACAATGGAACACTACTCAGCCAGAAAAAAAGAGAAAATTGTCCCATTTGCAACAACATGGATGGACCTTGAGGGTATTATGTTAAGTGAAATAAGCCAGACAAAGAAAGACAAACACCATATGATTTCACCCATATGTGGAAGATAAACTAACACATGGACAAAGAAGACAGTTTAGTGGTTACTGGTGAGAAGGGGGTTGGGGGCTAGCTACAAGGGGTAAAGGGGCACATTTATATGGTAACACAAATAATAATGTTTAACTGACAAATAATAATGTACAACTGAAATTACACAATATTATAAAGTACGATGACTTCAATCTATACCGTGGCTGCTTTTGGATAGTTGTGGTTTCCTAGAAAATTTATCTATTTCTTCTAATTTATTTTTATAGTGTTGTGTAAAGTTGTCAAGTTTTCGGCTTTAATAGTTATATCCCTCCTAGTCATTTCTCATTTTACATAAATGTAGTTTCTCCCTTTTGTCTTAATTGGGTTAGCTAGTGGTTTGACTATTTTGTTAATTTTTTTCCAAAGAGCTAGAATTTGGATTTCTTATTAATTCTACATTTTTCTCACTCACTTATTTTGGATTGTTAAATTAATGTCTTCCTTTTTCTTTTAGGTGGTAGTTTGTAGTCCATTTTCTACTTTTCGAATTGGGTGCTTAATCCATTTATTTTTTTTCTTTTCTTTTCTTTTCTTTTTTTTTTTCTTTTTGGTGAGGAAGACTGGCCCTGAGCTAACATCTGTTGCCAATCTTCCTCTGTTTTGCTTGAGGAAGATTGTCGTTGAGCTAACATCCGTACCAATCTTCCTCTATTTTTTGCATGTGGGACACCACCACAGCATGGCTTGATGAGCTGTGCATAGGTCCATGCCAGGAATTCAAACTTGAGAGCCCCAGGGCCACTGAAGCAGAACCTGTGAATTTAACCACTACATCACTGGTCCAGCCCCTATTTTTTCTTTTTTTGGTATAATGCTATATATTTTTTGATTTCATGCTACATATTTTTCTCTGAAGACTGCTTTAACTTTATCCCATAGATTCTGATAGCTATATTTTCACTATTCTTATTTTTAAGAGATACTGCTATTTCTTTTTTTGTTTCCTCTTTGACCCAAGAGTTATTTAATTAGATGATTTTTAATGTTCCACTTTAAAAGACTTTTTTATTGTTGTTGTTATTAATGCCGTTTTATTGACTTATGGTCTGATAATGATCATTGAAGTTAATGGGTTGTGAAATTAATTAAAGAGATTTTTTTGGGAAGTGTGCATGTGTGGACAAGACATAGCGCAATTTGCAGAATGTTCCATGTGGCCATAAGAGGTGAAGTCTTTGTTATCAGAGTTTAGAGTTGACTATATATTTATATAAATACCTTATTAATTATATTGTCTTTTATCTCTTGAGTAAATATTTGTCCACTTTCTCAGTTCTGGTTTGAGAGAACTGTGTTAAAGTCTCCTATTATTACTGTTTTCTGCTATTTATCATTTCCTCTACTGTGGTTTCTGCTTTATAAATTCGTGTTGTTGGGTAATTAATTGGGCAATTATTAATAACTCTTATTTCTACACTTTCAAATTATGGCTTTAAGCACTATAATTTGTCCTTTATTGTCTGTTAATGCTTTTTGATTTGAATACAGTTGGTCCTCCATCTCCAAGGCTTCCACATCCACAGATTCAACCAGTGGAGGAGGATCCAAAGGACTATGATGATTGCATCTGAACTGAACGTGTACAGACATTTTTTTCTTGTCATTATTCCCTAAACAAGGTAGTATGACAACTATTTACACAGCATTTACATTGTATTATATATTAAAAGCAATCTAGAGATGATTTAAAGTATACAGGAGGATGTGCATAGGTTATATGCAAATACTATGCCATTCATATAAGGGACATGAGCATCCGTGAATTTTGGTATCCATGGGGTCCTGATATCCCATTTAGTCTTAGTTTAACAGATAAATACATATTTAATGTTTACCACAAGTCCTTTGGTTGATGTCTTTCTGGTCATTTTGGTGATCTGAAGCATATTCTCTAAATTCAGGCTCATGGGAAAAATATTCCTTAAGTGTTTGCATGCCCATGATAGTGTGTTTTCAGTCTTTATCCAAGAAGTTTCGTTTGACTGGATATAAAATCTTTGGTTTATATTTTCTTTCCTTGAGTGTCTTAAATGTTACTCCATTATTTGCTGGCATAAAACATCAAAAAAATCTGATGACAATATGAGTTTCTTTACCTTGTAAGTCTTGGCCTTTTTGCCTTTATTCCCAGAGACTTTTTTTTCCCTTAAATTCCATTTTTCTCGTCTTGACGTTGGCTCTTCTGTGTTTTTTCCCAGGAATGCAGTGTGCCTTCCAACGTATAATTTCAAGTCTTTTATTTCAGAAAGTTCCTTAAAGAATAACACTTAGTTTTAATTTTATTTCTTTGCTTTGGTTTCTTCTCCAAGGAGTCCTATTAGATATGTATATTTTCTGTGTTCTTTATTCTTTTATATAGTCATTATCTAACTTCTATCACTTCCTTTCAAGTCCTCTTAAACTCTTCATTCTAAGGTTTAATTTTTCTCTCCTTTCTGTCATCTGTTCCTCCTAAAGCACTGTGCACGGTGTTTATTCACATCTATGTTCGTTTTAGTTTAATCTTCACTTAACAAATTTTTTTTCTAACTTTTCCTACGTTCTATTAGCTGTCTTAATTTTATAGTAACAGGAATTCAAAACTTTTTTTTGTCTATTTAATATAAGATAGAACTGTATACAAGAGCAACTCACTCTGATTGATGTCATAGCCAAGTAAAAAAAAAAAACAAGTAAAGAACACTGCAACATAAAGTAAAGACATATGTAAAGACTGCAAGTAAAGACATGCAACATTGATGGAAATGTCTGATTGCTGCCTCTTAGCAATTCTTGGCAGCCCACAATGAATCCAGAATGAAAAAGAAGCATTAATAATAACAGTACATAATGCAATAGGATTGCTGTGGGCTTTAGGATAATTCACACAAGGCCCTTAGCACATTGCCTGGCACATAGAAGGTGCTCAGTAAATACAACTATTTTTGTTATCATTATTACCACCATTATTTGATGGATGATCAAAACAGAGGAAACAGAGATAGCTGGTATAGTAAAGTTTTGGGTCATATACTTTAACATTTAGATTTTGAGTCTCTTTTATCTTGACCTGTCTCTCCGTATGCTCAGATCAAGGAGATATGTGGCTAATCATAAAGTGTCCATCTAGACCAATGCTCTTTAAATGATTTATTGGACCTTGTGCTAGACTGTATTTTCCAAAATAGCATCAATAACATTTTCCATCCTACATGCTCTTATGCACTGTTCCCACACCAGTCCCAGAAAGAGGAGTCGTCTTTTTTTCCCCACCTCCTTGAATCTGGTTACTTTGAACAATAGAATACAGAGAAATAACACTATACCAGTTCTGGACCCAGCTTGTAATTGAACTGGTATCTTTTCTTCCTGTCTCTTGGAACCCACTGTCTTAGAAGTCAATTGCCATGTAAGGAAAACAACTATATTGAGACCACCATGCCATGAAAGGCCCAAGCCATAGGGAGGGGCCCTGGAGAATGAGCTGCCAGTTAGAGAGAGAGAGACTGGTAGAGAGATCACTGAGGCTGCAAACATAGGAGAGAAGAAGCCATCTTGGATGTGGACCCTCCAGCTCTGGCCCCCTCAGATGACACCAACTGAGCAGAGACCAACTGCCCACCAAGCCCTTCTGTGAGCAAAACAAATTAGATATTTAAAGCTGTGGTGTGTTTCGCAGAAATAGATAACCAGAACAAATATTTATTTAGAAAGTGGAATGAAATTTATTTCCTGTGGAAAAAATATTATAAACCTTTATCTTTATGATCAAAATAAATAATTTTCAAATGCAATGAATGGAAAGCTACATTTAATTTTATCTTTCATTTCATATATTTATCTATCATTCACAACTAGCTGTTCATTCACATAGACTCTAAGAATAAAATTACTGGATGTAGTAATAAACTCTTGCTCGGAATATATTTAAATCTTTGTAAAGTCAGCTTTCATGTTTGCAAAATATTTCCATTTTTCTATAATTATTTTCCTCTCTACAATTTCCTTTGTAATATTCTGGACCATACAAATACTTAGGAGGCATATTAAAAGACTTTAAGGTCTGAAAAATAAAATAAACCACTCATTTCCAATAAAAAGCATTATGGCACATGCTATTCTGGTTGAGAATTTCACCTGGCTCGCTCAGAATTGGTGGCACAATTATATATACATGCTATGAAAACATTTAACAGGTCAGGGCCAGGGAAAAGATATTTTTCTTTTTCATTTCCATTTGAGGACACCCTCTACTTCAGCAAAAGCAGGATCTATTTATATTTTCCCAATTATAAAAGCAATCAAGTGTGGTAACTTGAGTTAACTAGCACCATATTTCCAATGTAAACTAGCAATATTTTAATACCTTTTGTTAATTGATGTCCCAGGCAACAATTGTTATGTTGTCCCAAAAAAGAAAACAAACTAGACTCTACTATTTGAGTGACTATTTGTAACTAAACACTTCTTCAAAAGACACAGAATGTCATTATGTTTTTATCTTAAGTAAATTAATTGTTTTAGCTCCTTTAAAAACATTAGTAGATATATTACTTACATGAAAAGCTTTTATATACACAATTTAACTATCAGTCATGTGAAATCTTAGGTTTAATACTGAAGGAATTGTACATGTAGATTTCCATGTATAAAACTAAACCCACTCCAAAAAAAAAAGAAACCCTGATTTTAACACATAATATTATGTATAGTACAGTTAGTTGATATCTGGACGTACAATATATATGAATTAGAAATAACAATGTATATGTTATCAGAATAAATATATTTTAATTTTATATGCCCTATCTTTCTATCATGTATTTTATTTCTAAATAACTACTACTTTAAAAATCTGCTATCTTTTACAAGAAATAATTGGATTAGGAAGTCATTTTTTTAAAGCTTAGACTGTTAGTCATTTTGACATGGTTGGCATGTTGTCAGCTGAAAAATCTACTATAAAAATTTGATTGCTACTTACATAATCTAATGTACAGGAAATGCCTTTGTAAGGACCTTAATACCACATATTTTATTGTTTAATAAAATGAACAAGTAATTGTAAAAACTACACTTACTATATGATATTTGAAACTCCACAGAGTAAATGATTTAAAAAAAATATTTTTATTGCTCACATACTTCAGTTGAATAGTTTCCATGGTTATCAGAGTTCTGGCTTACACTGGAAGCCCACACCTGACCAAATACTGGCAAGAATGCTTCCAAGAGTCAACAGAGCTACCAGCAGGCTGGCCCATGCCACTTCTCCAGCATTAACAATATATATATATATTTTTTAAAGTTTCTTTATCATCTTTCTGCTAAGTTTGTAAAACCCACCACTTCCAGAAAGGGGAGAAAAATGTAACTGAGAAGCTCTCCTTACGTGGTTATAGCATAGTTCAGTATATATGAAGAAGTAATTTTTGGCCTTCCTGTGTTAGGGACAGTGTTAATATTAGAATAAGAATGACAGAAATTAAAAGAGGGATCAGGGTCAAACTCTAACATGATTTTCAATATAATTCATGCATAATAATAAATAATAAAACAGAATCTATTTTCAAGCCACTTAAACAAGAACATGATATTACCCAACCAAAAATCTAAAGACATTTGAGGATTAAATTGAGAATTGGCTACAAAAAAGAATAATTTGCCTATATTGGATCATCCAAACATATATAGATAAATGTATATTTAAATGTAAGAAAGAAAGAGTTGGATATGGCTACTGAGGATTTGGCTGATTCAATTAAAATATAAAAGGATAACCTGCATTTAATATCAATCAATAAAGATTAATATTGGCTAAATATTTACTAGATATAACATAATTGTCATGTCTTATTCATATTTTTATATTTCACACATGCCTAGTACAGGTTTGAGCTCAATAAATGATTGCTGAATAGATAAATAAAATCTATTTGTGATGGGCAGATTAAGGCTATATTGTGTGAAACTTTAAGTAGCTGCATTTTTGTATTCCTACATTCATATAGAGTAATTATAACATATTGAAATTATAATGGCATTTTATAGATAGCTAAATTCTGCATAATATAAAAATGTATATATTATTCAATGAACTGATAAAGCTTAAGAAGTTTGACTGGACAGAGGAAAAATCTGACAAAGAATAATTTGTGTAGATAAATTTCATTTGGTCCTTTTACCTTTCAGCAATGAGAAAGTAAATTTTATAATTTACAAACTTTTTTCTGTTTAATAAACTTATGAAAAATTATATTCTGCTTTTAATGTTTTTTCCAAAATTCCTTCTCTCTATTCCTAAAACACATAAATACTCTCAAACAACTAAAAGAAGAATTAAGATACAGAACTTAATATGAACAACTAAGTATATTTCTATGAGAGCTCATTTACTTCTTTAATCAGCAAATCACAAAGTATGTTCAGTAAAAGACTAAGCCTACAAGAATTTCAACAAAAACAAGTTTCCATTGTTTCCCTGCTGAAAATCCACAACGCACATTAGCATATTAAAAGCACTGAAAACTCTTAAAGAAACCTCTTAAATTTGCCTAAACTTGGTGTTTCCAAAATTGATTTGACCACAGAATCGATTTTTGTCATTTCACAGAACATCTACTAACATATGTGTAACAAGTACACACATAAATATAATATAATATGTTTTTGGAAATGCTATTGTAAACATTTCAATAGTTTAACTCATGTGGTCTCCTTCCTCTTACTCATCACCAAGTCTTGCTAAGCTTCCCTCTGTAATATATCTAGAATCCATTCAATTTCCTCTGTCTTCTTTGCCACTATCCTAAACCCAATCCATCGTCATCATTTATGTTAAATATTACAACAGCCTCATAGCTGATGTCTCCAATTTTACTCTCCAATTACTTTTCCTCACTGAAGTCAGAGTATCCTAAAAGTGTGTGTGTGTGCGTGCACATGTGTTGTCTGCTTAATTAAACCCCTTTAACTAACTGCTTCTTGTGGAATTTAGAATAAAATATAAAAACCACAAACCTGTCATAAAAGCCTTTCCGAATTTTCTTACCACTCTTCTTCTCTCATTCAGTGTGGTCAGTGACCACACTGGCCATGTACAGTTCTTGAAACGTGATGCTTTCTCCCACCTCAGGTCTCCCAACAAGACGTTTCTTTTGCAGAAAATACTACTGGGAATTTTTTTTTTTTGTCTCTCTAATTCCAGCTTATCTATAATATATCAGCTTAAACATCATAACCTCAGAGAGCCCTCTCTGACTTCCATTCTAATTTAGGTCACATAGAGTACCATTACACAACTTCACTGAAAGATAATTACAGCACTTGAAAATATAGCAGATTAAAACTAAAAGTTTATTACCTAAGGTAGTAATACTAGGGGGAGAATGAGTTCAGCAAATCATCATATTCTGATCAGAGTCCTAATCCACACAAACTCATACAGAGAGAGGAGATGGTATGGCCTCAGTTCTCCTCACAGGGATAAAGACAAAAACACATAGCAGTCATACAACCTGAGCTTCTTACATCTTAGAGTGTCCATAATTAATTAGGTAGATGGGATATTTTTAGAGCCTAGCTCTCATGTTTTACAATGGCTTTTTCTTATTTTTCATATTAATACATCTTCTGTCCTTGATTCTCTTGTTCATGGTTGGCCAATGGCTCAGAAGTGGCCTAGTACCATGATAAAAAGTAAACTACTTGGAATTCCTACCACATTATTTTAGAATTCCCATAAATTCACAGAGAATTTTTTTCTTTCTCTTCATAGCACTTAAAACATTTGTTTTTGTTTTAATTGTTAAATGTCTATTATCCTCACTGGGCTGACTCTAGTGAGACCAAGAACCTTATCTATTTTGCTTAACTCTGTAAACCCAAGAAATAGTAGAGTGCTTCAATAAATGTTTGTGAACTGAATGAATTATTAAATGAATTACATACTACATCAGTTACTGTGATAAGAACTAGAAGAAGAAATGTGATAATATATAGTTCCTTCCCGTACAGAGTTATAAATGAAATGGGGGGAGATATAACATTAAGGAGATAATTAAAAGAGAGTAGGGGGCAGCCTGGTGGTTTAGTGTTTAAGTTCGTGCACTCTGCTTCGGTGGCTGGGGATTCATGGGTTCAGATCCCAGGTGTGGATCTACACACCACTCATCAAGCCATGCTGTGGAGGCGTCTCACATACAAAATAGAGGAAGACTGGCATGGATGTTAGCTCAGGGACAATATTCCTAAAGCAAAAAAAAGAAACCAAGAAGGGAGAGGATAGGCAGCAGATGTTAGCTCAGGTCCAACCTTTCTCGCCAAAAAAAAAAATAGGACAGTGTCAAGATGGTGGTGTTGGCAGACTTTGAACTCACCTCCCATGGACACAACAAATTTACAACTACTGTTGGAACAATTACCCCTGAGAGAGAACTGAAAACTGGATTTAAAAAACCCCACAACAAGGGACAGTGTTGACTGAGGTGAAAGAGGCAGAAATTCCTTTCTGGAAACAAGAAAGCTACCTTCGTGAGCCATGGTGCTTTACAGCTGGCTGGTAGCAATCCTAAGGTACAAAGCCTTCCCTAGAGGAGTGGGGGAACTGAGCTGGGGAACATTACCACAATAAGCAGCTTTTGGACTCAGCACAATCAAAACAAGGGTCATAATATCTCACTTTGCTTGCTATCAACTACAATGGGGGAATACCCCTAGAAAAACTATTGGACATAAGGGGTGAAAAAGCTTGCTCTTAAAAGGCCCATGCACAAACTCACCCATTTCAGAAAGCAATCTAAAATCACCAGAAAGAAAGGTGCACAGCAAGCTCTCAGGCAACTTGTGAGCCCACATAGGCAGAGAGCTTAGAAACACTGCAGCTCAGCAGTGGGTCTGCCTCTGCAGGGTAGGGTACACACGAGGGGTGGGCCTGCATTGGTGGAGTATGTGGGGCATCTGCAGTGGGATGACTGGGTCTGATTCAGTGGGTCAGGGTATGCAGATGGAGGAGGACTGTGTTGACCAATTGTGTGGCCCTAAGAGCAGTGGGGCTTGTCAGCTACAGCAGACTTGTGTCTCTCAAACAGCCACATGAGGGGTCAGCACCACCTTCCAAAGACTGAACAACTGGGTGCTCCCATGCCTGGGGCCAGCCCCACTCAGCTGCAATCCTTAGAAAGCTGACAACAGGCTTGCAGGCCAGAGGCCTATAGCAATTATAAGTCCCTGAGCCTAGCAACCAGCCATGCTGGGGGCCTACTGACTTAACAGAAAAACTGAAACAGGTATGTGCTATTAGACCTTGCAGCCATCTGTGCTGGGGCTCCCTATGCCCAACAAAGTGACTAAAGGGTCCATAGTAGCCAAACACAGCTGAGCATTACAACCAGCCTGCCAGGGGTATCACCTAGCCTTCCCAGGCACCTGCAGCAGGAGCAAGTCTGCCACAACAGAAGGGCACATGGAGCCCACACAGGTGACACTACTGGAACACTTGTAACTGGTGATAAGAGGGAAGCAAACTTCTTGGGCTCATAAGGCATCTCTTACATAAGGTCACCTCTCCGAGATCAGGAGACACAGCTGCCCTACTTAAAACATAGACATAAGCACAGAGAAAGAGGCAAAATGAGGAGACAAAGGAATACACTCCAAGTAACAGAACAGGACAAAATTCCAGAAAAAGACCTAAATGAAGCAGAGATCAACAATCTACCTGACAGAGAGAACAAAAGAAGAGTCATAAGGATGATGACTGATCTTGGGAGAAGAATGGATTTCACAGTGAAAACATCAACAAAGAATTGGAAAATATAAAAATGAACCTATCAGAAATGAAGAATACAATACAGGAAACGAAAACTCCGCTAGAGTGACTCAAAAGCACAGCAGATGACGCAGAAGAACTGGATGAAACTCATCAGTGAGCTGGATGAAAGACTAGAGGAAATCACCCAAGCTGAACAGATAAAAGAATTAAAAAGAACAAGGACAGTCTAAGGGACCTCTATGACAACATCAAATGCACTAATGTCTGTATTATAAGTGTCCCAGAAGGAGAAGAGACAGACAAAGGGGCAGAGAATCTATTTGAAGAAATAATAGCTGAAAACTTTCCTAACCTAAGGAAGGAAATAGACATCCAGGTACAGGAAGCACATAGAGCACCACACAAGACAAACCCAAAGAGGCCCACACTGAGACACATTATAATTAAAATGTCCAAAATTAAAGATAAAGAGACAATCCTAAAAGCTGCAAGATAAAGGCAACAAGTTATATACAGAGGAAACCCCATAAGGCTATCAGAAGACTTCTCAGCAGAAACTCTACAGGCTAGAAGGGAGTGGCACAATATATTTAAAGTGCTGAAAGGAAAAACCCCACAACCAAGAATACCACACCCGGCAAGGTTAACATTCAGAGTGGAAGGAGAGATAAATAGTTTCCCAGACAAGCAAAAACTAAAGGAGTTTATCACCAAGAAACCAGCCTTACAAGAAATGCTAAAGGGATTTATTTAAGTGGAAAAGAGAAGACCACAAATACAAATAAGAAAATTATCCAAAAAATCCACATTAAAATAACTGGTAAAGGCAAATATACAGTAAAGGTACCACATTAACCACACATGAAGCTAATATGAAGGTCAAATGAAGAAATGACTAAAATTATCTATTTCCATGATAAGAGGGTAACAGATACACATGCACAAAAAAAGAGGTTAGATATGATATTAAAAACATAAAATGTGGGAGGAGGGGAGTAATTGAGTAGAGCTGTTAGGGGATGGCACAGTGACATAGTGGTTAAATTTGCATGCTCCACTTCAGTGGCCCAGGGTTCATGGGTTCAGATCCCAGGCAGGGACTTACACATTGCTCATCAAGCCATGCTGTGATGGTGTCCCTAATACAAAATAGAGGAAGATTGGTATAGATGTTAGCTCAGGGCCAATCTTCCTCACCAAAAAAAAAAAAAAAGAGTAGAGCTTTTAGCAAGGGGTCAAAGTAAAGACACCATCAACTTAATATAGATTGCTATATATGTAAGTTATTATATATGAAGCTCATGGTAATCACAAACCAGAAACCTATAATAAATAGACAAAAAATTAAGAGAAAGGAAACCAAACATAATTCTAAAGAAAGGGATCATACCACAAAGGAAGAGAGCAAGAGAAGAATAAAGGAACAGAGAAGAACTACTAAAATGCCCAGAAAAAAGTAACAAAATGGCAATAAGCACATACATATCAACAGCTACTTTAAATGTCAATGGATTAAATGCTCCAATCAAAAGACATGGAGTAGCCAAGTGGATAAAAGAACAAGACCCTTATATATGTTGCATATAAGAGACACACTTCAGACCTAAAGACACTCAAAAACTGAAAAAAACAATGAAACTAAGAGTTGGTTATCTGAAAAGATAAAGAAAATTGACAAACCTTTAGCCAGACTCACCAAGAAAAAAGGAGAGAAGGCTCAAATAAATAAAATTAGACATGAAAGAGGAGAAATTACAAGGGACACTTCCGAAATACAAAAGATTATAAGAGAATACTATGAAAAGCTATATGCCAACAAATTGGATAATCTAGAAGAAATGGATAAATTTTAGAATCATACAATTTTCCAAAACTGAATCAAGAAGAAATAAAGAATATGATTGGACCAATCACCAGTAAAGAGGTTGAAACAGTAATCAAAAACCTCCCAAAAAATAAAAGTCCAGGACCAGACAGCTTCCCTGGTGAATTCTACCAAACATTCAAAGACTTAATACCTATCCTTTTCAAACTCTTACAAAAAGTTGAAGAGGAAGGGGAACTTTCCTAATTCATTCTACAAAGCCAACATTACCCTGATACCAAAACCAGACAAGGATAACACAAACAAAGAAAATTACAAGCCAATATCACTGATGAACATCAGTGCAAAAATCCCCAACAAAATGTTAGTAAATTGAACACAGCAATACATTAAAAAGGTCACACATCATGATCAAATGTGATTTATACCAGGGATGCAGGGATGATTCAACATCCACAAATCAATCAATGTGATAGGCCACAGTAACAAAACGAAAAATAAAAATCACATGATCATCTCAATAGATGCAGAGAAAGCATTTGACAAGATACAGCATCCATTTATGATAAAAATTCTGAATAAAATGGGTATAGAAGGAAAGTACCTCAACACAATAAAGGCCATATATGACAAACCCACAGCTAATATCATTCTCAATGGAGAAAAACTGAAAGCTATCCGTCTAAGATCAAGGAACCAGACAAGGATGCCCACTTTTACTACTCTTATTTAACGTAGTTTTGGCAGTCCTAGCCATAGCAATCAGGCAAGAAAAAGAAATAAAAGGGATCCAAATTGGAAAGGAAGAAGTGAAATTGTCACTATTTGCAGATGACACAATTTTATATAGAGAAAACCCTAACGAATCCACCAAAAAACTTTTAGAAATAATAAATGAATACAGTCAAGTCACAGGATACAAAATCAACATACCAAAATTACTTGCATTTCTATGCACTAACAAAGAAGTAGCAGAAAGAAATTAAGACTACAATCCCATTTCAATTGCAACAACAACAAAAATACATAGGAATAAATTTAGCCAAAGACGTGAAAGATCTGTACTCTGAAAATTATAAAATATTGTTGAAAGAAATTGAAGACACAAAGAAATGGAAAGATACTCCATACTCTTGGATTTGAAGAATTGATATAGTTAAAATGTCCATACTTCCTAAAGCAATCTACAGATTGAGTGCAATGCTTATCAAAGCTAAAGCAACATTTTTCACAGAAATAGAACAAAGAATTCTAAAATTTATATGGAACAACAAAAGACTCCAAATAGCCAAAGCCATCCTAAGGTAGAAGAACAAAGCTGGAGGTATCGCACTCCCTGATTTCAAAACATACTACAAAGGTATGGTGCTGGCACAAAAAAAGAAACAAAGATCAATGGAACAGAATCGAGAGCCCAGAAATAAACCCACAAATCTATGGACAGCTAATTTTTGACAAGGGAGCCAAGAACATACAATGGAGAAAGGAAAGTCTCCTCAATGAATGGTGTGGGGGAAACTGAACAGTCATATGCAAAAGAATGAAAGTAGACCATTATCTTACACCATGAAGAAAAATCAACTCAAAATGGATTAAAGACTTGTATGTAAGACATGAAACCATGATAGGCTCTTTGACATTGGTCTTAGCAACATATTTTCAAGTACCGTGTCTGATTGGGCAAGGGAAATAATACAAAAAATAAACAGATGGGACTACATCAAACTAAAAAGCTTCTGCACAGCGAGTGAAACCATCAACAAAACAAAAAGACAACCTAACAATTGGGAGAAGATATTTCCAAACCGTATATCTGATAAGGGGTTAAGATCTAAAATATATAAAGAACTCATACATCTCAACACCAAAAAATCTAACAAACCAATTAAAAAATGGGCAAAAGATCTGAACAGACATTTCTCCAAATAAGATATATAGATGGCCAACATGCACATGAAAAGATGTTCAACATCACTAATTATCAGGGAAATGCAAACCAAATCTACAATGAGATATCACTTCAGAATATTGTTAGAATGGCTATATTTAACAACATAGGAAATAAGTCTTGGAGAGGATGTGGAGAGAAGGGAACCCTCATACACTGCTGATCGGAGTGCAAACTGGTCCAGCTACTATGGAAAACAGTATGGAGAGTCCTCAAAAAATTAAAAATATAATTACCATATGACCCAGCTATTCCACAGCTGGGTATTTATCCAAAGAACATGAAAACACAAAAGCATAAAGACATATGCACCAGTATGTTTAGGGTAGCATTATTCACAATACCCAAGACTTGGAAGCAACCTAGGTGCCCATTAAGGGATGAATGGATAAAGAAGATGTGGTATATATACATAGTGGTATACCACTCAGATATAAAAAACGATGAAATGTAGCCATTTGTGACAACATGGATGGACCTTGAGGATACTATGCTAAGTGAAATAAGTCAGAAGGAGAAAATCAAATACCGTATGATCTCATTCATAAATAGAAGATAAAAACAACAACAAACAAACACAAAGAGACAGAGACTGGATTGGTAGTCACCAGATGGGTGGAAGGGAGGGAGGAGGACAAAAGGGGTGATTAGGTACATGTGTATGGTGATGGATTGTAATTAGCCTTTGGGTGGTGAACATGGTATAATCTACACAGAAATTGAAATAATTGATGTACACCTGAAATTCATATAATATTATAAGCCAGTGTTACCACAATAAAAAAAAATAAAATAAATTTCTAAAAAAGAGAAAGTAATAACAAAAAGAAAAAATTAAAAAATGAGAGTTTAATAAAAGCTATAAAGTACAACGAATACCATTAAAAACATGACAACAGACCCAAAGTGGAGTTGCTTATGCTAAGCCCCACATCACCAGACCAAGACTTAATTACAGCTTTGGCTCTCCAAGAAATGGAATCTTAAAACAGTCAGTCAGGAATCACTTGATCAGCATTAGTTAGGTCATCTGCCTGATGGACGCCTGCCATCCTCTAAAGAAAGGTAACCTTGCAATAACCAATCTGCTTTTTTGCCTCGTATAACTTCCTTCTTTGTGCTCCCTTCTGCCCATAAAAATCTTTGATTTTATACAGCTCCTCAGAGCTCCTTTCCTTTTAGGAAGATTAGCCCGGTGCTAACTACTGCCAGTCCTCCTCTTTTGGCTGGGGAAGTCTGGCCCTGAGCTAACATCCTGCCCATCTTCCTCTACTTTATATGTGTGACGCCTACCACAGCATGGTGTGCCAAGCGGTGCCATGTCCGCACCTGGGATCCAAACTGGCAAACCCCAGGACGCCGAGAAGCAGAACGTGTGCACTTAACTGCTGCACCACCAGGCCGGCCCCCTCAGAGCTCCTTTTTATCTACTAGATTGGATGCTGCCCGATTTGAATCGATTTTTGCCCAAACTCTTAAAATTTTTAATGTATCTCTTTATCTTTTAACAGTACCAAAGAAGCCTGTAGAAATGGTACATAACACTACATCAAAAATATTGTAAGGTTCTCTTAACTAACATATGACGCTGAGAAGGAAAATACTCACATAGATCTTCAACACATTTATAATTTCAATTGAACTAACCCATCTGTTTCTTTGAAGAAATGTTTAATCCTTCTAATGGTCAGAGCTAGCAACCACAATGAAGCAATATGGAAACAAAAAACTCAAATAAACTTAACCACGTTTATGTGGAATACACATAAACAGAATTATATTTCTGCAATGTCTAAAAAAAGTTAGAAAAAACTGCATGTACATTATTTCTCACAGTTATCTTTTCTGTCATATCTCCAACATATTTCTTGGAAAAAAGTAAAATATATTATTAAATGTCTTAGAGAAGGCAAATTTCTCATTTGTAACAAGGTTTTAATTTGACTAAGAAACAAAGATCAGAGCAAGAATTGAACCATCAGCTTCTCTCATCCTTCTATGTGGCTAGCAGCTCTGATAACCATCAAGAATGAAAATCCCCATCAAGGGAACATACAGGAGTTTTACAAAAGTTCAAAGAGTTTGTTAGATAGTTCCCTGCTCATCACTACAAAGGTTTCTTATACAGTATAGAAAAAAACTACTGGGACCGTTTGTGGCATATTAAGAACTCTTCAATATTTCTAAGTATCAAGCATACAATATTTACTTCACATCATGGAAATAAAACATACATATGGAGAAAACATGCACTTCTTTGCAACAGAGGTTTCTAGCCTGCTATCCACATGCAGGGCCTGCTGCATATCCTGACGTATGATCATCAACTCTGTCTTTCCTCTCTCTACACACGAACAGACTTTGTTTTGGTTTCTAGCTAAAGTTGCTCATTATAAAGAGTTATTTTCCTTAAAATCTCTTTGTGTAATCAAAATAGTCATAAAAATCTACATTTATAATTGCAGTTTACATGCTAATTTCCCTTTTTTTTCTGTCCTTGTTTGGGGTATTGAAATTATACAGTCTTGTAACATATTATTTTAATTAACCTGCTTACAATTTTTCCCTTTCATCATATGGCACAGAAGCCACTTACATCTCAAACCAGAACTATTTTATTGATATTCATATTTAATTAAGATATTTAAGAATATTTTCAACTGTTTATGTTTGTGTTCTCTATTTATTAAAAGAAAATTCAGGAAAACATAGACTCCTAGAAATTTACCGTATGGCTCAATGTTCTTAGTTGCAAACAACAGAATCCACTCTGGTTAGGTTAAGCATAAATGGAATTTATCAATGGACCTTAAGGAGCTCGCAGAAACTTCCAGCAAGGTCAGAAATCCAGACTCAGGAGCTATTGGAAAATGCTCAATCACAGTGAATTGATTCTTTTGGCAAAAACACTATTGCTTCTGTACTATTCCTTCTGCACTTGGCCAAGACATTGTAGCTTTTATAGACACTGTAGCTTATATCAAAAATACTAAACCTAGATTCCAGAAGATTCTCCACTGCAGGGTCCAAGAACTAGATGCTTTACTCACCAAAGGAAAGTATTCTCAATGTTCTTGCTTCTCTCACCTTGGAAACCTCCAAATCCAAATCTCTTGCAAGTGCACTGATTAACCAAGCCGAAGACACATGTTTATGCCACAGCAGCAAAAAAGGCTAGGAGAATTATCTCTGGCTTCTACTTTAGGGAAGCAGTCTGTGTTTGCTTAAATTCTTTATCTGTCTATTTGGCACCCATTAATCACAGGGACAAATTAACAGCCAAAATTGTTTACATTTCCCCTGTGACCCAGCTTTCATAGGCATATGAAGATAATATTACAAAGCCTCCAACCAGTCATGATTCCATACTCCAAATCATCTCCTTTAACTAACTCACACACACCAAGCCAATATTTCTCCTGCCCTATATGACCCAGAGCCAGGTACTAAACAACTAGAAACTACCACTATTGCCCAGAGCCTGCTGACGTTATTCAAACTAGCCAATCCTAAGCTGGTTCCCTTGCCCTGTCTTGCCTTTCCCACAGAAAACACAATAAAGGCTCTTGGTGATGTTCTTCCCCTCACTCCTGCTTCTGCCTCCTAACAAAACCTGGTGCTTCTCTGTGTGGCTCTGCATAGCATATCATGCTCCCTTCTCTTAAAAAACGTAAGTAATAAATTCTTCTTTCAAAGGCAGTTGTTTCAATGTCTGTCACCTTACCGTAATTAAGATCCAGGTACCAATTTTAGAATAGGAATCCATATAATCTGAGAAAGTGTCCAAATACAGAATGAGTGTTGCAAAGATGTTGTAACCATAAATATGATAAATGATCAGTACATCTAATAGGTAAATGAAACCATTTTATTAGTGGAAAGTTTTTAATTAAATTTAGTGAGAGGAATTATAGACAAACTCCAATTTAGGATACTTCCCTGGAAAACCTCCAATCTGTCCTTTGAACTGGTCCTTCATCTGAAGATGTCTTTAGAGCTGTGAGGCTGACTAAAACCCTACTATGGAACTCACAATGGAGAAATGTGAACTGTACTGTTTATACAATAAGTTTTAAAGCACTTTAATCTAAGAGTTGTGGAAGATGTAGCTCTCTTTTATTAGTTTTCGTTAAAGAAATAATCTTCATCTGATGAATCTCAGACTAGTATAATTAAAATATTTTAAATGATACGTATATATCATGATTCAGAGTTATCTGGTAGAATAATTATGTAGAACAAAACTACAGAATCATGAAGTCAGAGAATCTAAGGGTTCCTACCCAGCATAAGAATCCACTTAGTGACATCTTTGAAAGATAGTAATTCAGATTCTGTTGGAATATTTTCAATAGCAGGGAATTTTTAAAGGCAATTTATCCCACCATTGAGCAGTTCAATAATTAGAAAATAGTTCCTTACACTGAGTTGAAATGTTCCTCCCTGTAACTACCACCCATGATTCTAATTTTGTTTCCCTAAGCCCCACAATTATGTCAGTACATCAGGCACAACTTTAAGTATTTGAGGATAACTTTTATGTGATCACCTTAGAGCTCATCTCTTCATGCTAAACATCACCAGTTCCTTAACACCTTCGACACACGCAATGGTTCTAGAGCTTGATGACTCTCCTCTGAATGATCTCCAATTTGTAAGAATTTCCTACAAAATGAAGCTCTCACAATTCAAAACTATGCTCTCCAGGTGATCAACTGAGGGTGCAATGGAAGGCCATTTGTGCTTTACACTTGTAAACACTTACATCATGCTGTTGACACATATTGATCTTAACAAATCCTAAACTCACTTTTAACTAATTGCCCAAGGCATTTGCAGGTTCAGTTATACTCCAGTAAAGGTCAAGGCTAAATGAAGGACTACGAAGCTAGTAAATTTATCAAAACAGGAAAAGAGTTTAAGATTCCTATTCCTGAGACTCAAGCTTCTTTTCTAATGTTAATGTCTCCTCTTCACTAAGCATGCACCAATCAGTTGTTCGTTTATAATATTCTAAAACACAGCTAGAGATTGACATGAAGCTCCACAGTCTAGAGTTTCTGAAATTGAACTCTTTTTCTCATTTGAAAAATTGATTAAGGGTCCCCTCTCAGGTCTCCCATTCTTAGAGATGACTCTGAAAAGAGAGTGACCGTTCCGTTCAACCTCCTAACATGTGAGTTATGGGGGCTGAGAAATGAGAATTATAAAATACGTTTCACTCAAAACTTTTTATATCCTTGTGACGTGTGCTTTGAAGACAATTCTTCTTAATGGAACAGGCACACACCTAAATGAGCTAAACTATCAATCTCTTTCCTCTGTCACGTAGTTATACCACATCATCTCATCCACTACTGGCACAGGGTTGGGATGAAAGTTCTCTTTTAATCCTCGTTATTTTTGTTATTCAGAAATCAAGTACAAAATCTTGCTGAATCTAGAATTTTAAAAAAACTTCTTGATTTTCTTATAAATTCATCTCTGATTATTCCTATTGTCCAAAGGTTTCAATCATTCTTATATTTTAAAAAAAGTGTGTGGGGGGGAATCTATGTTCAATTAACAATGCTGATGAATAAGAAAATTCATTTATTTTCTGTAAATTGGAGGACACCATTCATAAATTTTCCAGTGTGACTCAAAATAGCTTTGTCCTATAAATGTGGTAGTAAAAGAAAATTTCCTTATTTTAGTGATATTTCTTTCACATGAGCCCATGGTTTACTTTCTGAAACAAGAAGAAAATGTCTTTATATTCCAGACATAAAAGTATAAAATTAAAAATCTTATTTTTCATATTCAACTGATTACTGCTGTTAAGTAACTAGATCAGGCCCAAGGTGGAGTCACTCATGCTAAGCCCCACGTCAGCAAACCAAAACTTAAACTAAATTTCTATGCTTGGTTCTCCCAGAAAAGGAAGGACTGGGTCAACCATTCAATGCTTGCCTGCTCAGCACAGGTTACTTGCCCTCGCTCCAAGACTTCCCTTTGCTGCATGTATGGGAAGTAATCCTGCTTTAAGCAGTCAGAAAATGCCTAGTATAAATTCCTTGTTCCTGCTCACTTTGGTCTACAAAACCCTCTCACCTTATACAACTCTTTGAACTCCTTCCTATTTTCTAGACTAGATGCTTCCTGATTCATGATTCACTAAATAAAAGTCAACTAGATCAGTGAATTATCTGTGGAAAATTTTCTTTTAATGATACACTAAATCACCTTATTTCTGCAGATAAATAGAACCAAAGTATATTTGTTAAACTCTAAGAAAATCAACAAAATCTTAAGAGACAATTTTTTATTTCTAATTATCAAGATTAACTGTGCATTGTAAAGTACACTTAACTACTAAGACCAAGCCAGCATAAGTTGCCAAAAGCTAGACAAGATGGAATCACCTCATATAGAAATGCTATAAAAGCTATCTGAACTTTCTAAACCTTAACAAAAGTGCAATACAAACATTTTGATTGATTTCTTTATAAAATGAGTTTTCTGTTTAATTTGTGGATAATTTATGTTTTCAAGGAAAGGTTCTTAAAAAATATTTTGTTTGGGTTTTTTCAATGTTATAAAAATAATAAATTCATTTTCACAAAAGGTTGAAAATTAGAGATAAACAAAAATAGAAAAATAAAATCCTTTTTAATCCCACCTCCCAGGAAGGATCACTTTTACTGTTTTGGGAAGAATTTTTAAATATATAACATTCAGGATGTCAGTATCCTTTCCTTTACCCATGGCAGATATCAATAATTAATCATAGTATTCTATCCCAGTGATGATAGTATTTGCCTCACAATTCTTCTTCTGAACACAACACTGGATCCAATCAATATTTCCATATATTCTCACTATTTGTATATAATATTATGCAACACATTGTTTTTATTTCTTACTTAAGAATTTAAGAACATATTCCCAGGTCATGAAACAGTTTTTTACAATACTACTTTAAAGGACAGCTTAGTATTCAATTGTATGTGAGTTCTACATTTTACCATGGGAAGCTTCCCAGGTATTTTGTGTCATAAATAGCTCTATGATGAACATCCTTGGAGCATGTGTGCATATGATGTGGCATTCATTTGCATTAAAACATTTCTGATGGGTATTGCTAAATTGATTTTAGAAGGCTTTTTGAAATATTTTTTTGTTTCAAATATTGAAAGTGTGTGAGAAATGACAAGAGCTTACATATTTAGTTCATGGAATCTTCTCCAATCCTTTTTTAAAGTTTCCCTGAGACAGGAAACCCAGTAGCTTTATTTTGCCAACAGTTAAGGCTCTTCTATAATTAAAATTGCGAAAGGTACCCACACTGAAAAGAAAAAAAGTATTTAGTGGCAACAACTTCCTTTCTAGCTAGAGGAGTCAAAAATAAAATCTAAAGAAGAGATGGGACATTCCAGTAAAACAACTTATAAATAGGAATCCTAGAATTCCACACCTGTGCATACTAACAAACGTTAACAACATTCATTCAACTTTGTAAAGAGCAAAAGGTAGACAGATTTAGGGAACCAGGCTTGAATACAGTGTTTTTATCTTTTGTGTTTAGCCAGGTAACCACTGACAGCTTCAATTACCCAGCTTCTGTTATGCAAATTAAATTGAAGCCAGAAGTCATGCACCTGTGCTTGCCTCTGGATTTAATATTTCTAATGAGTTCTTAAATCCTGTTCTACAGACAAGCATGTGAGATTACTCAACTCAGATTACAGTAGAGCAGGTGAAAAGCTTTTCAAATGGAGACAATACTTTCAAGGAATTCAATAAGGCATAGTATCCAGAAGATTTAGACATTGTCAGACGGGAAACAGACACAACAAAACTATAATGAATTATTAAGACGTTTGTTAGTATTGAGATGCTTGGCCCAGTGACATTAAAGTAATGAGAAGAAAAAGGTAAAGAACAGTATTTAGCTCTCCCCAAGGTTTCTCCTTGTGGGAGGTCCTTTGTACTCTCTTCGCAGCCACCTTGGTGCAGTTATGTCAGATCTGTGATCCCTCGAGCTCTGTGGAGTTTTCACGCTACTTTATAAGCAATGAGTTCAACTCAAACTTTATTTGCAAAATTTTTCCCTTTTTACTCAAATAACATACAGATCTCTGAATATCAATGGAAATAATAACAACAACAATAATAATAGCAGTTAACATGTAATTAGCGCTTACCATGTGCCATTCATAGGCTAGAGGACTTCAGGGGATTTACATAATTTACCTATATTATTTTATTTAATCCTCACAACTAACTAATGAGAAAATAATTATTAATCTTATTTTACAAATGAGGAAACTGAGGCTTAGCTGGGTTAGCCTGAGGCCATATAATGATTAAAGGTCAGAGGAGACAGCTCTAACTCTACCTGACAGTACAGAGAAGTGAGCAAGACAAATAAGGCTTTCCAATCCTGCCTGCCAGAATGTTGCAAAGAAATGAACCAAAAAATCAAGTTTATAATGGACTAATTACTATTTTTTAATATCATGTTCCCTTCTATCAAACCCCTTCCCAACACTTAGCAGTAAAGTATCTAAAAAAGTGCCTGATTCTGCCTTATGCTAATTTCTCTTATTTAAAAAACAGAAGTATTAAACAGTGATAAGATATTCTCAAAATAGCCAAGTTTCCAAGATATTAATTACTCAAGTGAGATTTTAAGATGGCTCAAGTCTGAGTAGGAAGAAGAGGAGAAGGCAATGGGGGGAAGCATCACCTCATCTTTGTCTCTTAAAAAATCTTTCCGAGAGCCTCATCAGCGAATTCGTGCACCTGTGCTTGCCTTGTACAACTTCGTGGTCAGATTTGGGTCAGATGGCCACATCTAGTTGCAAGGGAGGCTGAGAAAGTGAATATTTTTAGCGGGGCACATTGCCACCTTGAACCAAATCAGAGATCTATTTTTAATGACTAAGAGAAAGGATATTGAATAGGTCACTACCAGTTGCTTCTTGCAGACGAGAATAGTCTTTCTGGTTTTTACCTGTAGATTTTGAAAGATGATAAAAGCCTATAATTTAGTATTATAATTAAAATTACAATTCTAAATTGGAAAATTATATCAGCTGCAGGTGGTACCTGGTGTCCTGGAGTAACTGTTGAAAACAAATCTTTGAGCCACAGGCTAAAATATTACAAACTAGTAAAACTAACAAGTACTTAGTTTCACGCTTTAAGAAACATTTAAAACTATGTTCCAAACATTAAAAAGAATTGTATAAACTGAAGGAGAAAGGTAAAATTTTTAAATAATTCATAATTTCTTTTTTTCACTCACATTTCACATCCAGTACATCAGGAAATGTTTTGAAAGCTACCTTCAAAATATATCTGGAATCTGGCCCAGCTTTCTGTTTCCACCCTCTTACTATCATGGTCCAAGCCATTCCCATCTCTTGCCTAGATTATAAAACTAATCTTTAACTGGCCTCCTCATTTCCTCCTTTGCTTCTCAACACAGCAGCCACAGCCATACTTATAGAATGTAAATCACTTTTGCCTCTACTCTAAACCAGCTAAAAGACTCCAATCTTTTTCAAAACAAAACTCCAAGATTGCATATTGACATACAAGGACATACGGGATCCACGCCATCGTCCACGCCCACACCATGGATTTTGAATCTCATTTCCCTGCATCCTCCCTGATCCACTCTAACCACTCCTTGAAGCACATGTCCACCTCAAGCTCTTTGCACATGCTTTCAGTCCACCAGCAGCACTTTATCCGCCAAATTTGCTTTGTTTTCTTCTTCACTTTCCTTTCATCTCTTCCCAATTATCACCAAATCGATTAGGCATTACTTGACAACAGTATGAAAATTGACAGCACATCCCCTTTTCTCCAGCACGCCTTATCCTTTCTCTCCTGCTTTCTTTTCCTGCATTGCATTTATCATCATGTAACATACAATGCATCCTCTCATTACTTGTCTCTCTCCCCTCCACAGAGTCACCTCCATGAAAGCAGGGACTTTACTTTTTGTTAACTGGTAAATCCTTGTGCCTGGAACACTGTTGGCACATAGGAGATAACCAACCTTTGTTGAATGGCTTGATGAACCTTATTTAAATAAAAACAGGAAAAGCCTTATAGTTCAGAAATAGCAAAAATAAAAAAAACCCTCGATTATGGCTTAATTAAATGACACTATCTTTTGTATAAGATTTCTACAAATGATACTTTCCAGAAAATCTCATCTTGGTAGCAGGGTACTCATGTCGTTTTAAAGTACCTTAAAATCATTTCACTTGACTGTTTCAGGAAGTATTTGTATCTTACAAATAAAAAATATACTATTTCCAATATTAACATGATATATTTTGCTACTCCTTGCATTTCAAATTTTGAAACACTAATTTTCAAGTGTTTTTGTGATGTCATTGCAACCACATTCCAAAGCAAACATCTGGAAGTTCAAATCCCTTGTGTGCTTCATATAAATATTTTCACCACACTAGTGAACGTGTGACCTGCTTTGCTAACTCACATGCATTTTAAAAATTAGTATTCGTAGACTGTAAGAAAAAATATTTCGACTTGGTGATTTATACAATTTCTTCCCTCAGGTCACATTTATTTTTCCTTTGCTGTCTTCAAATACTGTTTCAAAACAAAAGATTACGTGTTTTAAAATTTTGTACCCTATTAGAAAAAAAAATCTGCTATCTTCTAATTCAGTTAATTTGTGTGTCACTCACTTTCCTTCCTCTGGGTCCACAAGTCTGCTCTATTATCTACCGTGTGTGAAGAGGCTAATGCTGTGCTCCCTTCACCCCACCAGGTTTTTCTTACAACCTACCTGTTTGCCAAGGAAAGGAAAGGTTCCAAAACAGCTCTTTAAAATAATTCTCTGCTAAAATTTAGGATAAAAAATGTGTTCATGGTAGCCATTCAGAGGACTGTATTTCAGCAATGATATATATAGATATACACATAACCTCATTAGTGAGATCCAATCAGCCAACTAACTCTACTATAAATGAATGAAACTATCAGCACAGATTGAGAGGAAATAATCCAACACATATATACAGTAACATTTAGCACTTTTTTGAAAATCCAGACTATGTTAGTTAATGTTTAGAAAATAAGGACATATAGGATGTAGTATATTCTAAAATACACTACAGGTATACAGGTAAGGCTTCTCAAGCTGTTTACACTACTAGACTGAGACCTGAGACAGGAGTCTTATTTATTCCCAGGAAGGAATTGGAAGAGAGCCTATGAGGCAGAGGAAAGAGCACATGCAAAGGACTGGACATGGAGAACATGGTACAAGTCAAGGTGCAAGTGACTGACTGGGGCTTGAAAAATTCAACAGGACAGAAGAAGAAAGGCAGGCTGCCACCTGATCACAGACAGTCTAGAAGTCACTGAAACGTTTCATTGGGTTTTAGGAAGATTGCTTTGCCTATGGGTGGACAGTAGGTTGAAATGGAGATATTCTGAAGGAAAGTGAAGAAAATGGTAGTAATAATCTAGGCAAGATAGTTCCATGGTCAGAAATAAGATAGTGAATGAATAGAAGTGAATGATTTGGGGATCAATAAGGTAGTAAAAGTGATAGGACTCAGGAATTGTTTGGGTAGTCCCAGAAAGGGAAAAAAATGGTAAAAATAAGAGAGGGATATTGGCCTCTTTCTTGGGACACTGGGTAGATGGCGATCCCATTCATTGAAATTTAACACTAGAGGAAGAGTGAGATCTGGAGAGAACAGGATGAGGAGAGTTTAGGATATACTGACTTTGAGGTTACTGTAGGACATTCAAGGCCAAAACCCAGGAATAACCCTTGTCTCTTCTCACCCAGTGCATGAGCAAATCCTACTGGCTCTAACTTCAAAATACATCCAGAATCTGTCCTGATCACTTCTCACCATTTCCTCTGTTCTTATCCTAGTCCAAGCCAGCACCATCTCTCTCTGGGATTATTACAACAATCTCCTAATTGGTCTCCTTGCTTTCTCCCTTGTCCCTTTACAAGTGATTTTTAATGTAGCAGCCAGAATGATCCTTTTAAACTTAAGTGAGATTGTGTCATTGTTTGCCTCACAAACCTCCAAAGACCTCTCATTCACACAAAATAAAATCCAGTCCTTAGCAAGGCCTCCAAGGTCATGGCCCCTAACTCCTGCCTCTCTGATGGCATCTCTAACTATGTGCCCTTCACTGTTCTCCTTGCCATTCCTCAAACAAGCCAAGCATACTCCCATCACAGGGCTCTGTGCGTGTTCCTCCTGCCTGGAACACTCTGCCCTAGGACATCTGCATAGCTCACTGCTGTACTCAGAGTCACTTTCTCAGGGTGAACCCATCTAAAACATCACCCTGCCCTTTTCTAGCTGTTTAATCATCCTTATTTTTCTTCATAATACTTATCACTTCCTGAAATTATATTATGCATTTCCTTATATGTTGACTACCTATATCGAATGGAATGGAAAATTCATGAAAAAAATTGGTCTGTTGTGATCACTATTCCTACCACCCAGAAAAGTTCCTGGTACATAATAGGTGCTCAATAAATATATTTTGAATGAATTCAAGAGGAGAGATCCAAGAGGCAGCTGGATATATGGGTATGAAAAAATCCTAGTCAACTTGAGATTTGGTGGTCCTTAGTTACAGTAACTAGGGACATGAGCGCAAATGTAAATGTTTCCCAAGGCGAGGGAACTCTAGCATTTAGGCACCAGACAACCAAAGTAAAAAGGTGCTAATACATAAAAGTCTCCCCAGATCTGTACTTTGGGGTTCTGCCTTTCTCTGACAGGTTTCATTCTCATATTTCTTTGATTCTTCTAGATATCTGACTGTCACACAGTAGTCTCTACTAGTTGGCTTTTCTCTTTCTCATACCACCACGGTTATGAAGCTTTATCAAATCTTACACCTAAATTATCTCACAGTTCTATCTCTTCCTCTCAGTCCCTCTGCCACTGCCTTCATTCATGCACTTATTCAACAAACATTCATTAGCTATCTATTACATGTCAGATACCAAATGAGGAGCTGGGAATGCTAAGATAAATAAATCAATGAATACACAGTTTAGTGAAGAAGACAAGAATGTAAATAATTACAATACAATCTTGTGCATTGTGATTAACAACACAGTGTTGCACAAGAGACGATGTGAATTCACGTTTTTGAGAATAGGGGTTGGTAACGTTTGTGAACTGGGTCTGGACGATAACAAGAACTGCAACACAACATGGGGAAGATGTGGCATTTCTGAGGGAAAAAAGGGGCAAGTTCAAAGACAGGGAGTGGGAGGTATGAAACAGTATCTCTTGTTTCTGAAGGTACAATTAACTAGGTATGGCTCTAGTACAGAGTATAAGGGACTAAAGTGGCAAGAACAGCAGAACTTAATAATTATTAGCAGAAAATAAGAAAGAAGACTTTTTTTCTAGAAGAATGGAATGTTGTCAAAAAGTAGTAGGTTGAATTCTCTGAAAATTGGACTCTGAGATTCTGAGATTTATATGTAGGAGGCTTATTGGTGAGTGCTCTCATAACTGCTGTAAGGCAATGAGCAAAGCAGAATTGAGCAAAGGGAAAAGTTTAACTATAATGTGGTTGCAACAGGTATAGCTGTTATAGGTATAGCAGAACTGGTATAGCTCTTCAGAGTTGTCCAATTTGAGGCAAAAAGGCCAGACATTTCTATCCTGACATTGACTGGTTACTGGATGTGGGCTGCCTGTGAGGTCTTGGTAGTAGGGCTGGGAGGTGAGGGTTAACCTTGAGCCAGGCAGCTTCCCTCTACAAAAGCAACTCCTGGAGAGGAACTCAACTGTGAAGCTATAGCAGGCAATACTCTCCTGGCAGCTGGAGAATAAGGCCTTGATCTGAAGTGGGATTGCCATAGACTGAATGTTTATGTCCCCCAAATTCATATGTTGAAATCTAATCCCCAATGTGATGGTATTTGGAGGGAGGGTCTTTGGGAGGGGATTAAGTCACAAGGGTGGAGCCCTCATGAATGGGATTAGTACCCTTATGAAAGAGATCCCCAGAGAGTTCCTTTGCTCCTTCTGCCATGGGAGGACGAAGTGAGAGATAGCCATCTGTGAACTAGGAAGCAGGTTCTCCCCACATACTGAATCTGCCAGTACCTTGATCTTGGACTTTGCAGCCTGGAGAACTGTGAGAAATAAATTTCTGTTGTTTATAAGCCACCTAGTCTACAGCATTTTTGTTACAGCAGTCTGAACAGAATAAGACAGGGTCTAACCATCTCTCCATGATGTCCACTACAAACAGAGGCTCTAAGACATTAGACACATAATGTTCCATGAACCATGACTATAAAGAATAAGGGCTGGAGGGAGACACAGGAAAGGACTTGTCTTTTTCTTTTCAAACAAAGTGGCATAAGCATATTGTAGGGAAGTATCTAGTAAGTGGAATGAGGTTGAAAATATAAGAGAAAGGGTCTAATGGGCTCAAAAGAGGGCTAGAGGATTTCTAAGGATTGGAATTAATACAAAGATGGAAGGGCTTCCAGTGTAAGATGAAAACTATCTAGCAGCTTCTGACCTATCTCCTCCCATTTACTTATGAGAATAACACACAACATTGTGGAAAATGTAACTGCACTGGAAAGCAGGAATCTTAATCAATAATCTACCAGATCCCAAGAATTGTCCATTAACCAAAATGTGGATGGGGATCTGAATCAGGAAACAAGATCAAACAGGAAGAAGTTAGGGGTGATACCCACCTACAGCCACTTATACGCCTAATGCAGAGATTACATGATTTGTCAACCAGGAAAACAGCAGTCATTCCCTTCTCCAAGGTCTGAGATGGCCAAGCCCTTTAACAATGCTTCTCCAAAAATGCTGTTTTTTGTATCATAGATTATCTCCTCTTTTCAACCATACACAAAACGTTGCCAAAAGCAATCATAAGAAGCCCCAATGACTTAGCAAATTCTGTAATAGAGTGGCACACCAGTCAACAAGAAAGACAAAGGGAATGCAGAGGAGAGAATAATCCTCCAGTTTCAGTGAAATGGAGAGCAGACCAGTCCTGCGAGTCAGCACATATAAGGCAATAGTAATCATTTGGTAAAGGTAGGGAAAGGCCTGATCATGGAAGGACCTTTATTCTCTGATTATGGCTTCACACATCATCCTCTAAACAACAGAAAGTCATTAAGGGCTTTCGTAAAAGGTGAGTAAATGACAAAGTGGTATTTTAGGAAGACTAATAAGGCCCTATGCCCTTCTTTTGCTTCTCCATTGCCAACACCTACCTAGACAAACACTGTAAGGAAAGATGCAGTAAACAGAAAAAGGTCACAAATAAATTCTTATACTAACTTCCTGTCTCTTCCTACCCTAATTTATCATGAAAACTGCTTTCAATCTGAGTAGGATAATATTTTTTACAGAAATAAACCTAACTGTTAAGATTGAAAATTCTTACAAGCAAGTCCCCCATGATTTCATGACAAGCACACAAAATATGGACTGAGGGGTCCATTTCTGAAAGATGATAATGAGTTTATATAAAGAGCAAATAGTAATTGCTAATATTTCCTGAACATAATTAGTATGAACTAAGCATTCTATTAAGCATTTGTGTGCATTATCTCATTTTATCCTTACACTAACAGGTACTAGATGAGAAGCTGTAGCTTGAAACATTTAAGTAACTGCCCCAAGGTCACACAGCCGGTATACACTACACTTCAGAAAGAGACAGAAAAATTTCAAAATACACCTTTTCTCTAATTAATTGTAACCTCTTAAAATAAAATCCTTGTTATATATGTGTTTATTTAATAAGTAGATATTAGGCTCTTAGAATATGTGCAGTGCTAGACTGGGACCTATAAGAGATATAAGACATGATGTACTGGGAGAGCTAAGTGAATCCATTCTGCCATGCCTCTACATCAATTTGTTTATGTTTTGGGGTTAGTCTTAATTAGAATCACAGCATACGCCTTACAAACTATAGAATAACCTATTCACTGAAATAACACCAAACCGAACGTGCCAACTAAATAATGGAAATACCTCATTTGATTCTAATGCTATAATTTGAAAATGTAGGGTTGTACAGATATAAAAAATCTATACTCATTACATTAGAATATTTAAAAGGTTTCACTTCTCTTTTAAAAGTGATAAAAATGATATTGAAGATGACTTACATAGATTCTTCAATTTAAATTTGCTCTTTAATAAATACACATTAGCATAAATAGTAGAAAGCATATCACCAGTCTCTAGAGATTCATGATTTTGATTTAGTATGTATTTGCAGAATTTGCATAAAAGATTTTTTTTAATGGGGTAGTGGAAGGATTTGGAGCCCTAAGGGAATAGAGAATTATTTTTTACTTTGAACATCTGTTCTTTCTCATGTAATGAATCTTTTGCCTTCTATGCCAAAATGTAGTCGTTCAAGCTACTTTCCAAATGAATACATTTTCTTAACTTTTGATCAAAATTACTGAACAATTCATCTCAGTTGAAGTTTTCTGAGTACTTTGCGCCCTGTCTTAGTCCATTCAGACTACGATCACAAAATACCGCAGACTGGGTAGCCTGTAAACAACAGAAATGTATTTCTCACAGTTCTGGGTGCTCCAAGTCCAAGATCAAGGTCCTAGCATGGTCGTGTTCTCTGGGGAGGACTCTCTTCCTGGTTCATCGCTGGCACCTTCTAGCTGTGTCCTCACATGGTGGAACAGGCTAGGGATTTATCTGAAGTCTTTTATAAGGCACCAATCCCATTCATGAGGGCTCCACCCTCATGACTTAAGCACCTTCCAAAGGTCCCCCCTCTTAACATCATCATCTTTGGGGGTTAGGACTTCAACATATGAATTTTGAGGGACACAAAACATTCAAACCACAGCAGATCCCAAGCAGAGGACACAGCTAAGCTATGCCTGAACTCCTGACCCACAGAAACTATGAGACATGTAACTGCTAAGTAGTGCATGTGTGTACTGTTCTCATTTTAGAATCAGTTGATATTAAAACCTAAACCCAAAGTAAACATATGTCCCATATAATTACAATTTTCTGAATTACCTCTCTGATCAATTATTCATCTACTAAGACAAAAACATTTAAATGTCTATTATGTGCCAGGCATAGTGCTTCATGCTGATGCTAAATAGTAAGCAAAATCAGACACAGTCCCTGCCTTCATAAAGTTTGCTGTCTAGTGGAAGAGAGAGAGATTATTCAAGTAATCATAAACTCACTTATAACATTGGGATCACTATAAATTCTAAGAGGAGGAACTTGTCATAATGAAAGTTTATATTCATAGAGGTCAGAAAGTCTCTCTGAGGAAGTAAGTTGGGTGAAGATGAGGGGTAAGATCTTTCTATGTGAAGGAAGAAAATATATACAGAGACCCTGTGGCAGGAGGAAGCAAAGGAACTGAAAGAAGCCAAAATATCTGGGCAGAGACAGTGATGGGGAGCAGTGAGGGAAGAGATCAGTGATGTAGGTAGGAAATGACAAAATTATGCAAGGACCCTGTAAGTTTTGATAAGGAGTTTTATCACATCCCAAGAGCTTTTGAAAGTCTTTGAAAGATTTAAGCAAGAGGGGGACATGAACATATTTGCCTTCCAAAGAGATCATATTGACTATGTGGTGAAGAATGGATTGGAGAGGGTCAGAGTTGATAAAGACAAACTCTTTAAAGAAGATCCTGCAACAGTCCAGGTAAGTGATGAAGATAGGTTGGAACGCATTCATGATAAAGTTTGAGGAGGAGATGGATAGAAGCTGTTAGATATGGATAAACACGTTAAGATGAAATTCACAGGTGTTGGTGATGGGTCAGTTTTCTAGTGGGGCAATACATGTCAAGAAGACACCCAACAAGTCATGCTCTTGTATAATCCCCTGTCCTTGAGTACAGGTGGAACCTGTGAGTTGCTTCTGATGGAATATGACAAAGGTAATGAGATTTCACTCTCTTGATTACCTTACATCACAGAAGACTCTGTCTTAACAAATTGGAGAGAGAGAGCCTCTTTCACTGGCCTTGAAGGAGCAAATGTCGTCACGTAAACTGCCTATGGAGAGGGCCTTGTGGCAGGGAACTATGAAAGTCTCTAGGACCTGAGGACAGCCTCCTGACAATAGCCAGCTCACAGCCAGGGCCCTCAGTCATACAGCCACATGGAAAGGAACTTTACCAACAACCAAAATGAGCTTGAAGTAAATTCTTCCCTAGTAGAGCCCTCAAATGAGAATAAAGCCCTTCTGACACCTTGATTGCAGCCTAGTGAGACCCTCAGAAGAAGAGTCAGCCAGGCTGTGCCCCAACTCCTGACTCACAGAAACTGTGACATAATAAATGTGTGCTGTTTTAAGCTGCTAAATTTGTTACAAACCAGTAGAAAACTAATAGCCTATAAAAAGGTAGATGATACCTACGTTATGGCTTGCATAGCCAGAGAGTGTGGTACTTTTTTGATGAGTGAGCAAGCAATGGCACACACTCAGGTTTAGACGCAGGAGTTCCACAATGAGTTTTGCTTTGGGCATGTTGAATTAGAGGTTCCTTGAGACATGAAAGAGGTATGTCAATTAGACAGTTGTATATATGGGGCTGGAGCCCAAGAGAAGCCTGAGGCTAGATCAGTGGTGATTTTGCCACTCAGGAACATGTGACAATGTGTAGAAACATTTTTGATTGCCACAACTGGGGGTTACTACTGGCACCTAGTTGAGAGAAGTGAAGAATTCTGCCAAATATCCTAAAACCCACAGGAGAGATCTACATGACTGCCCCCCAAAACCCAAAATGTCAGTAAAGCTAAGGTTAAGAAACTCTGGGTTACATATATCAATTTATGCATTTGTGTGTGGATGATTAGTAATCAATAGGCATGGATTAAACTATCTAGAAAAAAGCATAAAGTGAAAAGTTGAGACAATTTAGGACTGAGCCTTCAGAAGGTCAATATTTTATGGTTGGACAGAGAAAGATTAATCTGCAAAGGAAACAAAGATGGAGTTGCAAGAAAAGTAGAAGAGAGAGTATCATATTACATAAGGTTTGAGTTCTTCCAGACTTTGTCTTAGGTATTGCCCCTTCCAGGCTATACTCTCCTTTAATGATCTCATCCATTATTGAGTTTCAAAAGAAGTGAGTGTTCCTAGGTTAATCTCAAGGCTTGGCTATTGCAAAACTCAGTGTTGCAAGATCTGATTCCTACCACCATGTTCTCAATTATCTGTGAATTAGTATGAAAAAGTCACCAAAGTTGATTTCCATTCTTAACTAACATGCCTCGCCAATAAAATCATTCACCCAATAATGAACACATTATAGCATTTTGTCATTAGCAAATATGTTTATGTTCAATTTATCATAGTGTTCACAATCTTAGAAACTTAAATCAGTTCTTCTCTCAGTCTTTACTTATCCAAAATATTTCATCTGTGCTCAAATAGAAATCCACATATCACTCTTCTTTCAAGTTTTAGAGGGTGCTCGAATATGATATTCCAGACATAGATAGCTCCCAGCTGATGCAGCACACATCCATAATAAGCAGAGTCCTTCAAGTGCCACGTGATGGCTTTTCTCTTCTCACCCAGTGTTGCCAAAGTGTTTTTAGGAGCTCACTTGGAGAAATCGACCAGACCAAAACAACAATGGCTCTGAGACATAAGGAACATTATTATGAAAGAGAATATGGAATTAAAAAAGTAATAAAAAGCAAGATCCAGTAATTTGCTACAATCATATATGAAGCTTGAGTTTTATGCATTAGAGTTAAACTAAACTGATAGAATAATATTTGCATTTAGTCTGTAAAATTCTTGCCTGTGCTTGGTTCTTGCTTTGTTTAAGGACTTGTTCCATAAGTGACAAAAATACTGAGAAATATGGAAGCAATTATAATGAGAACCCTAAATTAGCATGGGTACGGGGAGAGCCCCAGCAGTACTGCAGGTAACATGGTGCCTGAGATGGTCTTAAAACCAAGTAAACAGGAAATGGAAAAAAGAGAAACTTCTGAATTGTTCAATTTCTCTTCTTTCCATTCCATGATAGAATAAGACAACACACAGAGATTTTAGAATGTATGATGTATTCGAGGAAACACAGAAATAGAGGATTTCTAGAGTTTACAACAAATAAGAGTTGAAACTGGGGAGACCAAGGAAGGACTTCTTAGCCACATTAAAGAATTTGGACTTTACTGTATATACGACAAAAATTCTTTAAATATCATTATGGAACAAACTGACAGGTCAGATTTCCAGTTTAGAAGAGCCATTTGGCAGTTGTAGGGAGGTTATATCTAAAGAAAATAAACCTGAAGGCAGGAATTTCAGTTAGGAGCTGTTATGGTTTGAATTCTGTCCCCCCAAAAGATGCGAAGTCCTAACTCCCAGTACCTCAGAATGTGATCTTACTTGGAAATTGGGTTATTGCAGATGTAATTAGTTAAGATGAAGTCATACTGGAGGAGGGTAAGCTCTTAATGCAATGTGACTGGTGTCCTTATAAGAGAGAGGGAGCACACCATGTGAAGATGGAGGCAGAGACTGGAGTAATGCATCTACAACCCAAGGAATGCCAAAGGATTGCTGGCCATGACCAAGAAGATAAGAGAGAGGCATGGAACAGATTTTCCTGTAGAGTCCTCAGAAGGAACTAACCCAGCCGACACCTTAATTTCAGAATTGTAACCTCCAGAACTGTGAAAGAATAAATTTCTGTTGTTTTAAGCCACTCAATTTATGGTACTTTGTTAAGGCATCTCTAAGGAAACAAATAAAGGAGGACAGAGCAGTGGATTAGAAGAGTGGAATTAGGGAAATAGCATTAAGGATGGACAGGAGAAAATACATTCTCGATATAGTTATGAGGTAAAATTAGCAGATGTTGGCAACTGACCAGAAATCGGGAGGGGGACTGTGGGAGGAACCCAGGATAACTCCCATTTAGCATGGGAGATGGCAGTGAACCCAAAGAATATAATGAATATTGAAGAATCTATTTCAAGGAAGACATATGTTCATTTTTTAATGGGTTTAAATATTAAGATAAAGGAAAAGTTGGGAGATTCAGAAAATAAATTCTGAGAACAATGGGCAGGTGGTACGTGTCTAGTCAAGTCACTCATCCCAGGACAAGCGGTCATTAGTGAGGGTCTTAACAATACTACTACCAAAGATCTAGGCAGACAGGCAGGCAGCAATCTCTAGCGGGAAAGCTTAATATGCTCTGGTAAGCAACAGGCCTTAAGATTCAGGGTTCCAGAACTGGCATTGTATCTTTGGCCACATAAAGCAGGACCCCAGGTTGGGAGAAACGAGCACTGAGAAGGATATCAGCATAGGATTTTAGCTTTTAAATTCTGTTTTATGTGCCCTTGTGTGCTTCTTCAAGGTTATATTCTTTTTTTTTTTTTTTGAGGAAGATTAGCCCTGAGCTAACTGCTGCCAATCCTCCTCTTTTTGCTGAGGAAGCCTGGCCCTGAGCTAACATCCATGCCCATCTTCCTCTACTGTATATGTGGGACGCCTACCACAGCATGGCTTGCCAAGGGGTGCCATGTCTGCACCCGGGATCCAAACCAGCGAACCACGGGCCACCAAGTGGAACATGAGAACTTAACTGCTGCGCCACAGGGCCAGCCCAAGGTTATATTCTTCCTCCCATCACCCTCAGATTCTTCACCTGCTAGGTACCAAAAATGAATACTAAAAAAATCATTAGACCTGAAGATGTTAAATTTCCAATCATTAAATTTATAATTAAACTGGCATTTAAGTCTTAATAACATAAAAGTCTTTGAGACCTAAAGTGAAAGTGAGGGAGATGTTTTTGAGGAAGAGGTATCTCTTGGCAGTCTTCAGCTCATATACTAGAAGTCAATTTTACTTTGTCTACTCAGAAAGCTCTTCATACTTATATTCCCCCTTCTCCAACTCCCATTACTTCCTGTGCTTGCTTTAGTCTCATTTTAATACATTTGTATTAGTCCAATTTCTACTATCAGACAGTAAACTCCTTCAGGGCTGAGAATGCCATCTATAATTTTATTTTTTCCACCAAAAATAGCACAGAGCTTTGGAGAAGTAGACATTTATTAAATATTTGTTCAATGAATGGATTGGTTTTCAAGGTTACACTGTCTAATAAATAAAAGACTGGGTCAGCAAATTATCTGATATTTTATTCCTTTTGGATGAATTTCAGCTGCTTCCACAGTGACTTAGGGCATTCCTTGCAGTTTATTTAAAATGATAAATATTCTCCAGTTTAAATACATAATTGATATTTTTATCATTCCTTCTTTTGAAAATATCCTATCATGTTAGGCAAGATGGATTTCCACTGGATGAGTATAAATTACAGTACAGATTTGTTCAAGAGTATAGCGTGATTAAAAAAAACAGAACTGGGCATTAGGTTAGGTTCCTGTTGTACAGCCACTAGACTATGAAATGTTTTCCCTTGAATTTATTGTATTGCTTATTTGTTGTATTTACCTTTTATTTCAGGAAAAGTTCTGAAAGTGGTAAAGTAACTCAAATATTTTATTTAAGTAATTTACCATGTTCAGAAAAGTATATAAAACATTTGGCATAGAACAAAAAATTTACGCATGTTAAAATAATGCCATTCTCTTACTTTTGTCACAGCCAAAGACTATATGTCATAAAATGATTTTAAAGTATAAAAACATTTATTTCATATAACAGAAATAGAAACCACTGCAAGTTAAATCAAATAGTGAAATATTCAAGTGAACACTCATTTTGTGACAGTCATATAAGAATTAGAATAAAATTTATGTTTTATTGTACCTAGGTAAGATCTGTACCCAATCTGCTATCATTTGGTGAAAGTTTTATTTAGAACAATATATACAAGAGACAGGTTTTCTGTTAGTTTAATTCCCCAGAAATGAACCTAAAATCTCCATCATTTCAGTTCTTAATATCTAACGTTTTTGTACCATTTGTAAGTTTTCAAGTGATCCTAAGATTTTCTTTTATCTACATAATTGGTGTCATTGCTTTAATGGCAAAACTTTTCTCTACTTACATAATTCCTTTTTTCATTGACTGCTAAGAAAACTTAAATTGGTGGCCCACTATTCACGTGCATAGCACTCTGGTAGGTGTTTCTATAGGAGTCATAGTCCCAGCTCCATTTTATCTTTATTTTTTATTCATTTTCTTTCTTGATTCTAATTTATCTAGGCTTGCTATAAGGTGCCTTAAGTCATTTGCAGAATAAGTCAGAATATAGTTAATGTATAATTTTTAAAAGCCAGCAAAAAGTCTTCTTAAATGTGCATAAATATAGCTATAGTTTTAATTTTTAAAAACGTGTCAACTTTATCTTTTAAGTTACTTTTTCCCAAGTATATATGATTTGGGGGCTTTATGTTAGCACAAACACTTATGCTTGAGTAGACACAGACAATCAACATTTCATTTTCTCACATACATGGCTGACCTCGGTACCTCGTGAACTTGCGTGCTACTGGGGCACGATTGGGTGAAGCTGTATTACAGCTGAGCTACTGCCTTTGGGGAATGTTTAATGACGATACCTGGGAAATATTATTTCCACCTTTATTGCGATACAATTGACATATAACATGGTGTAAGTTTAAGATGTACAACATGTTGATTTGATATGCTTAGATATTGCAAAATGATTACCACAGTAGTGTTAACACATCTATCACATCGCATAATTACCATTTCCTTTTCCTGATGAAAACATTTAAGGTCTACTCTCTTAGCAACTTCCAAGTATATGATACAGTATTGTTAACTACAGTTACCATACTGCGCATTAGATACCCCAGAACTTATTCACCTTCTAAACTGGAAATTTGTATCCTTTGACCAACACCTCCCTATATTCCCCACCTCCCAGCCCCTGGCAACCACCATTCTACTCTCTGTTTCTACAAGTTTGGCTTTTAAAAATTCCACTTATAAGTGATATCATATAGCATTTATCTTTCATGTCTGACTTATTTCACTTAGCATAATGCCCTCAAAGTCTATCCAAGTTGTCCCAAGTGGCAGAATTTCCTTCTTTCTGGCTGAATAATATTCCACTGTACAGGTATATACCACAACTTCTTTATCCATTCATCTGTTGATGGACACTTAGGTTGTTTCCATATCCTGGCTATTGTAAATAATGCTGCAGTAAACATGGGAATGCAGATATCTCGTCGAGATCCTGTTTTTATTTCTTCTGGACAGATGTGGGATTGCTGGATTATGTGGTAGTTCTATTTTTAATTTGTTGAGGAACCTCTAGTGGCTGCAGCAATTTACATTCCCATCAGCACTGCACATGGCTTCCCTTTTCTCCACATTCTTGCCAACACTTGTTATTTCTTGTCTTTTTGATAATAGCCATTCTAATAGGTATAAGGTGATATCTCATTGTGGTTTTGATTTGCATTTCCCTGATGATTAGTGATATTAAGCACTTTTTCATGTACCTTCTGGCCATCTGTATGTCTCCTTTGGAAAAACGTCTCTTCAAATCTTTTACCCATTTTATAATCATATTGCTTTTTTTTATTGTTTGCTTATATGAGTACTTCATATATTTTAGATATCACTACTTTATCACATATATGGTTTGTAAATAATTTCTTCCATTCCATAGATTACCTTTTCATTTTGTTGATTGCTTCTTTTGCCATGAGTAGCTTTTTAGTTTGACGTAGTCCCACTTACTAATTTTTGCTTTAGCTGCTTGTGCTTTAGGTGTCATATATAAAGAAGTCTTGCCAAAACGAAAGTCAAGGAGCTTTTTCTCTGCTTTCTTCTAGGAGATTTCTAGTTTCAGATCTTATGGTTAAGTCTTCAAACCATTTCAAGTTAATTTTTGTGAGTGGTGCAAGACAGGGGTCCAATTTCATTTTTATGCATATGGTTATCCAGTTTTTCCAGCACCACTTATTGAAGAGACTATCCTTTCCCCATTGAATATTTTTGGCTCCTTTGTGAAATATCAGTTGACTGTATATTCAGGGGTTTATTTCTGGGCTCTCTATTTTGTTCCATTGGTCTATATGTCTATTTTTATTCCAGTGCCATACTGTTTAATTATTCTAGCTTTGTACTATGGTTTGAAATCAAGAAGTATGATGCCTCCAGCTTTGTTCTTCATTCTCAGGATTTCTTTGAGTATTTGGGGTCTTTTTGGTTCCATACAAATTTTAGATAGTTTTTTCTATTTTTGAGCAAAATGTCAATGGAATTTTGATAGGGATTGCACTGAATCTATAGATGGTTTGGGGTAGCATGGACATTTTAACAATATTAATTCTTCTGATCCATGAACATGGGATATCTTTCCATTTGTTTGTGTCGTCTTCAATTTCTTTCACCAAAGTCTGTAGTTTTCATTGTACAGATTTTTTCACCTCCTTGGTTAAATTTATTCCTAAGTATTTTATTGTTTTTAATACAGTTGTGAATAGGACAGTTTTCTTTTTCTTTTTCAGATGTTTTGTTGTCAATGTATAGAAACACCTCTGATTTCTGCATGTTGATTTTACATCCTGCAACTTTACTGAATTCCTTGATTAGTTCCAACAGCTTTTTGGTTGAATCTTTAGGATTTTCTATATATAAAACATAATATTTTGTTGAGAATTTCTCCATCTATATTGCTCAGGGATATTGGTCTGTAGTTTTCTCTCCTGTAGTGTCCTTATCTGGCTTTGGTATTAGGGTAACACTGGCTTCATAAAAGGAGTTTGGGAGTGTTCCCTCCTTTTCAATTTTTTAGAAGAGTCTCAGAAGGATTAACATTAATTCTTTAAATGTTTGATAGAAGTTACTCATGAAACCGTCTAGTCCTGGGTTCTCCTTGTTGGGAGGTTTCTGATTAGTAATTCAATATTCGTAATCATTATTCATCTGTTCATATTTTCTATTTCATCATGATTCATTTTTGGTAACTTGTATGTTTCTAGGAATTTATCAATTTCTTCTAGGTTATCCAATTTTTTGGCACATAATTATTCCCAGTAATCTCTTATGATCCTATGTATTTCTGTGGTATTATTTGCAATGTCTTCTCTTTCATTTCTGATTTCTGATTCTGGTATTATTTGCATCTTCTCTCTTGTTGTTCTCAGTCTAGCTAAAGGTTTGTCATTTTATCTTTTCAAAAAAGCACCTCTTAGTTTTATTGATCTTTTCTATTGTTTTTCTCATTCCTATTTCATTCATTTCCACTCTGATCTTTTTTTTTTTTTTTTTGAGGAAGATTAGCCCTGAGCTAACTGCTGCCAATCGTCCTCTTTTTGCTGAGGAAGACTGGCCCTGAGCTAACATCTGTGCCCATCTTCCTCTACTTTATACGTGGGACACCTGCCACAGCATGGCTTGCCAAGCGATACCATGTCCGCACCCGGGATCCGAACCAGTGAACCCCAGGCTGCTGAAGTGGAATGTGCACACTTTACCACTGTGCCACTGGGTCGTCCCCCATTCTGATCTTTTATTTCCTTCCTTCTGCTCACTTTAGGCTTACTTTGTCCCCTTTTTTCTAGTTCCTTGGGATGCAAAGTTAGGTTGTTTATTTGAGATCTTTCTTTTTTCTTAAGTGTTTATTGCTACAAATTTCCCTCTTAGAACTGCTTTTGCAGATACCATAAATTTTGGTATAATGTGTTTCAATTTTCATTTGTTTCAAGATTTTTTTTTATTTCCCTTTTACATTATTTTTTGACCCACTGGTTGTTCATGGATGTGTTGCTTAATTTCCAGATATTTTAAAGTTTTTCCCAATTTTCATTCTGTTATTGATTTCTAGTTTCATACCATTGTGGTCAGAAAAGATACTTAATATGATTTCAGTTTTCTTAAATTTGCTAAGACTTGTTTTATGCCCTATCATATGCTCTATCTTAGAGAACGCTCTATGTGCACTTGAGAAGAATATGTATGCTGCTGCAGTTGGATGAAATGTTCTATATACGAATGTTAGGTCTATTTGGTGTAAAGTATGGTTCAAGGCCCACATTTCCATGTTGATTTTCTGCCTGGATGATCTATCCATTGTTAAAAGTGAGGTATTGAAGTTCCCTATTATCATTGTATTATTGTAATTTCTCCATTTGAATCTGTTAGTATTTGCTTAATATATTTAGGTGCTCAAATGTTAGTTACATATATATTTACGATTGTTATACTTTCTTGATAAAGTGATTCCTTTACCATTACATAATGACCTTCCTTTGTCTCTTGTTACCATTTTTAGCTTAAAGTCTATTCCGTCTGATATAAGTATAGTCATCAGGCTCTGTTTTGGTTTTGACTTGCATGGAATATCTTTTTCTATCCCTTCACTTTGAGCCTTAAAGCTGAAGTGAGTCTCTTGCAGATCGCACATAGCTGAGTCTTGCTTTTTTATCTATGCAGACACTGTATGCCTTTCGATTGGAGAATTCAACCCATTTACATCGAGAGTAATTGCTGATAGGTAAGGACTTACTAATGTCATCCTATTGTTTTCTGACTTTTTGTAGTTTCCTTGTCTCTTCCTCCTTTTTTGTTATCTTCATTTGTGAATTGATACTAGAGGTAAGCTCTGATTCCCTTATTTTTATATTTTGTGAATCTACTATAGATTATTGCTTTGTGATTACCACTGGGTTTACATAAAACATCTTATAGATGTAACAGTCTCATCTACACTGATGATAACTTAAATTCAGTTGCATACAAAAACTCCACCTTTTTACTCCTCCCTTTTATGTTTTTATGGTCACAATTTACATATTTTTATATTGTTATTCATTAACGAATTACAGTAGCTACAGTTATTTTTTAATACTTCTGTCCTTTAACCTTTATATTATACTTAAGTGGTTAACACATTACCATATCATATTATTCTGAACGTGGCTTGAACTTTACTAGTGTGTTGTATATTTTCATATGTTTTCATGTTACTAATTAGTGTCCTTTCATTTCAGCTTGATGAAATCCTTTCAGCATTTCTTATAAGGCAGGTCTAGTGGTGATGAATTCCCTCAGCTTCTGTTTGTCTGGGAAAGTCTTTATTTCTCTTCATTTCTGAAAAATAGCTTTGCCAGATAGAGTATTCTTAGTTGACAATTTTTGTATTTCATCGCTTTAAATATATCATCCCACTCTCTCCTGGTCTATAAGGTTTCTGCCGATGGCCTAATGGGGATTCCTTTACAGATCACAATCTTCTTTTCTCTTGCTGCTTTTAGGATTCTCTCTTTGTCTTTGATTTTTGACAGTTTTATTATAATGTGTCTTGGGAAAGATCATTCTGGATTGAAATAATGGGGTGCTCTATTAGCTTCATGAACTTGTATGCCCAAATCTCTCCCAGGGTTTGGGAAGTTAGCAGCCATTATTTCTTTAAATAAGCTTTCTACCCCCTTCTCCCTCTCTTTTCCTTCTGGAACTCTAATAATTCACATATTGGTTTTTTTGATGGTGTCTCATACATCACATAGGCTTTCTTCACTCTTTTTCATTCTTTTTACTTTGCTCTCCTCTGACTGGGTAGAGTAGTCCCCCCTTATCCACAGGGGACATGTTCCAAGACCCCCAGTCGATGCCTAAAACTATGGATGGTACTGAATGATATATATACTGTTTTTCCCTGTACATATAAATAGCTATACTAAAGTTTAATTTATAAACCAGGCACAGGAAGAGATTAACAACAACAACTTCTTTTTGGCATATTCTAACTGCCACCATCACTACTCTTGTGCTTTAGGGCCATTATGAAGTAAAATAATATTTACTTTAACATAAATACTGTGATACTGCAACAGTCTATCTGATAACAGAGACAGCTACTAAGTGATTAACAGATGAGTACCATATACAGTGTGGGTACTCTGGATAAAGAGATGATTCATGTCCTGGGCAGGATGGAGAGAGATGGTGTAAAATTTCATCATGCTAGTCAGAATAATGTGCAATTAAAAATTTATGAATTGTTTATTTCTAGAATTTTACATTTAATATTTTTGGACTGTGGTTGACCATGAGTGACTGAAACTGTAGAAAGTGAAACCATGAATAAGGGGGAGACTACTGTATTTTCAAAGTTCTTATCTTCTTATTCCCAGATTCTTTTTCTGTTTGGTTTATTCTGTGGTTGATGCTCTCTAATGCATTTTTCATTTCACTCGTTAAGTTTTTCACTTCTAGAATTTTTGTTTGGTTCTTTTTTATGATTTCTATTTCTTTGTTAATTTTTTCATTGTGTTCATGCATTCTTTTCCTGATTCCATTGAATTGTGTTTCTGTATTTTCTTGTAGCTCATTGAGTTTCCTTAAAACAGCTATTTTGAATTTTTTATGGGGTAAATTGTAGATCTCCATATCTTTGGGTTCAGTTACTGGAAGATTTATTGTGATCTTTTCATGATGTTAGGTTTCCTTGTTTTGTCATGTTCCTTTAAGTTTTGTGTTGCCATCTTCACATCTGAGGTAGCAGTCACCTTCCCAATCTTTACAAACTGCCTACAGGGTAGAAATACCTTCTGTCAGTCCTATTAGAGATTCTGAGGCTTTCTCAGACTTTGTATTAATATACCTGGCTCCATACTCCAGGTTGGTTGCTGATAGCTTCTTTTTTGTTTTCCTGAAGGTAGCCCTACAGCTCAAGTTTGTGGTTTCCCTCTGGCCCACAGACCCTGGACTGCTTTCTGTGCATGATCACTAGCCTTCTACCAAAGCTCACTCTCCCTGCTCTCTTGAGCAAGAGTAGGGAGCCAGAGAAGAGTGGGGGGTGGTGTGGGTGAGGCATGCAGGTGCTGGGGGTGCCTATGGGCCAGTTGGGGGAGAATTCATGCAAAGGATTCCCCAGCACCTCATGAGCAGGCTTCCTGATGGAGCCTACTACGTAGTCAGCAGGAACTATGTCCCTTTAATGCCCTCTGAGAATCTTATCTGCCATTTTCCCAAACCCCTTCCTCCACCCAGTCATGGAGCTCCTGCTTTAGGACTCTGGATGCTACAAGAGAGAAATGAGTCTGTTTGGCAGCATCCTGCACAGCTCAGGAAGCCAAGCAGTCATTTGCCAGCTCTCCTTTTCCCTCATGGGGGAAATCTCAGGCCAAATAGGTCTCATTTACCCCTAAGTTGTGCTGTCTTTGGGGACAGGTGATGCAAGAAAAGTCAAACTGTTCTTCTTATCCACTCCAATTTATCCAAACTCATATTTTTTTGCTTCAACAGAGTGCTGGAACTTCTCCTCTGGAAACCTGGATTTCCACAAAGGCTCTCTTGTCCCTCTGTGGGTGACTGCCCAAGTCAGTGTTCTCCAGGTGCTCCGGACCACTGCCGAGAGGGGCTGGAACTGGTTCACAGGCTACTTCAGTGTCCACAGCTGGTACCAAGATCTGTCAGCCTATTACTCAATGCACAGGTGGGCGAGACTCTTTCTGGGTCTCTTGGCATATGGTGCTGGATCCCACAACTCCCACAGAGACACTTTTGTTCATGGATGAAAGCCAAATTTTTGTTGTTGTGGGGGGAGCAAAAATGATGGACAAGATCTTATGCTACCATCATGCTGACATCACTACCTCCTTGGGAAATGTTTTGACATTTCCATGTTAAAGGTAAAGGAGGGGATTTTAAGGGAAAAAAGAACCAAAAAGTAGATTTTTTTTTTGGCCAATCAAGCTAAAGAATAACCCTCCTTAGTGTGTCAGAGAAGGTTATCACAGAAAGACTGCTGATAGAGCACAGGCCTTGGTGAACTCTAAGATACTGCTCCTGGATATACCCCACCTGACTGGTACAGTCAGTATTCTGATGCTCAGAAGAGATAAAATGAGTTAAGGAATGCCCCTTTCAGAACAGTGTTTAGGCAGGCTTATTTCTGTCTGTGTTACATGATACAATTAAACATATTAGGTACTCAAAACAGAGTAAACACATAGAAAACTAAATAAAGAGCTTTAAAAGTCAACATGCGCTTCTTTTACGCTGTCTCCAAGTATCCACTGCCGGCTCTCCAGTGAGACCCCAAACTAGTGGCTGCCTAGAATGGAGATGGAGAGGCAGACAAGGAGCAGAAAGCCTCTCTTGTGTACCTCTCTCTGTTCTGGCCCATCCCAACACTCATTAACTGCAGTTCTGACACTATATGAATCCTAAAATTATGTGCTCAGAACTCACAATGAGGCTCCAGGTGTGGACCGATGTGTAGGTTAGAGGCTTCTTACCCACTTTGCTTTTCTAACTTCTAACATGGGCCATACATTTACGGGCCCATGAGTTTTGGCAGTTGTGTGACAGTGTTGACACATATTTGGCTATGGTCACCACACCACCTCTCCCATTCTGCACCTCGGTGGGTGACTACTTGAACATGAGGCTAAGATTGTATATGGATCTCTAAACAATATATCTCATTGTTTTTGGCCCATTTCAGTCTGTCCTCAAATTTTTTTAATTCTACTTCAAACATGTTAATTATTCTTCAAAGCTTTAGGTCACTGTAATTGTATTTGTTCAACAAATATTAATGGAGAGCTTTCTATGTGCTGGTAACTATGCTAGTGAGTGAGGGCAAAGAGATGAAAAACAAAAAATTGATCTTTATGTAGTCATCAGCATTGATAAAAATTTTTGACTCCTACACAATCAAGCCTTATGGTCTACTACTCCAGCCCACATATCCTGTTGCTCTATCCCCAGTGAACTCCTGAGTATTTACTTTACTTGAAAAGAACTTTCATACATGTATTTCTTAGTGCGTGCTATTCCTTCTGCCTGTTATACACTCCCATGCTTCTTCTCTAAGCAAAGTCCTACTCACTTTGTCAAGACCTGGCTTAAATGCCAAGCTAGGCCATAGGTCACTAATTATGAGCAACCTTAGGGTCTCATACTCTCATTCACCAAGGCAGGGAAACTTGCTAGTCATGTTAAGCCAGCATGCCTCACACAATCCTCTTATCTTCCCTTGGTCACCACCCAAGGTGTAAGCTTCGTTAGTCATTTGCTGTCTCTGAAGTTCACATCTCCATAATGTTCTGTAATTACTCTCATCTGACCAAGCATTTTGGTGTTTTCCTCCCTCTCAAAACAGTGTGCTTCCAAAAAATTTCATGAAAAATAAACAGACCTGCATTCTGAACATTTTCATTGAATATTTTCTCTATGTCCTTGCCTTAATTCAAACCTGGCTCTCCCAAACAGAATTCACAAATAAAATCCATTATTTTTTCATACTCTGTTTTATGTTGGAGTCAGGAGGAGTAGTTATCACTGTCCTAAATCCTCATTGATGCCTCCAGATCTTTATGACTACAGAATTCTGTGAGAACCTTTGATCTTTAAAGGCTTATGTAACACTCCAGCTTTCTACCTTCTATATCTTCTTGTTATCATTTATCTATACCAATCTCTTAGTCATTCCCCTACATTTGTTGAAGGTTTTTGTACCTTTATTAGCATCATTTCCTGTACACCAATTGCTAATATCATCTTGGGTGTTTTCAAAGACCAAAAGGACAATCTTAATCTCTCAGTTCCTCTGCTTCCTCATCTTCAGTGAACCTTATCTCTACTATGCTTTACCATCCAACTCTCATCTCTATAGCCTGCACCTTGTCATCACTATAATTGGTCCACTGCCAAACTCTGAAAGTCAAACAACCACAGCTGTCTATTATCCTGGTTCTACCACAGTTTTCCCCCCTTTGCATTAGGTCTTAGATCTTGGTAAGGCATTCAATTTCTAAATGCTTCTGCTTTCTCCCTATCAAACAGCCTACTCATGTCTCCACTTCATTTTCTCTCATATTCAACTCCATAGTGCAGTATATCAGTCACTTTTCCATGTCCTCAACTCCCTTGCTTGTCCACATAATACACCATCACTGATATAAACTGAATGTCTGCCTTCTAGGCCTAGATAGCTGAAACTTGCTAGAGAAAATAAGTGGTGCGTGTCAGTGCCACTGTAGATCTGTGGCCTCCAACATCAGCAGCTCAGCCACTGCTATCTAAGAATACTTCTAGGTTTCACTAGTGAATGCTGTCTTTCTATTCCCCAACTAGCTATTTCAAAATGTCTTCACTCATCTCAAAGCTCTGGCCTCATCCCTGTTCAATATAAAACAATAACCTTAACATTACACAACAAAAATTAAAGCCAGTAGAATTCCCTCAATTTTCTGCCATCAGATCTACAAACTTAGCTCCATCTACATGCCTATTTTCTGTCTTCTCTCCTGTCACAGTGAGAGAGGGGTTTGGCCACCCAGATGAGGATAATTTCTCTTCCCATGGTGTGGGTCATACCTCTGACAGCTTCTCATGGACCTAGCTCTGTTAATTATATTGTCTCTCTTCAGGAGGCTTCTCATGAGCGTTTCACACACTCAGATCTTTCTGATCTAAAACAACAGAAATCCTTACTCTAAGCAGTTTCCTTCCTATTCCACAACCAAAACTTTGAAAGTGCTGCTGCACAAAGGCTTATATTTAGACACCTCTCATTTACTCCTCAACAGATTGTGAAACTAGACATTTCACTAAAAAATCAGATCTTGCAAAAGTTACAAATAAATTCTTATTGCCAAATCCAATGAAAACTCATCTGTCTTTGTCTTAATTCACTCATTCAGTCGATAAATATTTACTGAGCCCTTATTACATCAAGGCTGTGAACTAGGTGCTGAAGACAGAGTTGTAAAAAAAGAAACAGTTTCTGTCCTTGTGAATATTAATTCTGATGGGTTACTCTGATAACATGCTAACTATGCACTGAGAGGTACACTTACTGAAAGAACTTCTTTGTACTCCCTTCCCAACTGACTTTAAACCTTGTAACCAGAGTTCCTTACAAACTTTAAGATGGCAACTATCTTCTTGAAGGTCAGAGATGACCAAATTTCCTGTTTCCCCATTAGGTATCATCATATCTTGCTTCCCCGTAGTAATGCATATACTTTTGATTTTATCTTCTTTCTTATATCACGAAATTATCTGTCACTCACACTGAACCATAAGCTCCTTTAGCTCAGGCTTTATATTAAATTCTCCTTTTGTCCTCCAACTACATCCCAGAAACCTTACACATAACAAGATTTCTAAAATATTGTTAAATAAACAGGTGAACAGATAAATGGATATGTGTATCAGCACACGAGTAACGATCTAGCATTAGGTCCACAATTACCCCCGAAAAAGAAAGCCAGTGTTATTGGGTTCTACAGATTCCATGAGCAAAGGAATAATTTATATAATTTATGTTCTCACAGCTTGTTTCCCTAGCTCCCTATGATGTCATATTTTCTTTTAATTCTATTTAGAAAGTTAAGGAGAAATAAATTTAAAGTTCTTGTGTCTTAATTGTTGGCACATAAACTAATCATGAGCATTCTGATAAGGAAACCAATACAGAAATACACAAACTTTTCAAAGACTTAGGCAGGATATTCTAAGTGCTGCCAAGTTTTTGCCAACTTTTTTCCAAAGAGAAAGATTGTGCCTATAGAGACAAAACGAGATGGAGAATATAGCAATTATCTAGGAAATTAGATCAATTAAGACTGACAACCTAAATAATGATGTTGGGCTTTTCTGCAACTATCCTGTGGAGAGGACTATTTCTTTCAACACCAGTCTCAGTTTTGTTTTGTTTTTTTAAGATTTTATTTTTTTCCTTTTTCTCCCCAAAGCCCCCCGGTACATAGTTGTATATTCTTAGTTGTGGGTCCTTCTACTTGTGGCATGTGGGACACCGCCTCAGTGTGGCTCGATGAGTGATGCCATGTCCCTGCCCAGGATTCAAACCGACGAAACACTGGGCCACCTGCAGCAGAGCGCGGGAACTTAACCACTCGGCCACGGGGCCAGCCCCACCAGTCTCACTTTTTAACATAGTTTCGTGTATTAATAGCCTCTATGTACAAATATATTTCTAGATGTTTTCCTCAAGCAGTCCTTTGCATCCCTCAAGAAATCTTGTTTAATAGGAAAGCACTTGGTGGGGACAAAGCAACAAATGATGTCTGGTTTAAAAGCATTTCTTTGGAGGTTAAAACAAATGGTTCTAAAGAAAAGAAATTTAGACCATTTTTCTTTCTCTGTAGAATAAGATGCTATAGTTTCTGCACGAAGTTTTTCATGTTTGAATGTTACATCAAAAGACAGTTAAGCAAAAAGTTTGTTTTGCAGGACTTTTTCTTTTCCATTGTAATAGACATAGTCTTGAGTAGGTTGAGGTGATTCATTAATATTTTGTGCCTTTTGTTTTAAAAAAGAAAAAATGTTCTCATCAAATTAAATTTGGAAATAAAACCAATAGTCTTTAATACAATAATATGAGATATTAAATTACTATTTATTTTTCACTTATTCCAGCAATTTCAACATGTAGTTATTGAACTTTGAAGTGGTCATACTTTTATCTCCATTAGAGTTCTTTTCCAAAAAGAACATAAAATGATACTCTTTTTTAACAATGAGAATCTATTCAAAGAGGTATGTGAAACAAAGAGAGAGGAGTGAGAAAGGCAGGGAAAGAAGGGCCAGGTATGCAAAGATGGACTTGGGAATGACAAGAAGCTTAGGGCTTTGAAGTGATTCAATTGCAGCATCAAGGGACGAGTGGGCTTTAAACAATCATTTTAATTTGGTAGCGGCTTGCCAGTCACCTTTTGGTAATTCACCTGAATTAGCCCATTTTTAGGCCAATAATTCTCTTCCTATTGACTTTAAGAATTAAAGACATTTAAAACTCTGATCCACTCTGTTGTTGGCCTTCTCTTTTCCCATCATGCTATTATGGACATAGAAGTTTATTGTAATGATTAGCTGCCACTTAGTTAAATTATAAAATTGACCTAAGTGTTATTAAAGTCCTGAAAGGTTCATAACATGATCAAAGAGCAAAGCCCATTCCTTAAAATGCAGTTCTCAAACTTTGGTTTCAAATAACCGCCTGAAAAGTTCCTGGCCTCCTAGTATCCCAAGCTCCCCTCCTCTGCAATCTGGTGCATTTTTTTAAAAACTCTTTTGTTTTAAAGATTTTATTTTTTTCCTTTTTCTCCCCAAAGTTCCCCGGTACATAGTTGTGTATTCTTTGTTGTGGGTCCCCCCAGTCGCGGCATGTGGGACGCCGCCCCAGCGTGGTTCGATGAGCAGCGCCACGCCCGCGCCCAGGACCGGAACCAACGAAACACCGGGCCGCCTGCAGCGGAGCGCACGAACCCAACCACTCAGCCACGGGGCCTGCCTCTCTGGTGCATTTTTTGAATGGATGCTAGGCTGAAATCACAAGCCATCTCTCTGACCATGGAAAGAATTTATAACATAACATGGAAAGTATATTTTTAAGGGGCTCCAGAATGATTATTGATAGGCTTTCAAACAGTAATTCTACAGCAGAAATTCATTGGCACACCATTCACCATGACAAGAAATTCAATTATTTCATGGTGCTCTCCCCCCAAAATTGTCTCTCTTCCTCCTTCCTATTTAAACACACGTGTTAAAGTTTCTCAGTTAATACCTTACACAGGGTAATTTAATTAATTCTCAGAGTACATATGTATTGTGCTTAATCTAATAAATGTGGACAGTATTGATCAGATATTCCTCAAGTGAGAATTTTATCATTCCCTGTGGCTTGGATGACTTGAAAACGAATGCCATTAACATAATAAATTAATAATTTTTTAAAAAGTTAAGAAAACTGTTTACCCTTGCTACCCATTCACTCATTCAACAAAATCTATTAGGTGCCTACTGCATAGCAGACATTACGCCACATCCAGGGAACCTTTCCAGAAGTCAAGAGTTTACCTGAGGATGAAATTACCTAACAAAGGATGTAGCTTCTAAAAGATCTTTCCTCTACTGAATAACAACACAAACTCTTAAAGTATTGCACAAATTAAAATCTTAACAGGAACAAAATATGTTAGAAAAAAAATTGGACTTGCATTTTAGACTGTTTTAAATAAAATGTACTAAAAAGGAGTAATACTTTTTTACTTTAAAGAATACAGACTGCAAAATATTTGGAGGAATGCCTCATAAAGCAGCACTGGTAAGAATGACCAGGCAGAAGAAGTGACACTTGCTATGACTGGATACAACTTTGACCCCTACTTGTGGCTCACACATGTTGCCTGAAAAGTTCCAGAATTTTTCAGATTATGATAGCACTTTACAAACAAATTCTCTGTATTAGGTAGGATTTGCATAAGCTTTATCAACCAAAGCACAACATTTTTGAGAGTCAAAGAGAGTATTATGAATTATTATGCTGGGACAACTGATGTACTCTGAGACTATCCAGAGAAGGCACACGCCTATGAAATTCTCAATATCAGGGGACCAAAGAATCCATAATTCTTTCATACATTTTTCTCTAAATGGAAATTCAGCAAAGTTTAAAAACTTGAACTCAGCTTAGGTTATAAGTGGAAGTATTCCTGATTTACTATGTATTTTATGCCTTCAACTAAATTACTTTAAAAACATGTTATTATATAATTTCTTTTAATCATTATCATTAGGCATTTATGTGAAGAGAGAGAGAGAGATAGAAGAATCCTAAAAATGTCAAAATGAAACTATATATAATTGAAGTTAATCTTGTAGAGGCACGTACAGCATTGTTTTCCTCAATAATATTATCCCATCATTATCATATACGTTTTGCTAAACTTTCTTGGTCTTAATATTCAGAGTATTTTTGTACAAAAACTCTAATGTAATTTCTCTGCAGCTGGATAATGAGGAGTTGTTAAGGTATTGGTTGAGAAGTGAGCAAAGGTACTTATCAGAAGGTTATATTACAACACCTGCTTGAAATTACTTATTTATTTATTTATTTAAATATTATAGCACAACTACTTCCCCCTAAAATACCTCTTGCTGTGAGGTCATATTCTGAGTACTCTCCAAAGGAGCTGTGGGTATTTCCTAGGCCTGGCTATCCCAGAGAAGGTCAACGAAACACCTCTGCGAAAGGAAAACTAGTTAAAACCCATTTGTATCGCTCTGACCTTGCTGTCACTTAGAGTTGTGTTAGCATCATGTGTGCATTTCCTTCAGGTTCTCTCTTAGCCCCAGGAATAATGTAGCTGTAATTGGTGCGTAGGTGTATTCTAGTAGTGCTGAAAATGCAGAAGTTGTGTTTCAGCAGGTTTTAAAAATTTCTTTATTTATTATCAATTCTCATTTAAAATTCACAAAAATTCAACTTTTATTGAAAAAAAAAAACCCTCTGTTGAAGCAAGTGAGCCAAAAAGAAGTCAAAGGAAATAGGCCCATTTCTATTTCTTGTATTCATTATGTATTTATTTAGCACCTACCCCAGGAGATACAGTGGGTAAACAAGACCCACAAGATCTCTGTTCTCATGTCTTCTCTCCTCAAAAAATTATTCAAATATACAAGATAATTTTAGATAGTGGCTTGGGAGCTGTTAAGGAAATAAACAGTACTCTAAGAAGTGAGAGACAGTGCCTCTAAATAAAAACCACTGATGTTTACCTACATTAGTCTCTAGATTCTTCTCTTTATCTTTCAATGACACTTATTTTCACTAAATATTAGCACCAAGGCTATCAACTTCTCTTTATAGTCAGCTTCACCTCAAGAAGGTGTCAGTCACCTTTAATTATTCCACCTCCAGTTACTCATGTCCACTAATACAAATCAAAATGCACACTTCCAATTTCACGCCTCCAGGGAACCAGCACAGTTCTTTTTCATCAAAGGAAGGGAGACCCAGGTAAGGCTACCACTCAGTCATACCTTAGTGCGTATTTGTTTATGGGGTGTGGTCCCAAGTCCTAATCACATAAGAATAAGGGGTTTGGAATTGATGGGAAGGGTACAAGGGGGAAAGAGGGTAAGAAGTCATTATTTTAACACTTTGTGATAGGGCAGACACATGGAAAGTACTAGAGAGAACGGTCTAAGACAACGAGTATAGGCAGCTTAAAGACATTATATTTGTAAGAGTGGCTAAAAGTAGAGTACTGAGTACTGGAAAAGAGACAAGAGTGCAGAAAGGGAGATGGGATACATAAAAAACTAATTTCAACAGTTGCATTATTTTTCCCAGGTCATGCCAGTGAAGGTATTATTGAACAATCCGGCTTTCCTCCTCTTCGACATAGAGAAAGGCAGCAAGAATAACTATGGTTTAGGAGGAAACCAGATATGGGGATGTGGAGATTCTTCAGATATGCACTTTGTGTGTGTGTATATGTACATATGTGTCTGCACACATATATCTAGACACACATATAATACACATACACGTGTCTATTATTAGAGAGACACTTGTGTCTATAAACACACACACACATATACACATATATTGTAATCTTTAATCTTCACATAAACCCTATGAAGATAGTACAGGTATGATTTGTTTCACAGATAAGGAAACTGAGGCATAGAGAGGATAAAGAATTTCCCTAAAGTCAAAGTCACACAGCCAGCAAATAGATGATCTGGGATTTGAACTCATGTGGTCTGGCCTTGGTGTCTGGGTTCTTGACCACTATGATATCCTATAGATGTGAATACTGGGGTTGGTGTTGGGGGCTATGGGAAAGGTACAGATATTTACAACCTGTTAGCATTTAAGTTTAAAATTTAATTTTCAGATTTGTACTTTATAAACTAAAACTTCAAACACTCCCTGATTGAATTAAAAATTTTTTTAATTACACTGAGTATTTTACTTTATTTAAGCATGCAACTTTTTAAATAAAAACATGCAGTGCAATCCAACCAGTTTTGTACTTTATTTTCACTAACTAGCTGTTGGCACAGATTTAAATACTAGAATTGTGTTAGAATGCGAATTTGGCCTTATTTCTATGCTTTCTATTTTATATATCTTTCCATTACAGTAGTTCTGGAGAGCTAAATATTTATGAGTATATTTAGGTTAGAAAATCTGTTCTTCTTGTGCAATGACTTTGAAGCTCTACATTAAAGATTCATAGCATCTGGTTCCTGTTTACAATTTTTCAATCTTCCAAGATACATTAATGAGAAACATAATGAAGTAAATTAGATTTTTACAGAGTTATGCTTATTAATATCCATGCTACCTGACATAGTCAGACAGACATGCCTCTATCTAGAAATTATAAAATATTTTAAATTCCATATTTTTAAATAACGTAATAATAAATGTAGAAAACAGCAAAGGGCAAGGAATCCTGAAACATTTTAACAATACTAATTACTCCAAAGTAGAAATCAAAATAGGGAAGTTTTTTTCTTGAAGTCTGTACAGAGTTTATCATTAAATTACCAAATACTAAAATCAAAAACAGCCAGCACTTATTGAGTGGTTGCTAAGTACTAGGCATTGTTCTAAGTATAATAATTCACTTAATCCTTATAACAACCCTATCAGGTAGTTATTACTATTCTCATGTTCCAGACGAGACCATAGAGATGGTAAGAAGTTAAGCAGCTTACACAGGCCCCACAGCTGGTAAATGGTAGAGCTAGGATTTGAACCCAGGCGGTGTGACTTCTTGAGCTCCTTTCCTATACTACCTCACTACTAAATGGCTCTAGTTGTCTTATTAGGCAGCTCACACATATAAGGTAACTTATTCACTAAAAGCCTTGAGGACTGCACCCTCATCTGGATCCAAAGTACATGTCACTATACTGATCACTATCATTTAGAGCTGTTTTCCACACGTGCTCCATAAGTTGTTCTCTAAAAGGAGGGTACAATTCTTCTTTTGCAGGACACAACTTTTCTTAGCATAGCCTGTTGTGTCAGTTTCTCCCACTTGCTTCCACCCAGTGGATATCTAGGTAACCAACCAGGGAGATGGCTGATGGGAAAAGATGTGGCTTTGTTGTGTGTATATATATAAACTCCCAAGGTACTGCCATATACTGTGTCAGATGTGTGCCTGCTATCACTACCAAGTAGAATTGACCTTTTTATTACTTTCCTCTTCCGTGGTTGCATTTAATCTTCATTTTACTCTGATTTTGTACATATAAAAGTGTTGGGAATTGGAACTTAACAATTTGATTTGTCCTAGTTCCTGAAAACACTTAAGGATGGGACCCTCTTTTATAAAAACTTCTATTATGAAAGTTGATCAATAATTTTTCAAACATAAGAATTTTAAAAAATCAACTTCTAGGGCTCTATGAATCTCTCAGGATTTCAGGTGAAATCTTAGCCTTAGTGTAGTGATTTCTACAGTGATCCTAAGAGAAATTAGCATAAGGCAATTCCTGAGTTAATATAACTTTAAAGAGAAGAGGACCTGTTATTTTATGCTTGGTTTGACTAAAGTTATTGGACATACCATTAAGATACATAAAGATTCTCTTTAGTCAACCTTTAGGTCATGTGATGGCCTGAGGTCAGTAGCTTACAAACGTCACAATATGGTTTGTTTGAAGATTCCGTCTTTAATAACATTCAAGGAAAAGAAGCACACCCTAAGTGCTGTGCAATGACCAACTTCATTGTCATATCCATAGCCACTACCTTCATTGTTAGTAACTATTGATTTATAAAAAAAAAATAGATATTAAAATATCAGGCATATTCACTTTAGTGGAAAAACGTGAACAAGTAGTTTTGAATACTTCACTATTATCACCATTACATTAAACCATGATTTTACTTCCTTATAGAAAAGACTAACCAAACTAAGAATGATGCAGATACATTCTGAGAAATGCATCCTTAGGCGATTTCGCCATTGTGTGAACATCACAGAGTGCACTTACACAAACCTAGATGGTATAGCCTACTACAGATCTAGGCCATATGATACTAATCTTAAGGGACTACCACTGTACATGCAGTCGGTCATTGACCAAAACATCATTGTGCGGTACATGACTGTATCACAAAGAAAGCTGCTATGAACATTAGTGTAGAGGAGTTTACATGACCATAATTTTCAATTCTCTGAGAAAAAAGCTTAAGAGTGCAATTACTGGGTTGTAGGGTAATTACATGTTTAGTTTTATCAGAAACTGCCAACCTCTTTTCTAGAGTGGATGTACATTCTCACCAGTAATGCATGTGATCCAGTTTCTCCACATCCTCACCAGCATTTGGTGTTGTCACTATTTTTCTTTTTTATTTTTGCCATTCTGATAAATGTGTAGTAATAACTCATGGAGATTTTAATTTGCACATCTTTGATTGCTAATGATGTTGAACATCTTTCCATATGCTTATTTGCCATCTGTATATCCTCTTCATTGAAATGTCTCTTCATAATGTTTGTCCATTTTCTGTTTCGACTATTTTTTTATTGTTGAATTCAGAGTTCTTTATATATTCTACATACTACTGTTTTCTCATATAGTTTGCAAATATTTTCTGCCAATCTGTAGCTTTTTTCCTCCTCTTTACATGGAGTTTCAGATAGCAAGAGTTTTTAATTTTGATGACATCCAATTTATCCAGTTTCTTTTTCATGGATCATGCTTTTTGTGTCACATCTAAGAAGTTTTTGCATAGCCCTAGATCCTAAATATTTTCACCAATGTTTTTTCTAAAGTTTTATAATTTTACACTTTATATTTAATTATATGATCTATTTTGAGTTTATTTTTGTATAAGGTGTGAGGTTTAGGATAAGATTCTTCTTTTTTTTTGGCCCATGGATATCCATTTGCTCCAGTACCAGTTTGAAAAGGGTTTCCTTTGTTGAAGTTTTTTGCATCTTCATCAAAAATCAGTTGTGCATACTCACATGGGTCTATTTCTGGATTCTCTTTTTATTCTGATCAATGTATCCCTCTACGAATAGCACACTGCCTTGATTATTGTATCTATATAGTAAACTTTAATATTAGGTAAAGTGATTCTTTCCAATTTACTCTTCTTTGTCAAGGCTGTTTTAGCTATTCTAGCTTCTGTGTCTTACGCACAAGTTTTAAAATAAGCTTGTCTATATCTACAAAACACCTTGATGAGATTTTGATAAGAATTTCATTAAACCTGTAGTTCACTTGGAGAGAACTGACATCTTCATTATGGTGAGCCTCCCAGTCCATGAATCCAGTTGTGTCTTTCCATTTATTTAGATCTTCTTTGATTTCTTTCATCAGCATTTTTAAATTTCCAGCATACAGATCTTTATCATACTTCTCAAGTGTATTCTATTCCTAACTTGCTGAGAGTTTTTATCATAAAAAGATGTTTAATTTTTTCAAATGCTTTCTTTGTGTCAACTGATATGACCATATAATTTTTCTTCTTTAGTTTGTTGATACGATGAATTACACTGACTGATTTTGAATGTTGAACAAGCCTTGCATACCTGAAATAAATTCCATTAGGTCATGGTATATAATTCTTCTTATACATTGTTGGATTCAGTTGGCTCATATTTTGTTGAGAAATTTTATATCTGGACTTATGATACTGCTCTGTAATCTTCCTCATTTGTATTATCTTTTTTCTAGTTTTGATGTCGGGGTAACACTGGCCTCATAAAATGAGTTGGGAAGTGTTCCATCTTAATTATTTTCTGAAAGAGATTGTATAAAGTTGGTGTTAATTCTTTGTTAAGTGCTTATTAGAATTATCTAGTAAAATTATCTGGATCTGGAGATTTCTTTTTCAGTAGCTTTTTAATTATGAACTAAACTTTCTTATTTATTACAGGGCTATTCAGATTATCTGCTTCATCTTGGTTGAGTTTTGGTAGTTTGTTGTTTTCAAGGAATTGGTTCATTTCTTCTACATTGTCAAATATATTATGTAAAATTGTTCATAATATTCATTCATTAATTTTTAATGGCTGCATAATTTGTAGGGATATTCTTTATTCCTAATATGGAGCTATTATTAATTTTTGTCAGTCTTATTAGAAGTTTATTAATTTTACGGATTGTTTCAATTGATTTTCTCTATTGTTTTCCTTCTTTTTATTTCATTGGTTTCTGCTTTCATCTTTATTATTTCCTTCTTTTGGCTTTGGGTTTATTTGGCTCTTCTTTTGCTACTTTCTGAGATAGGAACTTAGATTATTTAAGACCTTATCTCATTTCCAATGAAAGTTATAAATTATAAACAATTTATAAATTGCCTTCTAAGCACCACTTTAGCTGCAGTCATATATTTTGATGTACTATTTTCATTTCTGTTCATTTCTATGTATGTTTTTCTATTTCCTTTTCTGTCTTTCTCTTTGATCAAAGGATTATTTAGAAGTATACGGCTCAACTTCCACATGTATAGAAAAGTTTCTATTATCTTTCTGTTATTGATATCTAGTCTAATTACATTATGGTCAGAGAAGACTCTGTATGATTTCAATTATTTTAAATTTGTCGCAGTTTGTTTTATGATGCAGGAATTGGGTCATTTTGGTGAATGTTCCATGGACACCTGAAAAGACTGTGTTCTTTTTCTGTTGGGTGGAGAGTTCTATAAATGTCAATTACATCCTGTTGGTTTGAGAATGTTGTTCAAATCATTTTTATACTTGCTGATTTTGTCTAGTAGTTCTGTCTGTTGCCGAGAGGGTAGTGTTAAAGTCACCCATTATAATTGTAGATTTGCCTATTTCTCCTTTCGTTTCTATCAGGTTTTTTTCTTGAATTTTGCGGCTTTATTTAAGGTGTACACATTTAGGATGACTTTATCTTTCTCATGGATTCATCTTTTTATCAACTTTCTTTGCTTCTAGTAATTTTCTTAGCCCTGATATCTATCATATATTAATATAGACATTCCTGTATTTTTTTAAGAATTAATGTTTTTATGTATACTTTTTTCTATCTTTTACTTTCAGCCTATGTCACTGAATTTGAAGTGAATTTCTTATGAAGAGAGTACAGTTGTGTTATTTTTTTAATCCATTCTGCCAATCTGTCTTATGATTGATATATTTTGATTGGTATCGTTGAGATAATTATTGATACTTTAGAACTTAAGTCTGTCATTTTATCAATTTTTTTTTTCTGTTTCCTTCTCCTGGAACTCATTTTTTGCCTTCCTGTGAATTACTTAAATATTTTTTAGGATTCCATCTTGATTTATTTATGGTGATTTTGAGTGTATCTTCTGTATAGTTTTTGTAGTGTTGCTCAGAGAACTAGAGTACACGTATGTGACTTATAATAATTTTCTGATATCAACATTTTTACCACTTCTAGATAAGTGTGGACACCTCACTTCCATTTAAGTTCCTTTACCTTCCTCACTTTTAAATATCATTGTTTCGTGTATCAGATGGTGTTATAATTTTGTTACAATCATCAAAATATGATTTATAAAACTCATGAGGAAAAGGATAGTCCATTATATGTGACCATACTTTTGATCTTTGCATTTCCTTTCCTTCTTGCTTCCTGAGCCCCAAGATTTTTTCTTTTATAATTCCTTTCTGGATAGTTTCTAAAGCTCCTCTCATTGCAATATTCTATGAATTCAAAACCTTTCCAAAGAAATAGTGAGTTAAAGATAAGGTACTCAGAAAAATAGACATTGTTTAAAGTCTGAGAGAGGAGACAAGAGACGGTCTAGAGCTGAGGCCCTGACTGGAAAGACCACACTAGGGAGCTAGAGGGAAGTGTGCATCCATGAAGAAAGAGTAATGAAGTAAAATTTATACCTTCCACAATTAGGTCTTGGACAATACTACATTGAAAGAAATTTACCACTCAAATAAACCATCCTAAAAAGGTCTTTCATTCAAACATTATAAGATACCTACAATGTGCCAAGAACTGTGCTAGGTGATGGAGATGCAGAGATGAGTAACACATGGTCCCTGTCCTAATTCATGATTGACTTAGACAGGAGTACCTAGACACAGAATCTGGGACAGAGATTCAGGTACTTTTGCACTGTGGAGGGAATACGCAAAGGAGAAAAGCAATGAAGGTGGCAGGACAGGTCAGAAGACAAAGCAAGGCAAGGATGTGGGCTTAGCTATAGTTTATTCTAGTCTAATCCTAAGGGAGACCACAAGGAGTTCAGCAACACGAATGGCACCACAGAGTGATCCCACCTTAGGGAAAAGGATCAGTTGCAGGCCATTAGCAGCCGGCACTCACAGCAATTATGAGATGGGTGAACTGGCTGCTAAAAAGACCTAGGTGGGTCACAACAATAGCCACTACAACTGTCTGGGAAAGAAAGTAGATGATAACCAAATTACAGTATAATTTGGTATCATAGTTCAGACAGGTCCAAAGAAAGTCTAGAACAAAGAGGAGGAAAAAATAAATTCTGTCTGGGGAAGCTTGAGAAGCCTTCCCACATAATTCGTGGGACGCAGTGGAAAATAAAACTGAGGAGCACCTTGCTCAAAATGATTTCAAAACAATGACAGAGCATTAAACCAAGCATAGGGCCCTTCTAAATGTGAGTCTCTGTGCAACTGCACAGGTCGCTCTCCCATGAAGCTGGCTCTAGTGGTGAGGAAGGAATCTGAACAATGAGGAAGCAACAGGATCTTGAAGGAGATGAGTTATATGCTCCAATCTGTATTCATTTGTTTGCTTTAGGAAGATTTGCCCCAAGCTAACATCTGAGCCCATCTTCCTCTATTTTGTATGTGGGTCGCTGCCATAGCATGGCTGATGAGAGGTGCAGGTCTGCACCTAGGATCCATACTGATGAAACTGGGCTGCCAAAGCAGAGCGCACTGAACTTAACTACTACACCACAGGGCCAGCCCCTCCAATCTGTACTTTTTTCTTCTTGTTATGCTGAGGAAGATTAGCACTGAGCTAACGTCTGTTGCCAATCTTCCTAATTTTTGCTTAAGGAAGATAAGCCCTGAGCTAACATAAGTGCCAATCTTCCTCCACATTTTTTTTTAATATGTGGGTGGCCACGACTGCACAGCTGATGAGTGGCATAGGTCCATGCCCAGGATCTGAACCCACAAACCCAGACTGTCAAAGTGGAGCATGCCAAACTCAACTACTATGCCACAGGGCCAGTTCCCTCCAGTCTGTATTTTTTAAAAGCAATTTCTGGAAGCAGGGCAGAGAATGATCAGGAAATCAGTTTTGTGATAAATTCATGGTGTTTTCTAGGCAATTTAGATGTCTCATCACTCATCTCAATGAAACAAAACTTTCAATCTTCAAAATGTGTTGTGATTTTCTGTTGTTGATTAGTTAATGCTAACATCTGTAATAGTCAATACCATGTGAAGAAATAATAATTATATATCCCTAGTGAATAATGTTCTAAGGAATAATGTTCTTCAAATTATTTATGACCTGATAAATCCTGTTGCTAGTTACAATTTTTCAGAAATAGGCAACTTTATAAGAGCACAATAGAGAGTTCCAATATTCACACCCAGAGTTCAAGACTGAAGACTTGACTAAGGAAAACTACTATGAGTGTATTTAACAATCTATTTTTGACTACAAGCCACATTCACATGTGAAGAAGACAAAAGATTTAGGTATTTATTCAGCTTTCATTTCATCTTAAATAAAAGCCTAGTTCACGTAAAAGCAAATACATCTTAAAACTTTGCTTCCTCTACATGCAGAGTACTGTTGTCAGTAAACACTCATATTTAATTCTGCCTTCTCTACCCAAGCTTGTTCTAAAATGCTTTCACATAAATTCAAAATTTAAGAGTATATTTTAGCATGCTATAAGCTAATAAAAATACAGAGTGCCATGCTGTTACTTTTCATAAGGTGTTTAAAACTAAAATTACATAATTTCACATATTTAGAGTATATGGCAAATATGTTTAATGTTTAATTTACATCAGCCATTCTTAGGCATCTGTGTCCAACCACACTGTATCCTGTAGTTTAAACATCTTCTTCTCTCATTACCTTTATTAGTCACCAAGATCAGCATGGAAACATCTGGGGTCAAGAAGTTATCTTCAGGCTTTATATTCAAGAAAGGCTAAATTTTTAGAGCTGACCTCCAACTCTGGAAGTCTGTGGTTCTCACTCTACAAAGTACTCTCGGCCATGTCCCATATTTCTCTGTTGGCAACTTATCATCTGGCCTGTTCTGGTGTCTGGAGAGCTGTGTTCCAGAGTAAACCTATAAACATTGAGAGGAGGAGGCAATTCACCATGAACTTTGGGAATTACTCAGTGTTGCATCTGGAAGCCTGAAAACCTCTGAGTGTGGCTTTTATTTAATTAATCTTAGGCACAACAGATGGGAACTTACTCGTGGTGTTTCCATATACATAACGAAGAGTACATGGATTTTCCTCTGGTATAGTTTTCAAAAGTCCCCAAGGTCAAGGCAATCCCAATTCTACAGTTGCTGTAGAAATTATTTTTGCCAATCAGGGCTTTACAAAGTGCTCCTTATGCCAGCCAAGTGACCCCTAGAATGTAACTAAATAAGCAATTACCAGCTGTCATCATAGGATTGTGGCTGTCTATTGAGTCAAGGATACATTTTAGTTAAAACTTTCAATATGTTTGAAAAAAGAAATGTATGAAGCAGGTATAAAGCTCCATCCACAAATTCAGTTGTGGGGGAAAAAAACCTTTATGTTTCCTTAACAATTTAATTTCTAAACTCATCCAAACTCCAGCTGTTTTTGCTCAGGATTGAATCTAAGTGCCAAGGGTCTTATGTAGTGTTAAAACATATGGTTGGGGGTGCTCCTTGGTGTCATCTGTCCATGCTCAGACCCTCTGAATCACGCCTTGTCTGTGGTCCGTTCTTTGAAGTTAGTCCATTTAGGTTACAATTCTGTCAAACCTAATTCTCACCCATAAGGTCCTATCTAACAACTCTCTCTACTATTTTCATGACCCCCGTGGGTGCCTGAGGATTTTTAGTCACTGAAGAGCATGGTGGTCCATCAGAAGGTTATGGGTCAGCCTCAGACCAGTCTGCTTACAGAGGTTATGTGGCCTCTCTACTCTGGGGACTAATGTCCCCTCTTCAGGTCCTGGGCCCTTCCACAGGGGCAAGCTCTAGGTCTCCTCTGCTCTGGGATCTCACAGCCCTCTCTAGGGTCTCTATTGTTCTTCACTGGTGGCTCAACTAGTAGAGGGAGGCAGTCAGATACATGGCTCCTTTCTCAGGGATCACCTAGACTGGGTCAAAGCCCTCATCACTTCTCCTTTGCCTTTCTCCTCAATCCCATCCCTATGCCCTCCTGAAGCAAAACATTTTCTTGCTTTTCCCTTATTCTCAGCATTTTTCTGAGTACTTCCATCTTTGAGAAAATGAACAAAGACCTCCCAAGCATATTGAATAGTGAATGGATCAAGAGCTACCAAAAAAATCTTGGAAAGAAAAGTAGATTATACTTTAAAATACTATTGAGCTCAAATGATTTCATGTAATGTTTACGGGCTGATCAATCAACTTCATATGAACACAGTTATTTATGCACATTTTTAATAAATCATCGTTGAGCCTGAAATAACTCCTCAAATGAATGTAACTTGCATATAACACTTTTTAAAACAATTATTTTTAAAACAATTAATATTTCATGTGTATTGTATGATTAATTAGAATAAAAGTGTGAAATGACATTTCCTATACCCAACATTATATACTTACACACATTTTTTCAGATAGCCAAAGTGGCTATAAACATTTACAAGCCAAATTTATTTTAACAGTTTTATGAAGGTCTTCTAACATACATTATATACTTTCATTCCTTCTTCAATAAGGAAATAGGAGTAGACATGAAAACACCTTCTAAAATGTTTTCCAAATAGCCATGTTGCTTCGAAATTTTTAAATCTTGATAATTTATTACAACATTTAATCTCTTAACAATAGTATGGTGCTGACTGCAGGATTGACAGTTCTATTTCAAGCCATCAAAGTTCCAATAAATTTACAGTCCAACAAACTTATAATGTATGGTGGTCTGTTTGGAAAAATTATGAGACTTTAAAAATATGTGAAAATGTCAAACAACTGGACTATGTTAAAATGATATTCTGTTGAATATGGTTTCAGGAATAAAATGAAAATTAATTTTTACTTTGTTTGGAACTTTACCACCAGGATAGTTAGTATTTGGTTTTCATCATCACATTCACCTAAGTTCTATATGAAGCCAGTTGGTACTTAAGGAAGTTTTATAAGGAGTTAGATGCATCTAAAGCAACTTACTTGACTTCTTTCCTCCAAAGAGAAGCAAGATGTCAAAATACAGATCATACCAGTGATCAAGATTATTGAAGACACTGAACTTGGATTTCATTTAGGACTTCAATCTGATAATGGTCAATCAATCAACACAATTCCATGAGGTACAGAAAATATGATTTGAAAATTAATCAAGCGGTAATGAGAATATTATTAAAAACATTTACCAATTAGTTGTCAAGATTGCTAACAATATATTTTTAAATTTAACTCAAAAGGGACCTAGCATACTGTTAGGCACTATGCATTTAAGAAGAATTTTGAAAGCATCAGAAAAATATTAGCATAGATTAAGATAACCCTCAAGAAAATACTGGATGAATGACAAATATGATTTTTGTGACGCTGGTAGAATTCTAATAAAGAATATATCTTTGGTTCATTTATTCAATAAATAACTATTCAAGTACCTATTATGATGCAGGCACTGAAATTGTAGTGGTAAACACTTGGTCTTTGCCCTCCCTGAGGGCACATATAAAAACAGGCAGGATGATAAGGTGCAAACATATGGGTTAGTATAGAATGCCATGACTCTAAGAGGTGCAGATAATTCACTCTTGATATGGGGGCAGGAGGGGAGAGAAAACCTTCCCAAAGGATGTAAAGCATAAAATAAGAACCGAAGAATAAATAACATTAACAGGGTAAAGATGGAGAACATTTGCATTTTGTTTCACTCATTCATTCATTTAATAAGTGTTGTTAGAACCCAGGCACTGTCATAGGCACTTGAAAATCAACAAGGAAAAAAAAAAACTGGACTAAAATCCCTGTCCTCCAGGAATTTACACACCAATGTGGAGATAGACTATAAACAGACAAGCAAGTAAATGTATATTGCCCTATGGTAGGAGGCCAGCGTTAGCCTCACTGAGAAGGTGACATATAAGCAAAGATGCAAAGGAGGTAAGAGTATGATCCATAAGGAAGAGTATGATCTTCCAGGCAGCAGGAATAGCAAGAGCAAAGTCCTTGAGGTGGAAGTTTGTATGACATGTTCAAGGTCAGTGCGTCTGCAGTGAAGTAAGTAACGGGGAGACTAGCAAGAGGTAAGGTCAGAAAGGTGAAGAGAAGCCAGTTTGGGAGCCCTCTGTAAGCCATTGTGAGGGCTTTGACTTCTATAGTGAAGGAGAAGGAGAAGTATTAGGACTTTTGGGTGGAGAATTGAATCAATCTGACTTAAGATGATCAATCTGGCTGTTGATTTGAGAAAAGAAAGTGGTGAGGGAACAGGAACGGCATAGAATCAGGCAGAACAACTAAGAGGCTATAACAGGGTGTATAATACTGCAGGCTAAAATGATGGCGTATAGTCCAGGGAGGTAGCAGTAGAGGTGGTGAGTAATGATTCAATTCTAGATATATGTTAGCAGTAGATTTTACACGATTTCCTGACAGATTTAATTTGGGATGAGAAGAAAGAGAGGGACCAAGATAACTTCAATAATTTGGTCTGAGCAACTGGGTGGATGGATTTTCCATTTCCTAATATGGGAAAGCCTGTGAGAGAGGAAGGTTTCGCCATAGAATGGGAGATCAAAAGTTCAGTTTTGGACATGGTAAGTTTGAGTTGCGTGGTAGACATCTAAGAGGAGATGCCCACTTAGATTTGGTCTCTGTCAGACCAGCCACTGGAAAAAAACAACATGGAGAGCAATGGTGACTGAAACAAGACTAGATTCAGTGGAGAGGTGGGGATGGAAGGAGGCCTGATTAGAGAGGGTTCAAGAAGAAACGTATTGCAACTTTATGATAGGGAAAGTAATGGTATGTGTTTCTAGTCATAGAATTCTGCATTAAGACCATACCAGAAAACATTACTAATAAACTACTTTTCTTGCTAGTGAAATATAGTCAACTCCAAGATAAAAAGGTAATTCTCATTGTCACAAAGGTAGTTAAAAAATGTCTCATAAATTTTTTTAAAAAATGAAATGTACCATTTAAGTATCTTTTCATTGGGAATTTAGTAAACGGAGACTTTAGTAACCACATTTTAAGATGATAGAAAGCAAAAGTTTTTAATAAATTAAACAGAAAAATTAGATAAAACACACTAGCTCAAGAAATCATGAAAAAAAATCTCATATACTACATGGTGCTGATCAATAAATTTGAATATATTTTTCTCTAAAGTGAGAAATAATAAGAGGAAAGGACTTGGACACAGAAAGTATAAATAATTATCTCAAGTAGTTTTGCTCTAAAGTGGAATAGAGAAATGAGATGATATACAGAGTGAAATATGGACTCAAGATGGGGATTTATAAGATGAGAAAAAGTACAGCATATTTTTGCACTGATGTGAATAACCTAATACTGAGAGAAAAGTTTGTGTTTAAAGTAGAGCGGGTGGCTGAAGCAACAGCTTTGAGTTGGCAAGAGAGGATGGGATCTAGTACATCAGTGGAAAGATAAGGTTTTAACTGAAGCACAGTCAGTTCACTGACAAAAACAGGAGGAAAGACAATGTATATGGGTACAAATGCAGATGGATTGGTTGTTGCAGTGGTAGTAGTTTTTATAATCTCTATTTTGATTGTTTCTATTTTCTCAGTAAGATGGGAAGAAAGGTCATCAGCTGAGAGGAAGGATAGTGGAGGTGGGGTTGAGGGTGTTTTGAACAGATGGGAGAAGGTCTGAAAAAGTCATTTAGAAGACTAGGAAAGCAAATGGATTAGTGTAATAGAATTGCCTGGAAACACTAAGAAGATAGCTGGGTTAGTGATGACAAACTTAGATTGAACTTCAATGTAGCATGCATTTTTTTCTAGACATGCTCAGTTCCATAGGTATAGGCACATAGTAAGCAGAAAATTCGGTTTGACCAAGTCTGGGTTTTTACGAGGTGAATATGAAAGAGCGAGAAAGGGGCAAGGGAGTAAGCAGTTGAGTCCGAAAATGACTGGTTATAGTGATGGACTGTGGAATATGAGTGGATAACTGGCAATTGAGAACGTGAGTGAAAATGTGAGAAAAAAATGAGTAAACTGAAAAGGCATAAAATAAGAGAATTGCAGGTGCTGGTGAGTTTGAAGAATCTTTGGAATTGGTGTCCTTGAGGAAGTGAACTAAAGAGATAAATAGTGGTTGGAGAATGGTCTCCTTGAAATTGTGATTATAGATAGGTTGAAGTTATTAACAATGATAAGGTCAAGGTTATAACATTGGGATTGAGGGATTGAGGTAGACTGGAAGATGACATAACTGAAAGAGAGAAGACTAAGGAATTGACAGACTAGGGTAGTGGAAATACTGAAATCACCTAGAAATGTTTTATAGGAACTAATATAAACCACAACCTTCTGTCTGCAAGACCTGACTATCAAAGTATAGATGATGTCCAGCTACTATCTGTTGAATTAACAGGCAAAATGAAATTTTATTATATAAGAAAGCTTGAAATTCAATGATAATGCACATCAACGTTAGTCTTATATTCCTGGTTTCTTATGGTTTCTGTGTGTGTGTGTGTTTGTGTGTCAATGTATTGTTCTTCCAGTAAAGTTTCTTTAGGTAGTCAATTGAGCTGATTAGAGCTGAAAAGATGAAAAGAGTCTGAGGACAAGATGCACTTGATAAGCAGGAAAGAGGCATTACAAGGTTTAGACAACTAAGTTCTTCTTATTGCAAAACTTGCTTCCTTATTTTGTTTATTACATTGGACAGAAAAGAAATCAAAACAGAAAAATTGCTTATATGGGACCATCTATTCAATGGAATTGGTTGTAATGAGAAAAAAATTATCTTTCTATCACATGATAGAAAAATAATTGTGTTATACAGAACTATATCACAGAATAGTATCATTACACAGTTCTTCTCTTTGAAGCAATTTATTGCATGCATGGTAAGTTATTTAGATATTAACATCAAAAAGGCAGAAGTGTGGCAAATTTCAGAATATAAGTAAATGAGTGGGGAAAAAATCAAATTGATACTACTGCTATCACCAAGAGAAATAAGACCTTTCTCAGTCCAATCTAAACATAGTTTTTTTGTTTTGTTTTTTCCTAGGGTGCAGTAGACATGACATAATTTTTAAGGTCTCAATTATGTATTATTCTTGTATACCAGCTGAGACCAATTTTAAAAATGTATCTAGCTAGTATAATTAAAGTTATTTTTGGTCTGACTAATTATAGTGTATAGTATATGAAGAAACTGTTATTTTAAAGTGTCATCTGTCTACATGGAAATAAATTGTAATTTATTATTTTTGAATCAAGGAAATACAACATAAATCTCCAATAAATGAAGCTTCTGGAGCCTGAGTCCATCACAAAAGATCCTGAGGTCTAGCGTTTGGCACCCATAACGTGTTTCTGCTGTAAAAGCATCACACAGAGGGCTAGTGGAGAAGAAGAGCGGAAGTGTAAGTACCCAGACAAGGTAGGAAGCTAATGTGGTGGTTGTCTATGGAGTAAATTATGTGACTGGAGTCAAAGCAGTGGCAGTGAAAATGGGCAGATGTCAATGAATTTACATAATTCATTCAATCAACATGATCTGGTGATAGATTAGATTTCAATTAAAATTGAATATTCCAAAAGAAGACTTGCAAAAACTCCAAGAAAGTAATACTTTTAAATCTAGTGTTATGAAATTAATGCAACACTCTGAATGTACTACTTGGAAAAATTGTCTCAATTCTTTTTATGGGACATAGTTCTAAAGGTTCCCAAACTCACTAATAACATTTTCAAGTAAGTATAATCAGGACTTACCTTAGGAGCTGAGGGAGTAGGAAGACCACGTGGTGATGTCTCAAAGAATACCCCTCCCATCACACCCCCAAAACTTGGTTCTCTAAAATTTCACTATTAGTGATGCCTTCAGGCATCTGTGGCAATATGAGGACCCGAGCTGATATGAACCTCCTTTCCCCAACTACCCACATACGAACACATATATGCTTACTATAAACATGAAGAAATAAACCTCCATGAAAGAATGTGAGCAGATATATAAGATGGGGGAGAATCAAAATCTCTAGAACTGGAAATAATAGAACAATTTGAAATTGAGTTTAAAATCACGAAGAGATGGGTTTCATTTAACCTAAAGTAAATTCAGTTCTCAATTAAAATGCAAATAACCCTGGAAAGTATAATATCGTTATCATCTAAAAATGGAAAATACTGTTAGACAGACTTTAGTTCATTGAATTGGATTACCCACCATAGGGCATGCATGAACAGCTATTCTTGTCTTTTTCTCTTTATTTGTATTATATTTAACCTCCCTGAACTGAACAACCAGAACAATGACAACAATTCACACCCACCTATGTATTATTTTCTTATCTCATTGCCTTTAATTTGCTTATCAGATGATTGAAAGTTGAAGTATATGAGACTGAGATAAAGAATAGCTACTTGAGATTAGGAACAGGAGAAGAGCTTTTGAGGAATAATGAAGAAGTAGGAGAAAAAAAGCAAATTTTGTATACCTCACAATTCAGTCAAGGGTTTCCTGGATACTTAACACTTCAGTCAATACATATATGACAACTAATTCAAATGACAGAGAAATTAAAGTTCATTCTCCAAATTCTCTTTTTCTGCAAAATCATGAATAGAAATTAAAATAAGAGTGGTAGTGAAATTTTCATTCAAAGAACTTCCTAGAAATAGTAAACCACAGACATTCATTTAGCTAGTCTAGCCTCAATGAGATTTCCCCTCTGACAAGTACACTATTTCAACTACAGTATTATCTTTGCACATACATAACCTCCACTGATTCCAATAAGAACCATATCACTATAAAAAATAAAATTTCCCACATCTAGGAATCTTTTTATATAGTTACGTGTTTCAAATAGTCTCACCTGGATTTGCTATAACCAAAAATTCTTAAAATGAGAACTGCAAATATATCTATCTACCATAATTCAGTCTGGAGATTTATGAAGGCAATGTTTTACATTTAAAGTCACAAGCAATTAAATGTCATTTTTATCATTTATATATAAATGTCATTTCCCACACTAAGTCAAGAAAAAAGCCTAAAATAAAAATGTTCAAATTTATCCACAAGCAGAAATTACCAAGCAGACTTTTTTTTTTAGAACACAAAGGTATGACCCATAGAATTTCCTTTTGGGGTAATAAAAAATATTTTTTATTCATGGAGTATATACTTTAACCCTTGAGAAAGATAAAATATCTTCCAAGATTTCACGTTAAAAGGGGGCTATTTTCAGTTCATATATATAACTGTACATGCTTATACCTGAATAGGCACCCTTCTTATATGGCTTAGTATCCAAGTATCATGGCTGGAAAAATGGGAGGGTAGTTGAACCTATTTTTGTTATTCTTCATGGTGATAGTCACATTTTATAAAATGACCTCCAGTTTTAAATTTTTTAAAGTAATAGTCATTTTTGCATTGTTACTTTAAAGTTTCATTGTATCATTCCTAGCCTCCGTCAAAACAAATACAACTGCACATGAGAGAAGGATAGAAGCTTATGTCACTCCCCTGTGATAACAGGACACCATTCGACAGAGTGATGAGCACTACACACAGAAATCAATGGAGAAAACAACATTACTGCAAAATAGCAAGTTAGTTACTCCACTCAGGAAAAAACTGGATTAAATTTTAGTCAGTACACATAAAACATAACTTAGCAGTACAGTTCAATATTTATAGAGGAGTATAAAATAAATAAAAGTTATAAATCCTAAATACCTAATCTATTACTGCTCTAGAAAAAATTGTGGAAAAGGTACGACGTATTTTCATCCCTTTTATACATACATATATGTATGCATATACATACATATACCATATATACACACACTTATCCCTTCTTCATCATATAGATACATATCATACATATATATCCATCTTAATCTTCCTCTTCACTTCTATTCCTTTTAAACCTTGGTAGCCACGTGCTACCCTTTTCTCAGCCCATTTGCCTTGACTTTGCCAAAAAATGTCATGTAATGCCTCACTTCTACAATGTCTTCTTATTCCCTATTCTCTACAAACTCCCAAAAAATCTTAGAAATTGAGGTCTTAAAACCTAAAACTAAAATAATGTAATGTTTTGCCTCTCCAGTAGTGTGTTTTAAAAAGGAAGCTTCATTTTATTCTCCCAATGAAATTTTAAGAAGAAATGATTCATTCTATTCTTCCAAAGGAAAAAAAAACTCTATAATGGTGGGATTTTAAGTAAATATTTAAGAAAAAATTAAAAGTAAGTAAAAAAGTAATAAAGTACAAAATTTAAGGAAAAATGCTAGGCAGCTGTCTAGTGTGTATGTTTTTAAGACTTTCCCTGGATATAAGCTCCAAGAAGGATCTTTCATGCATCCTATGTGATACTCTTTATGTTTTTTTCAAATCCAAGTTTCTCCATATTCCTAACCTTACCTAATCATCATCAAACTAGTAGAAATATCTCATCACCTTCCTAGGATAACAATTTATATCCTTTCCAGGCCTATCGGCTCTCCAAATTACGTTCAGAGAATTGTTTTTTTCTAAATGCAAAACTGGTAACATCCAGTACTTAAAATGTCTTCCCACTCTTCTTACAATACAAAACATACTCCTACTCTACAAAGACCTACCCCTACTGCCTTATCTCCTACATGTTCTCCCTGGCTCCCTCTGTCCCAGCCACAATAGCATCTTTCCCTCCTGCTCATCAGGTTCTCCCTACCACCAAGTTAATATTTAATCATCCATGTCATCTCAGACCACCTATCACTTCTTCAGGGAAGCCATTCACTACCTCCCAAACCATGTCAACCTCCTCCCTATGATAAGCACAGGAAATGTCACATACCGCCCCTTCATAGCACTAGACACAGTACGAACTATAAATATATTTGCATGATTATTTGACTAATATCTTTCTCAACCACCATTCTGTAAAATTCACAAAGGCATGACCCTTGCTTCTTTGCTCACCAACTCATCCCTAATTTCCAGCATTGTGCCTGCACAGAGTAGGTGCTCCCTAGATATCTGTTGAATGAATGAATGGTTCTGATGCATAATAGGAAATACCACCTCACCAACAAACTAAAGCCTGAACTTTGATGCTTTGGCACACCTTTCAACTCAGTCTAACAAATATTGATTTTTTTCATCTACTTTGTAGCCAGCACAAAGGTGAATAAGACAGCTTCTTCTCCCAATAGCCTTGAGGTCTGAAAATACTGGATGGTGTATAATAAAAATGCGACAACAACTAAGAAGCGGACTGCTTAATACAAGTCAGCAACTGTTCTAAGAAATAAATACATACGACCTGTACAACAACCCTACAAGTGAGGTACTATCATTAACTTGTACAAGACCACACAGGTAATAAACGGAGGAATCAGTTTCCTGACTCCAGGTGATCTGCGTCCAGAGCCATTGCTCTTAGCATCAATACAACACTACCTCTTGTGAGAATGATATGATAAGAAGATAACAAAGTCATGTAAAAAGTTCTACAAAAACCCACAGGGTAGGAAACTTGCAGAGGCACAATATTTCATTGGGCTTTGAATGATGAGTAAGAGATGCTCACCAGGAAAAACATGTGCAAGAAAGAGGACAATCTAGGCAAAGACAATAGTAGAAAACAAATGACAAAGTCTTAAATGTGCATTTGTGTTTAAGGATCAACCAAATAGATCAGAGGGAGAGCTAGAAATCAGATGAAAATTAACTTGAGGCCAAGATCTGAAGGACTCTGAGTCCTAGGCTAAAGAGCTTTAACTTTATTTTGTAGACAATGAGATAGCACTGAAAGATTTTAGTCAGATATTGCTATTATGGGAATGATGTTTGGCAAAATCAGTTTTAGACAGGACGCAAGAATATTGCTTGTTCGTTGGCCTCTTCACGACATCATTTCCACCACTACCTTCAAATTCCACCTCAACTATCAGTTCCTTCAGAAAGCCTTCCCTAACCACCTTTCCTCAACCAGGTCAGATTCTCCCTTGTATTTTTTAAACTATTTATTTATTCTCATAGCTCCTCTGAGGTTTTATTCTAACACCTACCACAGCTTGTAATTATGTTCCCGGAGTGATCCAGGGTCATAAGCTAAGAAAGGGCACGCATATGAAACTGGGAGTCATCAGCAGTTGAAGCCACAGGAATAAATGAGATAGACAAAGAAAAATATGACAAATGGAAGAAAAACAAGCAGAGGTGAGATACCAGTAGAACACCATCATACTGAGTTTAGGCAGAAGAAGTAGACCCAGAGAAAATATTCCCAAAAAGGATCCAGGGCGGCAGAAAGTAAACTAGGAGAGAGGTGCGACATGGTAGGCAGGAGCTGAGATAACATCAAGGAGGTGTTGGTCTGGAGTGACAGATGCTATACAGAGATCAGGTTAAGATGAAGATAAAAACAGCAGTGGACTTGCCTTTTCCCAGAAGAACTCCAATAACATGGTGGGAGGAAATCAGATAGATATTTAAAGATTGAGAAGTAAAAGCAGTGAACAGAGACTATATCTTAAAGAAATTCCGTGGTAAAGATAACCATAGGATGTCTTGTGGAATCTGAGTTGAGAGTAAGCTTGTTCTGACACTAAAGGAGAACAATCTCAGTTTACTGATTTCAAGTAATTCCTTAGGGTTTTTGTGATAACTCAGTTTAATACTTCCTTCCATGGGAAATGGTCTTTCAAAATCCTACCAAAAGATCTTTGCATCCACATTTTCTCTCATACTCCCTTCAAGAAGTTAACAACATTAACCTAGTCTTTTTTCCCCACACATTGTCCACTTCATCACCCAAGCTTATGCTTCCCACTAGAGTTTTATCAATTCTGCACCAGATTCAATTCTCAGTAAATGAAGAACAGTTATTCAGCATCTCTTATTTGCCTGTTTCTATCTGGAAAAAAGAAAAGAACCACCTAAGTAAAGGAAATTTGCAATTTTGACTCACTTGATAAGTGAGCATGTGGTGCAAATCTTAAAGGAGGCATCAGTTTTAAAATTAACTTGCCTTTTATGGCATTAATGTAAACTATTTGATGGGCAAGGTGGCCCTGCCTACAGCTTGGGTTTTCAATATGAGATAAAAATCATCGAGGTAGGTAATTTTTATCTCATATCCTCAATCAAAATACAAAGCATAATACTTTATTTTCCCCTTATTTAAAAAATCACCTGCTGCACTGATATCTGCAAAATCTCAAAACAAGTTTCAAATGTTGATAAAATTAGATTCTGACCTACAATGCTCTTGAATAAAATTGTGGTTTTGTCAACACCATACAAATTTGACTCATTCATCCAGGGCTAAGCATTTAACAATATAAAAATAGTGAGACAGGAGCCGGCCCCCTGGCCGAGTGGTTAAGTTCACGTGATCTGCTTCCGCAACCCAGGGTTTCACTGGTTCAGACCCTGGACGCAGACAATGGCACCGCTCATCAGGCCATGCTGAGGTGGCATCCCACATGCCACAACCAGAGGCACTCACAACTAGAATATACAACTATGTATGGGTGGGCTTTGGGGAGAATAAGAAAAAAAAGAAAAATAGTGAGACAGGGATTACATCATGGCCTTTTATAAAATCAGTCATCTTTGATCAAGAATAATTAATAATAGACCCAAAACATAAAAGTATTTCAAATTATGTATCATGTTGTAAAATATTGGGCAGTTAGGCAAAACTGAGCAGAACCAAGACACTGAATTATAAACTTAGCAAAATGATCAGAATAATTAAAATTCATCCTGAAAAATGAATAAACAATATTTTCCAAGCCACTGCACTTCATATGCTTTGTTTTCTCTATTATGTTATAAATAAGAAAAAATAAAATGGATAAATATATCAAAAATGGTGCCATCTTTGAACCAGAAATTGTTTTGTGTTTACAAATGTTGAGACAAGTTCAAACTGTTAAGAAAACTCTTAGAACCCTATCCAAAGTTATATGAATAGATATTTTTTAAATTGTTAGTTAACTTTAATAAATTAATTTCAATTTACATATACTTACATTTATTTATATTTATATATAAATTGAAATTAATAAGGAATACAGTTTTAATTATAAAAGTAAGCACCTACTGAGAAAAATTGAGTGCACTAGTAAGCACAATGCATCAATTCCATTTTTAGTACTTTTGTTCACATTTTAAATAATTTAAAAATTCAATAAGCAATAACTCATCTTGTAAATACGAATGTCCAAGAGCAGTAAAAGCTAAGCTAGAGTTATGAGGGCTCAAGTTATATTTCAAACTATCAGAAAGGTTGACTGTTAATGCACTGATCTGTACTTGCTGTGACCACACATTTTACAAGCTTCAGTATGCTTTATTAAAACCCCCAGTTTTAGAACAATCAGGTTTAGATAGCTGTCATTTCAGGAGTTATTTGTCCACAGTTTATTTAGGTAAATAAGATCACCTTCCATTTGGTTATTCCAGTAATTTTGAGGACTTAGAAGATCCAGGAAATCTAAAGTGCCACAGTGAGCAAGTAGGCGGCTTGATGGAGGAAAAAAGAGGTTTTAAAAAAAGAACTAAAATCACTTCCTGTGGTTAACGTTTTAGAACCTAGTCCAGAACAGTCTGTACCAATATTGTGGGTTTCTTGGTATCTTATTTATGAGCATCGGAAGCAGACCTGCACTGGTGCCATGCTTTGAGTAGAATGCACGTGTGAGACAGATGGAACTTGTATTTTTATCAGATGTAATTAAAGATAGTGAATATACTGCCAAATACCACAAATATTAACCAATTTAGAGTAAATTTACTATTGCTTTGACAGCAGTTTCAACAAAATAGCTGGTTATTCCAACAAAAAAGAAGATTGAACATATTGAACTAGTAGAAATATTTCAATTTAAAATGATAGTTTGATATAGTCTAATTTAATGAATACAGTACAACCTACACAGATTTAAACTTAAGGATTTTATTTTAGTAAAGTACATCAGGCTCTCATATGTGAAAAATTAGGAAACAGTCTTTAAATGAGCTCTCCCAACGAGAAATTACTAAGTCAGAAGAGAACTGACTTTCCATACAGTGGAGGAAGGCCACGCAAAGGAGGCTGACCATTAGGATACATTCTCTCATGGTTTCCTACCATCTTCTTCCGGGAATACTTTCTCAATGATCCCAAATGCTTCAGAGAGATTAGCCAGGACAGCAGTAGTAAAAGACCAATGGACTGATTAACTAGAAGTCACTGGTGATGCTGGCAAGGGCAATTTTAGTTGAGATGAGGTTCAATGCAGACTGCAGTAATCTGAGAACTAAATAGAAGTTTAGCTAAGGGTCCCCCAAAATTAAAATATGAATTTATTTTAAAACAAAAATGCATAAGCTTATCCTTCAAACAACAAAAAATGAAGTCAATAAAATAAGTGGGTTTCTAAATTCCATAGAGCTAGGCTGGCTGTTAATGGCTACTTCATATAAATAAAATATGAGATGTAAAATGGCAAGATTTAGTAAGAAGTTTTGAGAGACGTTTTACCACGATACTCTAGGATGGGAGTTTTAATCAGAGAAATATTGATTTTATGCTTATTATTTATCTTCAGAAAAAAGCTATCAGGAGGAGAGAGAACTAAAATGGCCAAAGTAGCTCCTGTGCCTAAACCCCAACATACACCCACCCGCTAAAATTAATACAAACTAAACCAAAAATATTGAAAATGGGTTAATTCCCTTATTAACCAGCAGCAATTTTCCGCTTAGGTGAATTTTTTAAAAACTCATACATACAGTTAATAAGAGACATACCTAAATCAAAACACAAAAAGGTAAAAACTAAACAGATGAAAAAAGTATATGAGGCAAATGCTAGCGATATGTAGAGTAATGCAGAAATGTTAATGTCAGAACCCTTAGATTCAAGGTTAAATCATTACACGGTAAAAATAACATCTATCACGGTTTTAGAAAGCAAATTCAAATTTGAAGCATATCATGATTATTATTATACTATATTAGAAGAAGAAAATAATGTATCTAGTGAAATATAAAGTACAATAAAAATCCTAAACTAAACATGGCAAATTCATATGATGACAGTGTCATTAAAAATTATGTTACACGGGGCTGGCCCCGTGGCCAAGTGGTTAAGTTCGCATGCTCTGCTGCAGGTGGCCCAATGTTTCATTGGTTCGAATCCTGGGCGCGGACATGGCACTGCTCATCAAGCCACGCTGAGGCAGCGTCCCACATGCCACAACTAGAAGGACCCACAACGAAGAATATACAACTGTATACTGGGGGGCTTTGGAGAGAAAAAAGGAAAAAAATAAAATATTTAAAAAAAAAAATTATGTTACATGATATCCCAATCTTGAAGGGTTATCTGTAGCCCAATGTTCAATGAAACATTATTCACAATAGTCAAGGTATGGCAACAATCTAAGAGTCCTTCAATGGAAGAACGGATACAGAAAACGTGGTTTATATGTACAATGGAATATTATTTAGTCTTAAAAAAGAAGGCAATCCTTGACATTTGCAACAACATGGATGAACCTGGAGGACATTATACTGTGAAATAAGCCAGACAGAGAAAGACAAATACTGCATAGTGTCACTTATGTGTAGAATCTAAAAAAAAAAGTTAAACTCTGGAAACAAAGAGTAGAATGATGGTTTCCGGGGGCTGGATTATGGGGCAAATAGGGAGAGGCTAGGAAAAGAGTATAATCTTTTGGTTATAAGATAAATAAGCTCTGAGGAACTAATGTATAACATGGTGACTATAGTTAATAATACTGTACTAAATAATTGAAATTTGCTAAGAGAGTAGAACTTAAGTGGTCTAACCCAAAAAAAATGGTCAATATGTGAGGTGATGATTAACTTGATGGTGGGAATCCTTTCACAATGTACACTTAAATCATCCTGTTGTATACTTTAAATATCTTACAATTTACTTCTCAGTTAGACTTCAATAAAGCTTTAAAAATTACATTACAAAGTATATCAAATCATCGTGTTGTACACTTTAAATATATATAATTTTTATTAAAAATATATTTTATAAATAAGTTACAGAAAAATATTCAACGACTTTGAACAGGGTTCATAATATGCTATTAGGTTAAAAAGCAGGTGTCAAACTGGGATGTATGGTATGGTCCAAATTTTAATAGTACATAAAATATAGATTCACATATGTAAAAAATAATGAAGGGAAAGAAGTATACCAAAATACCAAAAGCAGTTGGCAGAATTACAGGCAATCTTTATCATTTTCGCTTATTTTTTATTTTCTATAATGAATATATACCACTTTTATAAAAAGTTACTTTTAGAATAGCAAGTATTGACTTTATTTGATAATCTATTCCTTAACTTTAAAATTTGCATGTTTCCATTTTGAGTGTCAAGTAAGAAAATCTACATACAAAGAAGCAACAAAAGTGACATGTTAATTAACAAAAATTTCATTACTGCTTTGAGAAAATTTAATTAAAGGAAAAATTTATATGAGTTGTATGATTACTTGCATAGAAAATAAAGAAAATTTTCTCCTAAATGAAGCGAAAATGAGTAACTATATTTGGTTTTTTTACTCACATTAAAAAATTCACAATGACCAAGAATTGGCAGCTAAAGGTGCTTATAATGTTCCTTTATATCATTTCCTAAAATGTTATTTTAAATATGTGAGTAAAATTTGTTCTTATTGCAGATCCTTTTTTTTCTAGGAAAGTAAGCTATGGAAGTATACATTTCAGGAAGGAAATTAGAGTTCCAGCCAAATTAAATAGTTTTTCTTCTCCTTCCTCTTGCTACCTTCATCGTAAAACGTAAGTTAATACTGAATTTAAGCATTGTGGAGGAAGACCAACTCCATAAAATCTAGCAAAACTATACATGCCTTAAAAAAATGAAACAAAACTTAGCATATAAACTGTGATCATTTTCTTTTAAAACATATGAGGTGAAACAGATACACATCTCTCTTTAATCCATAATTGAGAAAGTGCTGGACTTAGAGTCATATATAGTGAAATTAAGACTCATAATTGCCATAGATGATCACTTTGATTTTTTGGAGTCTACTACATACATTAATATATTCATTTGTTCCACAGATATTGACTATGTATATATTCTAGTCCCTAGAACACAGGGGTAGGATTAAAGCAATGGAAAAGAGAGAGAGGGAGACAGGTTATGTCCCAGCCCTCTTGAAGGTTTCATTTTAGTGGAGTCAAAGACAATAACAAATACATTAATAACTAAACAAGATAATTTTAAATTGTAGTGTTTTAAAAAAAAAAAGCTGTGAAGGAAATAAAATTGAAGGAGGGTTAAGGAGCAGAAGGTGCCTTAATTAACTCAGGTGATCAAGGAAGACTTCTCAACATAACTGACCTTTGAGCTGAGACCTCAAGGACGAAAAGGAGTCACACATGTAGAACACGGAGCAGAACAATCCAAGCAGAGAGAACAGCAAGTTAGTAAAGTGGGAATGCATTTGTGGGGTAAGGAACAGAAAGGAGGCTAGGATGGCCAGAGGGTCATGAGCATACCAGCACAGTTAAGACTGCTCTGAGATACAGAGGGAAAGCTAGGTATCTGTCAGATCATGCAGGGACCAACAAGCCCTAAGTTTAGATTTTACTCTACATATAAAGGAAAGCCAAGCAGAAATTTTAAGCAAGGAAGTCACGTGATCAGATGTATGTTGAAAAAATTTTGTACTGCCTATTATGTGAAGTACTGTAGGAGAGCAAAAAAAGTAGGAACAGCTAGAGTGCTTTAATGGTGATGTGGTTTAGGATAGAGGAGTTGAGGATAATGGGAAGAGGAGCAGATTTGGATGAATATGGGCTTGGGAATCAAGCAAACTGTTAACTTCAAGAATATGATACACATCTCTCAGCTGGGTAGTGACTGACAGCAATGCCATTTTGCCTGTCCGATGTCCATTTTGCTTGGAGTTTCTACAGTGACAACATGTAGGCCTGACGTTTGTGGTGGGCGTTTCACTCCCTGGAGGGGATAATCTGCCTTGGAATGAGGTCAAGAGAGGAAAGCAAAATTGAGAAATAAAGAATGATTGCTGGGGGAGAAGATCCAAGATGGCGCCGTGAGTAGTCCTCTTTGTCTCTCCCCCTTCGAGTCTACAATTATTTGGACACTTATCGCTTGACAAAGGATATCCAGACAGCATCTTAGGACGTCTGAGATACCCACGCGACTATACATCGGAAGGCGGACGGACTTTCCTCCGGGAGGATGTGGAAATAGGTGAAAACTCTCCGACCCCGACGAGCAGCCTAGTACCTGCAAGCAGCTTTCTTCCAACGGACGCCCCCAGAGGATCTACACACATCTAGGGCAGGAGCAAGCACACAACAGAGGAGCGACGGTGGAAACAGGTGACCAGAACCCTACCTAAACCCCCCGCAATTACTCCTAAACGCAGAGGGAAACTTTGGAGTTGCACACCTGAGCCCGTGGGGAGAGTCTCTCCCCGCCATTGGCGGGGAGACCCCACCTGGTGTTCGCGGCACCCGGAGGGTCCCAGAGAGAGTCGCTGAGGGTACGGAGGTCTCCCAGCTGCCGTTGCCCGCCCCGTGGGAGTAGGGATTGCCGGAGATCTCGGAGAGGACCGGGGCTGGGGGAACTTTCAAAGGCCGGCTCTGCGACCCGGACGGGAAGCGCCGGAGTTCCGCCCGGGCAGCAGACAAAACTCTCTGTCTGCCATTAGCAGAGGGGCCACTCCCAGCATTCACGGCTCTGGGAGAGGCCCGGAGAGAATCCCAGAGGGCGGGGTGACCCCCAGCTGCCATTGCCCACCCCGTGGGACTAGGGATTGCCGGAGATCTCGGAGAGGACCGGGGCTGGGGGGAGTTCCAGAGACCCAGCTTCGTAGCCTAGGGGGAAACCCTACAGGCTCACAGCAGCCTTAGGGAAAGCCTCTGCACAGCACCAGTAGAAGGCACCCAGCCACCAGCCACAAGGCTGGAAGACCCCAGGGCAAAAGCAGCATAGCTAGGTGAACTAACCACAGACTGTAGAAGATGCCAATAGCTCTCCTGCGACCCATAGAGGACAAGTGAGATTTTGTGGGTGCCGACAGCAACGGAGCGACAAATATAAGTGATCCCACCCCTGGCCGCTGGCAAAGCCCATAACACCGTTGCAGACCCCAAGGAGAGAGCACATCTAGGTGGGCTGCAACAGTAGGCACCAGCAGCCTGAAGCCCCCCTGTGACGGCCCCCACAGCAGAGGAGGGAATCCAAAGGGCCACTGTGGCTACGAGGAGGGGCCCAGGCCCAGTTAGCAACTGCGGACAGGGTTCCTGGTTGGTGCAGTATAAACAGCTGCTCCCCCACCGCAGCAGCTGAAACAAGTGAAAGGAGCAACTAAACTCTATCTCCATGCGGAGGCACAAATCAACAACATCAAGAAATATGAAAAAATACATTAAATCTCCAGAACAGAAAGAAAGTAACAAATACACAGAAAACAATCCCAAAGAAAATGAGATATATAACCTAAATGATGATGACTTCAAAACAGCCATCATTAAAATTCTCAATGAGTTAAGAGAGAGTTCTGACCATCAACTCAACGAGTTCAGGAGCTATGTCACAAAAGAGTTTGATACAATAAAGAAGAACCAAACAGAAATATTGGAAATGAAGAACACAATAGAGGAGATTAAGAAAAATCTAGATGCTCTGAACAGTAGGGCCGATAATATGGAGGAAAGAATTAGAAATTTGGAAGATGGCAATATAGAATTGCTGCAGGCAGAGGAGGAGAGAGAAGCAAGACTAAAAAGAAATGAAGAAACTCTCCGAGAATTATCAGACACAATTAGGAGATGCAACGTAAGGATTATAGGTATACCAGAGGGAGAAGAGAAGGAGAAAGGGGCAGAAAGCCTATTCAAAGAAATAATGGCTGAGAACTTCCCAAATCTGGTGAGGGAGATGGATCTTCAGGTGACAGAAGCCAATAGATCTCCAAACTTTATCAATGCAAGAAGACCAACTCCACGCCATATAGTAGTGAAGCTAGCAAAAGTCAACGACAAGGACAAAAAACTAAGGACAGCCAGGCAAAAGAAACTAACCTACAAAGGAACCCCCATCATGCTATCAGCAGATTTCTCAGCAGAAACTTTACAGGCTAGAAGAGAGTGGAATGATATATTCAAAAATCTGAAGGACAAAAATCTACAGCCGAGAATTCTCTACCCAGCGAAAATATCCTTCAAATACGATGGAGAAATAAAAACTTTCGCAGATAGACAAAAATTAAGGGAGTTCATTGCCACAAAACCTCCTCTTCAGGAAATCCTCAGGAAAACCCTCATTCCTGAAAAATCCAAAAACGGGAAGGGGCTACAAAACCAAGAGCAGAGGAGATAAGTAGAAGGACAACAACAGAGAGTAGCAGCTCTACATCAGAACAGATTAAACCATGGGACGAGAAACAAAGGAAACTGAAGAAAACCGGAAAACAAGACACAAAATGGTAGTGGTAGGCCCCCACATCTCAATAATCACTCTAAATGTAAATGGATTGAACTCCCCAATCAAAAGACACAGAGTGGCAGGATGGATCAAAGAACAAGATCCAACAATATGCTGCCTCCAGGAAACACACCTCAGCCCCAAAGACAAACACAGACTCAGAGTGAAGGGATGGAGAACAATACTCCAAGCTAATAATGAACAAAAGAAAGCAGGTGTCGCTATACTAATATCAGACAAGGTAGATTTCAAAGCAAAACAGATAAAGAAAGATAAAGAGGGACAGTATATAATGATAAAAGGGACTCTCCACCAAGAAGACATAACACTTATAAATATATACGCACCCAACACAGGAGCACCAAAATTTGTAAAGCAACTCTTAATAGAACTAAAAGAAGACATCAACAACAATACAATAATAGTAGGGGACCTCAACACACCATTAACACCAATGGACAGAACATCCAGACAGAAAATCAACAAGGAAATAATAGAATTTAATGAAAAATTAGACCAGATGGACTTAATAGATATATATAGAACACTTCATCCAAAAACAGCAGGTTACACATTCTTCTCAAGTGCACATGGAACATTCTCAAGGATTGACCATATTTTGGGAACCAAAGCAAACATCAATAAATACAAGAGAGTTGAAATAATATCAAGCATCTTTTCTGATCATAATGCTATTAAACTAGAAATCAACTACAAGAAAAAGCAGAGAAAGGTGCAAAAATGTGGAGACTAAACAACACGCTTCTCAACAAACAATGGATCATTGAAGAAATTAAAGAAGAAATCAAATTTTATCTGGAGACTAATGAAAATGAGAACACGACATACCAAATCATTTGGGATGCAGCAAAAGCAGTCCTAAGAGGGAAATTCATCGCAATACAGGCTCACCTCACTAAACAAGAAAAAGCTCACATAAGCAACCTCAAACGACACCTAACAGAACTAGAAAAAGAAGAACAAACAAAGCCGAGAGTCAGTAGAAGGAGGGAAATAATAAAAATAAGAGCAGAAATAAACGATATTGAAACAAAAAAGACAATAGAAAGGATCAAGAACCAAAAGAGTTGGTTCTTCGAAAGAATTAACAAAATTGACAAACCCCTAGCCAGACTCACCAAGAAAAGAAGAGAGAAAGCGCAAATTAATAAAATTAGGAATGACAGAGGAGAAATCACAACAGATACCAATGAAATACAAGAGATCATAAGAGAATACTATGAAAAACTATATGCCAAAAAATTGAACAACCTGGAAGAAATGGACAAATTCCTAGACTCCTACAATCTCCCCAAACTGAATCAGGAAGAAATGGAGAATCTGAATAGGACAATCACAAGTAAGGAAATAGAAACGGTAATCAAAAACCTCCCCAAAAATAAGAGTCCAGGACCAGACGGCTTCTCTGGAGAATTCTACCAAACATTCAAAGAAGACTTAATACCTGTTCTCCTCAAACTGTTCCAGAAAATTGAGAAAGATGGAGAACTCCCTAACACATTCTATGAAGCCAACATCACCCTGATCCCCAAACCTGACAAGGACAACACAAAGAAGGAGAACTACAGGCCGATATCACTGATGAACATAGATGCAAAAATCCTCAACAAAATTTTGGCAAACCGATTACAGCAATACATCAAAAAGATTATACACCATGATCAAGTGGGATTTATACCAGGGACACAGGGATGGTTCAACATCCGCAAGTCAATCAACGTGATACACTACATCAACAAAATGAAAAACAAAAACCACATGATCATCTCAATAGATGCAGAGAAAGCATTCGACAAGATCCAACACCCATTTATGATAAAAACCCTCAGTAAAATGGGTATAGAAGGAAAGTACCTCAACATAATAAAGACCATATATGATAGACCCACAGCCAACATCATACTCAATGGACAAAAGCTGAAAGCCATCCCTCTGAGGACAGGAACAAGACAAGGGTGCCCACTTTCACCACTCCTATTCAACATAGTACTGGAGGTGCTGGCCAGAGCAGTTTGGCAGGAAAAAGAAATAAAAGGAATCCAAATAGGTAACGAACAAGTAAAACTCTCGTTGTTTGCAGACGACATGATCTTATATATAGAAAACCCCAAAGAAGCCACAGAAAAACTATTAGAAACAATCAACAACTACAGCAAAGTAGCAGGGTATAAAATTAACGTGCATAAATCAGTAGCATTTCTATACACTAACAATGAACTAACAGAAAAAGAACTCAAGAACTCAATCCCATTCACAATCACAACGAAAAGAATAAAATACCTTGGGATAAACTTAACCAAAGAAGTAAAGGATCTATACAATGAAAACTACAAGACTTTCTTGAAAGAAATTGACGATGACATAAAGAGATGGAAAGACATTCCTTGCACATGGATTGGAAGAATAAACATAGTTAAAATGTTCATACTACCTAAAGCAATCTACAGATTCAATGCTATCCCAATCAGAATCCCAAGAACATTCTTCACAGATATTGAACAAACAATCCTAAAATTCATATGGGGCAACAAAAGACCGCGAATTGCTAAAGCAATCCTGAGCAAGAAAAACAAAGCCGGCGGAATCAGAATCCCCGATTTCAAAACATACTACAAAGCTACAGTGATCAAACCAGCATGGTACTGGTACAAAAACAGGTCCACAGATCAGTGGAACAGAATTGAAAGCCCAGAGATAAAACCACACATCTATGGACAGCTAATCTTCGACAAAGGAGCAGAGGGCCTACAATGGAGAAAAGAAAGTCTCTTCAACAAATGGTGCTGGGAAAACTGGACAGCCACATGCAAAAGATTGAAAATTGACCATTCTTTTTCACCACACACCAAAATAAACTCAAAATGGATCAAAGACCTAAAGATTAGGCCTGAGACAATAAGTCTTTTGGAAGAGAATATAGGCAGTACACTCTTTGACATCAGTTTCAAAAGAATCTTTTCGGACACTGTAACTCCTCAGTTGAGGGAAACAATAGAAAAAATAAACAAATGGGACTTCATCAGACTAAAGAGCTTCTTCAAGGCAAGGGAAAACAGGATTGAAACAAAAAAACAGCTCACTAATTGGGAAAAAATATTCACAAGCCACTTATCCGACAAAGGGTTAATCTCCATAATATACAAAGAACTCACACTGCTTAACAACAAAAAAACAAACAACCCGATCAAAAAATGGGCAGAGGACATGAACAGACATTTCTCAAAAGAAGATATGAATATGGCCAATAGACACATGAAAAGATGTTCATCATCGCTAATCATCAGGGAAATGCAAATCAAAACTACACTAAGATATCACCTTACACCCGTTAGATTGGCAAAAACATCCAAAACCAAGAGTGACAAATGTTGGAGAGGTTGTGGAGAAAAAGGAACCCTCATACACTGTTGGTGGGAATGCAAACTGGTAGAGCCACTATGGAAAACAGTATGGAGATTTCTCAAAAAGTTAAAAATAGAAATACCCTATGACCCAGCCATCCCATTACTGGGTATCTATCCTAAGAACCTGATATCAGAAATCTCAAGAGTCCGTTGCACCCCTATGTTCATCGCAGCATTATTTACAATAGCCAAGACGTGGAACCAGCCTACATGCCCAGAAACTGATGATTGGATAAAGAAGATGTGGTATATATACACAATGGAATACTACTCAGCCATAAAACAAGACAAAATTGGCCCATTCACAACAACGTGGATGGACCTCGAGGGTATTATGTTAAGCGAAATAAGCCAGTCAGAGAAAGACGAACTCTATATGACTCCACTCATAGGTGGAATTTAGTATATTGATAAGGAGATCTGATCGGTGGTTACCAGGGAAAAGGGGGGGTGGGGGGAGGGCACAGAGGGGGAAGTGGTGTACCCACAACATGACTAACAAAAATGTACAACTGAAATCTCACAAGGTTGTAATCTATCATAACATTAATAATAAAAAAAAAAAAGAATATGATACAACCAGGTAGGAGGTATAGAAGAGAGAGTTAGATATACGGGGCTCAAGCTCAGAGAGAAGCCACAGCTGGAGATAAATTTAAGAGTCATCAGCATATAAGTAGTTTTAAAGCCATGAGAATGTCTGATGCATGCAGTTAGAGAAGATAATTATAAATACCCTATGGGTTGGTGAGAGGCTACATAAGCATGTCTTTATTCTGAGGCTGTGACATCTGGAACCTTGTTGACACTGGAGAGGCTGCCCGTCCTTTGGCTAGCCCATTCCTAGAGATAGTAAAGGACTCCCCTGAAAGGGCACCTGCCTTTCACATGTAAGTCAATAAAATCAAAGCCCATACTCCCAACCATCTCTTTTATCAGGCTCACACTCCCAGCTACTATCCTGCTCAGGTACCAGACAACTAGAGACAGCCCTAAACCCCAGAGCCAAATGAAACTATTCAAATAAGCAACCAGTGTTATATTACACCAAGCTGTATTTCTTTCTGGCTCTTTTACACATTCTTCCAAGTCCCTCCACTTTCTCCTACAGAAAAACTCTCTGCCTTTGACCTCCTACTGGTCACAACTATCTTCCCTGGATCTCCCAAAGAACTAGTTTATCATGAGCCACAATATGGTTATTTGCTTTTCACAAACATCCTTATCATTAATTCTTCTTGACGGTGGATTGTCAAAGATGTTAACCTATGAAAGTTGGTGAGAATGAACAGAAAAGTAAATTCCTCAAGATTATCACACACATATATGGGCTGTGTAATATTGGGTTTACATGAATACAACAAAATACTTCCTTAAATAGCGAAAGAAAATGGCTATATTACCCTTACGTCCTATTTATGAATGTTAACGATTGTAATTGTATGCATATACATGTGCTGCCTTACATAACATGTATTTCAGATGAGTATTTTTTTAAAACCTGAAGAAAGCTTATTATTGTTTAAGTGCTTTTATCAAATGACATTCAGAATTCTAAGTCCAATTTACTACAATTAGCAGACATTTAGTCCTATCCAAAATGTCTGTAAGACATTTGGTCCACACCAAAAGGTCCTTGATATTTGGTCCTGTCCAAAATGTTCATGAGCGTATCTGATCTATCCCAAATGGTTTTGGACAAGACCAAATGTCCTGCAAGGATTTACTACCTCTATTTTTATGAACATATTAAGCTTACAGAGAACCTGGTGTACAGCCTATATTAATTCTATTTTTAAACCATGAAATTATGGGTAATATTATTATTAAACAAATGATAGAGGTATCATCTAGTCAAAAGTGACAGTACATGAGATTACTCTCTGAATTTCCTCTCATCCTCTAATATCTGTTCATTGTCAGAGAAAAAAGAAAAGGCAATTAGAGCCAGTACTGAGTTTACTGTAAAAAGTTTAATATGTACTTTCTTATTGATCTAGTATATATTTCTGGTAAAAGAATTTCAAGCATCATAAAACCTTTCCTTAAATTCTTTATTCCCAGATAGAGTTACCACCTGTGCAGGTATAGAGCCATTTTACAAGATTCTCTGACTCTTCTACTTCTTTTATCACTATCCAGTTTTAGATAGTAATCCTTTCTCATATTATCAACCAAAACATGTGTCCCCATATTTTCAAATAATGTCATATATACAGAACACAAAACATTCTGTCTTTTCACTTCTTGGAATGGGATCTCTAAAATAAATGTTCGATATTGAATATTAGCCATGTACCAGGTCCTAAATATAAACCAGGCTCATACTGGAAAATTCTTAGATGTACAGAATAAATGGGGGAAAAATACATGGTTAACTGGTAACAATATATATATAATCATTCAAATATATTTTCTATTTTCAGATTTAGAAGTAGGAACACCCATATTTTAGCCCCAGCTCTGCTACTAATTAGCACTTAATTTTTAAACAAGTCACTTTTAAGCCCTTGGGGTCATGCATGGTTTCCTCCATCTGTAAAATAAGGAAATAGAGACTAGGTCTCCAAGTTTCCTTCCAGTTTTAAATTTTTATCCACATTTAGTGGCTACAGTTAGTAACAAAATTCTCTCAAGAAAAAAAATTTCATATTAACAGAATTTTTCATATGTACTTTGAAAAGCCAGTAAAATAGATGAATTGGCTCTTCGAACAGTTTTTAAAAAATGCCTTAAGCTAGATTGACTGCAATATCTGCAGTGAGTCTCATTCTGTTAACTTAAAAAGTCAATAGCTCACTCATATATATAGATCTTAAAATATTATGTTATTTGCTGCGAGTTTTAGGGGGATTTAACTGGTGGAATTGATAATTTTAGCCCATTGTTTTGTTTTTGCCGCATATGGAGATTTTCCAGAAACAACCAGCTATGAACTTCACAAAAGCATCATCATTTCAGTGAAGTACTGGCATCCTTGTCTAGACTATTTGTCTTTGCAAGTCAGACCTAAAATTCTCAGAACATCTGTTAGCTGCCTCTGCTGATACTAATCTTTTTCAAGAACATGTTGCCTCTTTTTAGAAGTATCTATGACTGTGTTTTCCCAGTGGCCATGCATGACGATATCATTGTCTTAGAATGTGGCATTTTTGCTTACATGGCTTACAGAGACCAGTAGTCTAAAACCATGTCTGCTGGACATTTTGATACCTTTCCAGCGATAATGAATGCCTTTTTGGCCATCAGTTGACCTTTAACAATAGCACTTACTTAGTGAAATGATTTACAAGCTAAATTAATACAGAATGATTTTTTAATTCATGGACAAATGTATTTTATATTGCACTCTTTGTGGACTGAGTTGAGCTATAAATAATCAGAACAAACTCAATAACAGAACTTCAGAGAATTTTCTACACACTGCAATTGGAAATTCATCTTGATGGGAATGTAGTATTTGGAGAATGTAATATTTTGAAACAATCCAATAAACTACAACCAGCAGCATCTTCACGATATCCACTTAGACACCTTTATCCTTGAAGTATTATGCAATCCAAAAGAAAGCAGGGGGATAATTTTCGAAGAAAGAACACAGTTAAAAGTTTTGCATTAATTTGTTTTTAAGGAAAATGCCCTAGTACATGAGGAAAAGAATATATCAACTAGGTATTGCCCAGGTCTACAATAAATTGCTACAACTGAGTATAACAATAAAAAAAAAAAAATCTGGATACAACCATTAGCAGATACTTGGCCAGCAGAAATCAGAACATATGTTTTAGCTCTATGGCAATAGGCTGTCAACTTTTTGTCACTTGGTTCTCTTAAGGCTTCCCAAAATGTGTTAATGTTCCCAGTGTCACTTAATTCAATTAGTACCAATATAAAGATTTTTCAAGATGTAGTCTAACTTTATTGAACTAAACAAGTTTATTGGACTAAAGTGATGTGGCTCTTTATAACACTGCAGTAAGTTCTACATGGCTGCTTAACACTAAAATATCCTGTTTGAATTTATTTAATTATGGATTTTTTTTACAATGCTCTCTATTATTCAAAATAACAAGTTTTCATAACAAATACTTCACTACTTTATCAGTCTGTGGTAAATGTTTGTACTTTTGACTAGAAATGTGTCCTGGGATTACTTAATGCTCAAAAGACCAATTTATGACAGAAACATTCATTTCAAGTCTAATTTGGCATTTTCCCACAGTCTGCTCCACAGAATATGAAAGCATTTTATCTGCTATTCTTATGCACATTAGCATACTAAATGGTCTGAGAAATTTTGCAATAAAGAAGTCAGTTTGATTTTCTTTAACCCAGCATTTCTTAAATTTATTTGACTATGGAATCTTACATCCCATAAAAGAGATTAACCTCATGTAGAAAGTACTTTAAAACTTTGGGATGGAAAAGATATCTCCAAGTCTTCTTTGTATACTTCATTTTTAATTCTTAAATAATTTGTTTTCAAATCTATATTTTTTTCACTTTAAGCCCCCTACGTCTCATTTTTTTAAGAGAGGTTATTGATAAAGTGGCAACCTTAACTTCAACTTTTACATAATTTAATTCAATGCAGTAAATATTCACTAAGGTACTGTGCTTGGCACTCTAAAACTGTTATATCATCCCTCAGTTTTCACTTTGGTAGACTAAGTAGACCAAAGTCCTACTTTTTTTTTTCTTATAAATCACAATTTATACCCATCTGATTACTCTTCTGGAGCCCCACCTTTTCAAAAATATCTGCCACCATTTTGAATTGTGACAATCAACACTAGGCATATCAGTCTAACCAATGTAGCATACTCCATGAATCTGGAGCCACCTCAAAGATCGAGACTTGTGTAATATTATTGCAGCGCATTCCCTTGTGAAAGTGGAATTCTTTGACAATTTTGTGTGAAGTCACCACATCAACACCCTCTCCCGCCCTCCACCACAATACGGATTTTGTTGCCAGGGCACTCCACTATAGCAATGTCTTTCTAAACAAAGTATTTAAGCTTCATAAATATATGATAACAAATAAATTAAGACAAGGAGTTAAACTTTCATCTAAGGAACATATAAGGAATTAGAATCAACTCATATCCAACTATTGCATTCAGAAACAAAACAGTTTCACCGGGTGTACATATTTATCAGGACTTAAAAATTAAGTCAGTCTCTTTTTGGCATTGAATTGCCAGTGAAGTTTTTTCCATTTAGGCTTAATATTGTTTTCCAAAATACATAACAGATTTTTTATTTGATCAATTGCTTACGAAAAATATTTGTACTGATAATAGCTCATTAACTACTTGAGCTGCTAAAGGATTATGCTCACAGAAAATAAAGAATTTTTAAATTTTGATTTATATGCATTGTTATTCTACACAAGTATTATAGGGTGATAAATAAAAGACTATCAAACACAAAAAATTTACACTAGAATAAAATAAAATTCTATTAAGCCTAAATATGCCTCAGTTTATCTTTTAACAGTTTGAAGAGACTGACAGATCCACGCACCTAAACTGAAGTCTATAGATAACATCAAGAAACAGGGGTGGTGGCTGGTATAGTCTGAGGACATGATTTTCAAAGGTGGGCGATTGGGGAAGACAGAGGAAAATTGTCTGGAAACAGCAGTCCTAGGGGTATGAGGGTGTAAAACTCACCACCACTCGAGAGAGCTGCAGGGAAGATGTCATCCTTGAGGACGAGCCAGCTGACAGTGAGAGGAGTGATCAGAGAACAGCTCCAGAGAGCACAGTGGACGACATCCAGTAATTGGAAAGAGATGGGAGACAGAGTCAGAAAAGGAGAGGCACAAATGGGATGAAATTCCAGGAGACAAGGAATCCTGGAAATCCTGAGTTTCTGTATAGCTGACACAAACAGCAAAACAGAACATAATGAGATTAATCCAGATGCTATTGTGGGGAACCACTTGGACTCCCAGAGTTGGTACAGAGATTATTTTAAAGCGAAAATATTTAAACTAGAGAAGATGAAGAAAGAAATCTTATCTGAATTTCATTTATCTAACTAAAGTAGAGCCTCCCAAAAAAAAAGCTACCATTAACCCCCTCCATGGGAGTTTCCTGTGAATTCAGCTGCCATGAAGATAGACTGCCCATTCCCATTAGCATCAAAAAGGCCAACAGACCTTTCCATACTTTGGCATTGAAGCCCTGAATCAAAACTCCCCTGGTTAAGTTTGGTATATAGTTTTTCTCTCCACCTATTGAGTGCTCATCACTTAGCACTCCAGCTTGTACTCCAAACCCAGGAAAACATAAACGAAGCTTGTCATGAAGGCACAAGCGAACTTTGTCTTTTCTCCTGTGAATCTGTCTATTGTCAGCTAATTTTCTGGTCCCCAATCACTGGACTCAAGTTGGAAGAGGAAAAGTTTTCATCCCAACATTGTCAAGGCAGATAGTGGTGGTTGGTGAAGTTGTGAGGGTTAAGGGGAAAGAAGAAATCGAGGAGAGGAGATCTTTCCAGGAACTTGCAAAATTCAAGAACTCCTTCATTATTCCTGCCACTGATGCTTTAGAGTTTGGAAGAGAGACAGCCTTATGTGGGTCTTGTTTTATACAATTCATCCATTAAAAGAATAGACCATTTGGTCTCACCAAGAATACAAGAGTTTAGCAACCTCTTCTTAACTGACCTCTGGGACATTCTTAAATGACCTCACATTCTCCTGGTTTCCACCTGCCTCATTGACTGCCTTTCTCAGTCTCTTTCCTAGATCCTCCTCCTCTCCTGATCTCTAAATTTTGGAGCATCTAGGGCTCTGTCCTTGGCCCTCTTTACTTCCACCTCTCTCCCTGGGGGCTCTCAATTAGTCCCATAACTTTAAACACCAAATATTCACTGATGATTCTTACCTATTTCTAAACGTAAAACTTAGCCCTGACTTTGTCTTGTGTTCAAAATTCACATATCAACAGGTGACCTAACATCTTCACTTGGGTGACAGAAAGTATCTCAATTTTAACATATCCAAAAACTATTCTTATTCCCTTCATGCCCCCAGAACAACCACCTCTTTCTCCATTTTCCTTATCTCCCCATCTCAGTAAACGGTCCCACCATTTACACAGTTGCTCAGGCCAAAGATAACTCAAGTATCTCAGCTGATTCTTCTCTTTCATTCACTCTGCACATCAAATCCATCAGTCTATCCCGCCATTCTATTTCCAAAAAAATATGATTCCTAATCCTGGCACACTCCACCTCCTGCCCAGAACAAGCTCTTATCATTTCTTGCCTGGGATACCACAGTACCTATTAACTGGTGTCTGCCTGTTTCTGTTTCCCCCTATAATCTACCTTCCAAACAGCAGCCAGAGTGATATTTTGAAACGCAATGTGTTCACATCTGTTTTAGCTCTAAGCTAAGTGCCTCCCAAAGTCTTCACATGGCCTCCACGTCCCAGTCTGCACAGGCACCCACACAGGTCTTTAGCTTCACTCCTCTCACCTGCCCTCTGGCCCTCTGCTCCAGCCTCACAGGCTTTCTCACTACTCCTTTATATACCACCCTCCTTTATATACCTAGTGCCCCTCCCAGCCTTTTTTTTTTTTCTGCCTGGACCCTCCTGAATCTTTGCAGGGCTCACTCTTTCTCAGTTTTAAGTCTCTAGTGGGCTTTCCCTGAACACACAATATAAGATAACTTTTTCGCCACCTCAAGTCAACCCAGTCACCTCCTTGTTCTGCTGCATTGTCATCATAGGATCAATTCCAGGTGAAACTGCATTTCAAACTGATTTGTTTACTTGCTTATTACCTGTCTCCCTCACCAGAATATAAGCCCCATGAACAGGGATACTATGTCTAAATTTTTCATCCCTGTATCCCCAAAACCTCGAATGATAGTTCCATCAACAAATAATATTGCCAAATGAATTGATGAATAAATGTTCAATTTATAAATGTACTCTTTACATTTTTGTTACCTTACAAGTGGGGTTCTCTGCCTGATGCGCATCAAAAAAAAACGAATTATTATGGCGTCAGCTTTTGAGAAAAGGAAAGGCTTTATTGTGAGGTTGACTTGCAAGGAGACAGGAGGCATAAGTTCTCAGATCTGTGTCCCCAGTTCAGGATTTAGGGTGAAATTTAAGAGGTTGGGGAGAACAGGCAGGTATGTAGAAATGCTGGCGGGACAGGTTTTGATGGGAGGGCTTTAGGCATTTATGGTAAGATTTTAAACATTTATGGTAAGGTGTGGAAGGGGTTTGAACCCTGGATCTTCCTGGACAAGAGACTCCTCACCTTTGATGAGAGACCAACTTTCAAGTTCCCCTTGTGTCCTGGTCCTTTGGATCCATAGAGGAGAGAATCTTTGGTTTCAGTGTCATTTCAGGTCAAGATTTCCTCTTCTAGCTGTGTGGCTTTGCAAATTTTCTGAAAAAACAACTCAATCACTCTGCTGATAAGAGATGAGGCCCGTTCGAACTGGTCCTAGTGGTCCTGTGGTTGCATTTTCATTCCTTTTTGTTGCTTTAAATACTAAATCTCAACTTATACTAACTTATACAACTCAGTTTGTTTCTTCTTTGCATCCTGCAAAATATTTCTAACAGGACCCATTTCCTGAATCCCACTACAGGATATAAAACCATATTTAAATAGTTATCATAGTATACTGATGGTGAGATGCAGAAAACTCTTTTAAAGTAAAACTTGAAGATATCTATTTTCCATCCCAGCCCACCACGTCAAAGAAGAAAACTGAATTTGTCTTAGATTGTTTGTTTTTGATAGATGAACAGAGCATTAATTAATACCTTATTAACTTCTAGATGTTCAGAAACCAACTTTAAATTTGTTGTACCGTCCAGGAAATGTCCAGGTAGAAAAACCAGATTCTAATTACAATCTTATTTCTATTTTAAAACTAAGGAGTATTATTTGTCATGTCAATAACCTCACTTCTCAGTTTTTTGAAAAGATTCATAAGTAAAAAATATATATAAAATCACATTTATCACATAAAATATGTACCCAAACATTATTGTTCAAATGAACACATTATTTTTCTTATTCTTATTACTCAGCATGTTCCTTTGCTTAATGAAAATGCTAACAATACAAAACTGGAGAAACCTGAGACGTAGCCAAAACATGATGAAAAATCAAATTTACTTTTTTTCCCAGCTTTATTGAGATATAATTGAATATAACACTGTGTAAGTTTAAGGTGTACAATGTGTTGATCTGATACACTTATATATTACAAAAGGATTACCACCTAGCATTAGCTAACACCTTCATCATGTCACATAATTTCCATATTTTTTGTGGTAGGAACATTTAAGATCTACTCTCTTAGCAACTTTCAAGTATATAATACAGTATTACTAACTATAATCACTATGCTGTACCTTAGATTTCCAGAACTTACTCATTAAATTAATTCATTAAATTAAGTTTATATTTATAAATTAAATTTATTCATTCAATTAAAAAATTGAATGAATATACTTTAAATAGTAAAAATATACTTTAAATAGTAAAAAGAGATCCACAACTAAGAATATACAACTACATACCGGGGGGCTTTGGGGAGAAAAAGGAAAAAAATAAAATCTTTAAATAGTAAAAAGAATGATTTATAATAAAAGTTTTAATAGTAGAAATTTTTAAATAGCAAAAAACTATTTAGTTTTAATGTAGTTCATAAACAATCTTTTTGGTAGTTTGTTGACTAAAACAAAATTTTTAATTTTTTTGAGCCGTGCTCTTTCTATTTTACCCAAAAGGGCATAGAATCTCTAAATAAATAAGATATTCCATGAGGGGTAGTTCACCTCCCTAAAAAAGTTGCACAATGTAATTTTTTTTAAGCATCGGATCATTTAAACATATCAAAACTATAACATTTAAAATCAAACTTTAGAACCACTTGGGCCGGATTCATGATACTGGCCCTCAGACTTATTTTACTCAATTTGTTTTGCAGGAAGATGTTTTTTGTCTTGAGAATTCACACATGCTCCGCCTCCTGCCTAGAATATTCTTTACCCTGATCCTTCCCTGCTGGCCCCTCCTCGCCTGCAGGTCTCGGCTGGGCTGTATCTCCCTCTGCGCAGGCTTTCCTGGACCCATAGCACCTGGGTTAGGGGGCCCTCCTGTGGATTCCCAGTGCATTCTGCACCTCCCTTTTCATATTTATATTGTAATATAATGGTCTATTTGCTTGTCTCTAACCCCTAATCAATTTTAAGCTCCTTGTGGGCAGGAACTGATTATCTTCTTAAGCAATATATCTGTTGTAAAGCAGTTTTTTTGTGAATCAGTGAATGGAGTACCAATTAATCACTTCCGTCACACTCACTATATTTTACAGCCACGGGACCCATTATTTCCCAGGAAATCAAGAGGTCAATGCCCTCCACTATTCATTCATCAGGTTCTGACAGCAATGGCAAATGTTTTGATGAAAATATTAATTACGCATCAAGTTTTCCATTAAAAACGTAGCATCTAAAAACTTTAGCGGTCACTCCAAAGGTGTGTTATTAAAGCTTTCTTTTGCTTTAATATATTGTACCTGAAACTGAAGAAGCCTCAAAAAAACATTATCCCCCCCCATCTTGCTATCTACTTTACTAAATAATTAACTCATTTTAAGTCCATGATCCCTATTTTCTAAGAGATGCAAATGGGGGGAAATATCTTAAGTTCATATAAAAGCAAAAAGTTACATGAAAACAACTCCTCCCTCCACCTCCTGTTTAAAGTTCAACAGTATTTACAAGACATAATCGATTCCAGTTTAGGATTTAAGAAAATGTCTGTGTAACATTCTAAAATGAGTGAGATTCAACAAACTGATTTATATTTAATTCCAAGCTTAGGACTCCTAAGTCAACACTCTAACAGTGCTAGCTAGTGAAAGTGCAGGCACAGTGCGTCTTGCCATGGCTGAAAGCAAACCGAAAGCTGTGAGTGAAGGATGGCTGCGGGTCATGTGCTGCCAAGGCCTCAATGTAAACACAGGTGTGTGGGCAGGCGTGCAAGGGCTCTCCCATCTAGCAGCTAAAGAAACACGGGCAGTCACGCTGTGGAGTCTGAATGCTAAATTTGGGGAAAATAGATCATTGTAAAATTGATACATCTTATTTCGCATGTTAATGCATCCTCAACTTAACGGTTCATGAAGCACACCTGAACCTCATATCATTGTTTTATACTGAAAAATTAACAGATTGGAAAGCAGATCTTTTTTTCCCCCTGCTGAGCATCTCCCTGCTGAGTAAAGTAGTTTGAAGTTATTACCACCTCATTTGCTGGCATTTAGCAAGGATTCTTTTTATGCTTGCGTGGAATTAATGCCACTAGAGGATTTTTCCTGCCAAAGTCTGTTAAATGGCATAGCAGTGCTTTTCAAAAAATATATTTTGAATATGCCATATATTATCAATAAATTTATCAATAACAATAATATTTGCTAACAGGTTTGAGTTTGGGGGATTTGTTTTCATTTTTACAGTTTTGTTTTTTTGTAGCTGTGGTTTTGGATTTTGTTTTTGTCTTAGGGGAGGGGTTGGTTTAGTTTTCTGATATACCTGTCTGTTACTATCAAAAATAGTTTTAAAATAGTGTACAATAACCTTTAGTGTAGCCAATGGTTATGAACACGTTTTGAACGCGGACAGTCTGGGTTCATATTTTAGCTGAACAACCTGCAGATTATGTAAATTCTCAAACCTCAGGTCCTCCTTTATAAACTGGAGATAACTGTGATATCTCGAGTAAGAGGTATTTTGTGGATTAAATGAGTCAGTACACAGAAAGCACTTCCTACAGTGCCTTGTTATAGTGCAAAATAACTATTACTATCGTTAGTCCCACTTTGTTATTAGTGTCAGCTTATCTCATTTAGAATTTAACTTCATTTGGTGTGGCTTCCAAACTGCTTGATTGTATGAAATGATTGACTACAAAATTCGAATAAATATATTTGTAATTAGTTTCTTGCTAAAATATACTATCTCTCCCCTAACCTATCCTATTTTCTCAGTGTTGAAGGTTTCTCTTGAGGCAATGTTCTGCTGAATGAAAGATGGCACTTTGGTAGAAACTGTCAAAATGCATCCTAGGATTTCATCAATTACATGCCAGACTATCATTCCTGACTCACAAAATAACTGACAATTTTTATGTCAACACAATATTCTGATAAAATTGAGACAACTGTCATACTCCCAATTGAAGCTGAGGAAAACAAAAAGAAGTATGGGCCATTAAATGACATCATGTGACTCAGTAATAACACCTATAATAACAATTACCTTTGTAAATGGTATTTAAAAGCATCACGTTTCTACTTGTGGTGATACCTACGTGAAATGAATACCATGTTCTTAATGACAAAATGAATTTATTAAAACATTTGCCCTAAACTTTGTTCTGGAAGCCAACATACTCTGGTACGATACTAGACAGAGAGGGAAAGAAAAGAAGGTAGACTGAGAATCCATTCATTCATTGCTTATTCATTTATTTAACAAATAGTATCTATGTGACCAAAATTTTGTATACATCAGCTTCAGCTTGCATAGTGCTTTCATGTTTACCAGGATTTTTACATATATTTTCTTATTTGATCTTTGTAATCCATTTAAGAGATGAGAGAACTGAATATATGATACGTCCAAGGTGGCAGAAGCCTATGGTTGGTTTTCCTGAATACTGGCTAGAGCTCATTTCACTACGTGGTACTGGGGAAGCATTTTTCATTATGCAAAGGAGAGGTGAAGACTGAGAAAGCTCATGACCACAGAAAGAACCACAGAAAGACCAGAAGAGGCATTCCTTCAGTATGGAGACTACCCTGGTGTTTCTAGCATTCTTAAGTAAAGTTCTTTTGGTAAATCAAATGATACTCCTAGCTTTTTCTTCTTTCTCTCTTTTATTTTTTTAATAAGACAAAACAAAAGTGGGAGGAAGCTTATAATTAGGGACTTACATAAAATAAAATAAATTTAAAAAAATAAATGACAAGAACCACAGAAAGGACAAAGTAAATATATTACACAGGAAGCTTTACATAACTGATGCGACTGAGTATCAGATTTGGTCCTGAGTATCCTAGTAGCCAAAGTAAAAATGAACACATGAAAAATTATAAAATTCTCACCGGAAAAAATGAATAAAGGCACTTATTCCTTCAGGAAAAATAAGATATTTTTCCTGGTATTAAACTTTTAAAGGAAATTTCTTGCCAGGTCTCTCTGATTGCAGACCCATGGATAATATATTAAATGATGCCCTTTCCTAACATCTCAACCCAGCATCCTTCTACATACTGTTAGCTATTGTCAATACTATTTTTATTAATATTATATGTATAAGAATGCATAATTTTTATGTTTTCACACAGAATATCTTTTGAATTAAATACTGTTATTAACCCTTACTTAATGGGTGAGAAAACATTTATACAAATGAGAAAACTTAATAGCTTGCCCTATATCACAAAAATTGTAAATACTCATGCACTTCACTTATAAATACTCATGCACATCTTGTTACTCCAAATCCCATGTTCTCCAGATAAAAAGACAGCAGCACTGCATTGGCTGTCAACTCTATGGGCAGGATTCAGAACAGTGGTTCTCAAAATGTCAGAAGGCATCAGAGTTACCTGGAGGGCTTGTGAAAACACAGATCACAGAGCTCCTCCCTCCATCAGTTTCTGATTCAGCAGATCTGAGGTGCAGCTGGAGAATTTGCACTTCGAACAAGTTCCCACGTGATACTGACGCTGCTGGTCAGGAACCAGATATTGAGAACCACTGGCCTAGAATTTCAAAGCTTCTAAATATATATCACACTTAATAGAGTATTTTTGCTGATTGCTTTCTCTCAGTCATCCAGATTTATTTGGTAATGTAGGTCCAGTCATTGAGATACAGAATAACGGAAGAGGAGCCCCAGATGATATCTAGAAATATCATCCCTTCCTAAACCACATTTACCAATGAGTTTTCTAAAGCTAAGAAAGGAACCAATGCTCACTTTGGTTATCCCTTCCTTCTTTTATTAAAGATATCTACAATGTTTGCATATTTTCTTTGTTCAATCTTATTTTATAAGCAAAAAATGTAGATTACATATAAGAGCTTAAAAAAAAAACAGGTAACATTATGCCTATGTGGTGTCAATTTTTTCTCTCTGTAAGTTGACTCATCCACACTTGTATCATATCACTTAGTATTAAGACCTACATCATTTGTATTTCATATTCCAGTGTTAGGGGGACATGAAAGTACATTATTCTCCCAAATCCTGAACAAGAGAGATGCAGATGCAGGTGAAATTGTGGACTCAGAAGCCTGCCAGGTTGAGACAAGGCAAGGAATAGGGAACTCTTTCTGGCAAGAGATTCAGGAGGCAGATTAGTTCACAATAAAGACAAATAGGGGAAAGTTGGAAAGGGGAAAAGTGGATTAGTCTGGAGAGGAAATCTAGAGCAAAACAAAGATGAGAGACAAGGAGAAAAATGACAGACAAGGTTTGCATTTTAGGAAGTCATTAAGACAGTGGTACCACCAAGGTATTGGCTTAGAATGGCTTTAACTGCTGTGCTCCAGTCACCACAATATCCCCAGGCCTGGCTGGGGTGGGGTAGAGATGGGGGGGGTTGGAGGGAGAGAGGCCCTGATTGATAGCATTTGTCAATATTCGTGGTGTATATACTCCCATCTTGGCCAATTTCAAGCTACCAACAGACGGCCTATCTGGAAGAGAAGCGCCCTATGGACCTGCTAGCTTCTGAAAGCTGCCTCCAGCACACTATTGCCCCAAACCCACCATAGACAAAAACACCACCTAAGAGAAAAACTGTAGACTTGCTATTCAAACACAGCTTCAAGACAACAGCTCTATGGCCTTCTCCACAGCCTTCAGCTAGAATGTTGACCCTAAAATCCTCCTAGGTAGAATCGAGAGCCACCTCCTCTCTGTAACTGACAAAGAGGCATGAAATTGCCTTCTTTCAGGTTTCTACCAAAGCCTTAGTATACAGTTGTTTCACCTTTTGGTACTGACACACATCTCTAGCTGCTCTCATTGTACATATACCTTGCAATGCAGGGGTCTGCGGTGATGCAAGACGGCAGCAGCCTGGGGTGAGAGAGCATTTGATGGGGTGGTAAAGATTACTTGCAGTCAGCTCCAGGGAACCAGATCAGTGAAAACAGAATTCAGGAGCTGAGGGATGAAAACTGCTGCCTTCAGCTGACTCCCTGTGGTTTGGGGTGCGCTGCTGTCTATACCACAGTTGGCTTCAAGGGAACTAGAAGGAAAGCAATTGCCCCAGGAGCAGCAGGCCCCCATGACCATTCACCATAGTTCTAGGGCTGGTCAACAGTCCAGAAAGGACCATCCTTCAAAACTGAACCCTCAGGTTAAACATTCTGAAATATGGTTCTGGATACTTGCACCTATTTTAGACAGTTACACTTATTTATTTTAAAAAATACTTTGAGAGAAACCTTCACATATTTCCTTTCTTCAAACACTTATAAGCAATTCACATACAATTTTTAGAACCTTGAAATATTAGTTCCTTTTGTGCAAAAGAATGTAACAATGAATGTTTATAGTGGTATTTCCATGACTTATACTTGTTATTCCTTTTTGCAGAAACGTTTGGCTCAAAAAATGGGTTCTAATTTGTACTTTGTGTCATTTTTTTCACATTTAGGTAGATGCCATTCAGGTCTGTGATGATGCTACATAAAAACTAGATATTTTTTCCTTAATTATTAGCTCATATACATTTTAAATGACCAGAAAGTGATTTGGTTTTTTTAAGGTAGCATGAATTATTTTCTGGTACCCTCATTTAAATTAGAAAATTGCAACTGGGGACCTCAAAACCTAGAAATTGCGGTGCTCTTCTGGACCTCTGAGTGGGTCTGTTTCTTCCCAGAAATTATGGCTGTTGAATGAAAGAGGAGTTTACATTCGTCTGTGTGTGAAATACAGCTAGAGCTGCCCGGCTACGCTCCTCAGGCATAGGAATGTTAATCATATGAAGTGTTTATTCATTAGGCGTTCGTTTTTTGTTTTCTTTGGGACAGCCTGTTTCAGAAGCCCTGCTCATATATGTTCAAGGAAAGAACAGCCTGCGGAGGGTTAAAACTGAGGAAAAGCTCCAAAATGTGTTGGATGGCTGCAATTTGTTAGTTTGCGTGTTGATTTGGTTTGGTTTGGTGTTTCTTTCAGTGTCACTGTATTTCTCCCCTTGTTTTCTTTCTCTTTCACTCTTCCAAGGTAGAGGGAGTCGGAGACAGGGATCCTTTCAAATTTCATCATAATATAGCAACATTTTCTAGAGTGTGGCAGAGATGGAGGGTCGGTGAAGGACACAGAGTTGAAGCAATTGTTCCCCTCCCCCTTGGCCCGATGCACAATCACAGGTTCCTCCCAGAATCTGTGGGGCATTTTGGAATCCTTGCCTCTGCAACCCTATGCCACCTCTTTTCTAATGCCGTAAACTTTGCCGCCTCCTCTTTCTCGCTTCATGAGGAACTAGGACCCCTCAACACCATCATCCTCCTCTCCTGTCAGCTTAGTGGCATCCCGGCATTTTTATTTGAGTCATCTAAATTAGGGTATCATATCAGATAGAAATGTCAAAGTCTATTTTTGTCTTTTCTTGACTTTTGTCTGCTGGAAAATAAGGTCCAGTACATACAGTGAGTAGTAATTTAACAAAACAATTGGGATCATTTAGGTTCTACACACGCTCAAGAATTATAACTTTTATTCCGCTATTGATTCTAAATAAAATTTGATCAATACCTGAAAACAACTTAGCCATGGGAAAATCATTTTTAACAGGAATTATGAAATAATTTATAATTTTCATACCATTCTTAATAAAAGGATCATGCTCATCACAAAACTTGTCAGTTTTATCTTGTCAGAGTAGAAAATTAAATAGCTGAAAAAGTAAAAAACATAAAAGCATTCTCCAGAGGTCAAAGGATCTCTGTTTTTCTATTAATTAGTAATATTCCAGGTACCTTTTTAATATGAAGCTCACTAGAAGATGTCAAAATATTATGACAAGGTAGAAGAAACTATAAAATTTCTGGAGTTTATGGTTTTTATGTCATTTGGGCCAACTCACAGAAAGCTTAACACATTTAGAATTTATTAAAAATGAATTATTTTAGTACTACTAACTTTATCTGCAAATGGCAAATGCAAAAAAAATAGTCTGTTTAAAAGGAAAGGTTAGAAAAATAATGGAAGTAAAACAAAAACGAAAAGTTTGCTAGTTTGCAGTTTATTTTTTAAGCCTTTGAAGTTTGGCATCCTGGACGATATACTTCATCTGAAAAGCTCTGAAATGTTGGGAGCAAAACCTTAAATATTTGCAAATTGAAAGACACTCGTTTTTAAAATTGAAAGACACTCATTGTTTTTAAAGTTCTGCATCACACACTGTGGGTGTAACATTTAGCATTGCAATGTTTTGAGTGACCGATGAATGTCATCTTTTTTAACTTCTAGGTAAAAATCATCCATTTTGTTTACTGAATGCTGAAAAGAGTAAAATGCATAGAAAACACAGCACCTAGTTTCATGTGTCCTGAATTATGCAGCTGCATTGTTTCGTTTAGCTTAAGTACTAGTAATGGAAGTAAATATTACAGTAAGCAACTGGCAGCAGAATGATGTTAAGGATCTGCAGCCTCCCACATTCTAGGGAGTTATAATTTGGTCTTAACATTGGCTCCAAACTTAAACTTGGCATAGAAGTTTCGATTGGAACATGGAATTTTTTTTTATTTTATTTTTTCTACTTTACAAAATAAAGTCAAAATTCGTTTTCTTGTTATTTAGTCAAAGGTCGCCAAAAATAACATGATCTTGGCTGATTTAGATACGTTAATGCATCTCTACTTTAAAATCAGTTTTAATTTTAAAAATGAAATGTTGCAGACATTTGGAGATTATGGAGTCCAGGTCTGATTGGCAGAGCTTTAACGTTTGTGCGCACAATCTGATGCATGGAGTAATAATGTTACCTAGTAAGCAAAACATCACTTCAATGAACCTCTACTCTGTTTAGTATAACATTATGGGCCAAATTGTGTCCCCCCAAAATTCATATGTTGAAACGCTAATGCCTAATGTGACTGTATTGAAGATAGGGCCTTTAGGGAAGTAATAAAGGTTAAATGAGGTCATAACAGTGGGGCCCTAATCTGACAGGACTGGTGTACTTATAAGAAGAGGAAGAGACAAGAGAGATCCCCTCTCTCCCTCTCTCTCTCTGCACTTGCTCCGAGAAGAGGCCTTGTGAGGACACAGCAAGAAAGCAGCCATCTACACAGCCAGGAAGAGAGGCCTTACCTAAAAGCAACCCTGCTGGCACCCTGATCTTAGACTAGCCTCTAGAACTGTGAGAAAATAAGTTTCAGTTGTTTAAGTCACCTAACATGTGATTTTTTTTTATGACAGCCCAAGCAGACTAATATATATAATATATGAAAAACTGGAAGAACCTAGGATTTTTTCAACTAAATATTTATATTTAATCTTTTTAAGGCCATTTCCTTTTGTTTGTAAAATTCCCCAGAGGTTCCTGTGATCATATTTCATGCTCTTTCTTCATATAATTTTAGAGCATTCATTCCAAACTGATTCATTCCTATGATGGTGTTTTTTAAATAGCAATTTGCTATAGGTGATTTTGAGGTTTGCTTTTCTTCTGAGTGTTTAATGTGATGTTTCTTGTCCTCTGTTTTATAAAAGTTTTAATAATCTTGTGTTAAAAAGGTTTTTTAAAAATAATTTTTAATCATTTTATTCTGACTTAGTTTTGCCAAAAGATAGGTTTTGAAGATTGTTCATGTCCCACTCACGGTTGTGGGAGAGCAGGTAATTTCTCTCCTCAGATCTACAACAAACAACCTAGTGTGCATAATTCCTATTCTACTTCCAGTTTTGCTCAGATAGTCACCAAGTCTTATTCTCTTGTCCTGAGGAGTCAACCTCTCCTGCCTTCAGTACCACATTCTCTAATACTCTAAACTGAAGTAACATGTTGAAGAAAAAAAAACAAAAATTTCCAGTATATGCTGTTATTAGGACTCTTTTATTCACTGAAAAGGAAATTTTAGGAAGAGGAGGAAATTTCCCTGGGTGACAGGCTGATGAGTGCACTTTTGGACGTGTTGAGTTTGAAGCATCTATGGACCATCTTGTCAGACACATCTAATGAAGAGTCGAATAAACAGATCTGAAACTGGGCAGGGGCTGGGGCTCTTGTAAACAGAAAGCACTCGTGGGGTGAAATCACTTAGAGTCTATAAAGAGAGGAGACAGCAAATAAATATCACCAGCATTTAATAGATTCATTTAATAGATAAATTGATGGTGGGAGGGCAGAGGCAGAGAGAGAAGAAAACCAAAATTATGTGTCAGAGAAACTAGGGGTGGAGTGGGGTGGGCTAGGGGTGGGGAAGTGACAACAGTATGAAATTCAAAAGAGCAAGCAAGGAAACTAAGATCTGAAGAGCGTTCATGTATTTTTAATTTAAGAACTACAAAGTCTTTGCTGACCTTAGCAAAAACAGCTTAGTGGGGCAATGGGGACAAAAGTCTAGCTATAGTGAATTGAGGAGAAGAGTGCGTATAGGCTACTCTCTCAGAAAGTTTGTTCATGAAGAGAAGAGAAATGGAGCAGAAGTTCAAGGAATTTAAAGTCTAGCGAAGTTTTATTTATTTCATTTGCTTTTCATAGGGACAGAATTGACTATATACTGAGGGGGAAATTGTCAGTAGAGATGATGATGTTGAAAATACAAGAAAGAAAATACATTTATTTTCTCATTCGAGAAACTTGTTTGAACACCCACTATGCATTATGTACTGTGCTTCACGTTAAGGATCCAAGGATGGGTTATATTAGCATGGTTGATGCCCTGTTGAGAATCACAGATAGACCAAAGGCTCTAAGAAGGTACATGAGATTAGGATCCAAGTGGAGTCATTAGCCTCAAGAAGAAAGAGAATCAGTTCTTTCATTGAATTGAGGTAATGCGGGCATGATGAATGCAGACAGGTTTGTAGACGAAAGCGAGGGGACAGGCGTTTGAAGAAGTTCATACATCAAGGTCCTTCCTATTTCTATGACACAGGTTGCAAATCATTTATCCAAATGAGAATGTTCATGGTAAAGACTTAAAATAATTACTGAAGAAAATGAGAAAAAGAAGCAATATGATACACAAGATAATCACTGAGCACAACTGATAATCCCACTAAACTTGAAGCAGGTAATTTTGGTACAAATCCACATGATGGTGTGAATTTCACCAGTAGAACTCAGTGGCAGACTACATATGGAAGAAAAAAGACAAAGCTGTGGATTTATCTTTGGTTATAACACTAGCTGCTGTAACAGATTAACATAGAAATTTCAATGATTTAACACAGAAGCTTATTTCTCATTCAATTTAAAATTCTTCACATAGAAGTGGGAATTTATTCATGAAGTTATTTAGGGAGTCAAGCTAGTGAAGGCTCACCCATCATTAACATGCAACTTCCAAGAGTATCTTGGATGTTGTCATCCAACCAGCAGATGGGGGCAGGGGAGAAGGTGAAGGGTCATGCCAGAGGTTTATATAGGCAAGGCCTAGCAGGGGCACATATCATTTCTAGTCACAACTCACTGGTCATACTACAGACACATGCCAAAACCTAACTGCATGCCAGTGTGCTAGGAAGAAAGAAAAAGGGTTTTGGTGAACAGCTAGCTAGTTTCTGACACCAGGAGGTTTTCAAGAAGTTAGAATAAGATAGATAGATAGATAGATAGATAGATAGATAGATAGATAGATAGATAGATAGATACATGAATAAATAAATAAACAAAGTGGAAGTGAAGAAGGAAGGAAGGAAGGGAAAGAGGGAAGAAAGGTGGGAAGAAGGAAAGAAAAAGGAAAGAGAAAAAGACAGAGACAGACTAAGAAGTTGAGAACACAGGCAAAGGAAGAGTTAAGTAGTAACATAAAATGAAGTTAAGCCAGAAGGAGAAGGAGAGACTTGAAGAACAAGCAGTTAAGGGACTGGAGATTAAGACTGGTGGGTAAGCGTGAGAAAGCTAGAAATATTAGAGATTATGATCAGAAGTTAGGATAGTAGGAGTTTGGAGTCCAAAGATAGAGGAATCTTGGGAATGAGAGGGTCCAGGATGTAGCCACCAGCAGAAAACCACAAGAACTGTGAACTTTCAGACCTGTGTGAACTACAGAAAGTAATGGTAAAGGATGACAGCACTTGGAGTGGCAAGTAAAGTCCTTGACAAACACAAGAGATGGATTAATACGCCACAGAAGGATGGAAATGGATGTCAGGAATAAGTCTCAAATTAGAAGGAGGATTTTTACTGGAAGATGCAGAAAAAAGGCCAGAAAATCAACCGGAAGCTATAGACCCTGTGAAACATGAAATGAATAAGTAGTGTCTATTGCAGAAAGTTGCTAGAAAAATTGTGTCCTTGGCAGGGGGGCCTAGTTTCAGTTAGGGCAAAGATGTTGCACGAAGCATTCTATGAAAAATGAGTGTTACAGTAGAATCTGGTTACAGAAGGCCCAGAAGATATCTCAAAATGACCCACGGGGCAGGGAAGAACCAGCAAAATAGTGCTGGCTCAGGGGAAAAACTATGAGTACAAAACCTTGGATTTTTGAGCAGGAGCCTAGGAATCAAGGGCAAGAATGAGAGGTATGATAGTACTACATAGAACTCTTGCACATAAATTTGTTCCAGTGCCTCGTGAAGGTCACAAAAGAATGGTGATTGTTGCCTCTAGCCACCTGAGCCCTGGAAGCTGAAGGCTGCTTCTGTGTCATACCTGAGGCAAAGAATCTGTGGTGTGGTTGGGACCTTGCATTCTTAGGGACAAGGCTCCCTAGGCCCACTGTGCAGGATACTGGTCTGAGGTGGGGATGGATCCCTTCTTACTCAAAAGATCTAACAACCTCTACCGTACCGAGTCAGGAAGAAAATCTGTTCCGTACCTCTCCTTACTTTCAAAGGTTGGGCTCTCTCTCCCCTTCAGGATTACAAGCAGAAGTCTTAGGAAAATAAATGAGGTTAGGAAATGCAAAGGGCCAACAAATAATATCTCAACAAGTTAACTTACTACATAGTGATATATTTACAATAAATGAAATATCAACAGCACTCTAGGTACTCAAAGAATATGTTAAAAGTAAAAATATTTCCTGATCCTCTTCCAATCCATCCAAGCCAAAGGGATTCAATGGATAAACATTCGTCACCACATCTAATTTTGCATAAGTGTGAAAACTCAAAAGAATATGTTTTTAAATACCACCAAGATGGCAGCCTCTTTGTCTTTCCCAAACAAGGAAATTACCAAAAACAACTTACCAGAGGCCCCAATAATGATTTTTGGTTTCAGAGATGCTATTAGGACAGAGGCAAATAACAAAGACAGTTACTCAATTTCCCATAAGATTTATTGGTGGTGATGGGGAAAACGCTGCCTATTGAGCATCAAATAGTGTGACCCTTGCCTTTCAAATAAGCAGTTAACTTAATAGTTTATTTCTACATAATAAAGTAGAAATGCTTACTTCAAAGTTGTATTTGAAGTGGCTACATTTTGGCATAATGCAAACTACTTGTGCAGTATAACTCTTCCATTTTTTTCTTTTATTGAGGTCATAATAGTTTACAAGATTGTGAAAGTTCAGTTGTACATTATTATTTGTCCGTCACCATATAAGTGCTCCCCTTCACCCTTTGTGCCCACCCCCAATTCCCTTCCCCCTGGTAACCACTGGACTGTTCTCTGTGTCCATGAGTTTATCTTCCACATATGAGTGAAATCATATATGGTGTTTGTCTTTCTCTGCCTGGCTTATTTCGCTTAACATAATACCATCAAGGTCCATCCATGTTGTTTCAAATGGACAATTTTCTCCTTTTTTATGGCTGAGTAGTATTCCATTGGGTATATATACACCACATCTTCTTATCCAGTCATCAGTCGATGGGCACTTGGGTTGCTTCCACTTCTTGGCTATTATGAATAATGCTGCAATGAACATAGGGGTGCATAAGTCTTTTTGAATTGTTGATTTCAAGTTCTTTGGATAAATACCCAGTAGTGGGATAGCTGGGTCATATGGTATTTCTATTCTTATTGTTTTGAAAAATCTCAATACTCTTTTCCACAGTGGCTGCACCAGTTTGCATTCCCACCAGCAGTGTATGAGGCTTCCCTTTTCTCCACAACCTCTCCCAACATTTGTTATTTTTGTCTCGGTGATTATACACATTTTAATGGGTGTAAGGTGATATCTTAGTGTTGCTTTGATTTGTGTTTCCCTGATGATTAGTGATGTTGAACATCTTATCATGTGCCTATTGGCCATCTGTATATCTTCTTTGGAGAAATGTTGGTTCATATCCTTTGTCCATTTTTTGATTGGGTTGTTTGTTTTTGTGTTGTTCAGTTGTGTGAGTTATTTATATTTTATTGAGATCAAGCCCTTGTCAGATATATGATTTGCGAATATTTTCTTCCAATTGGTGGGTTGTCTATTTGTTTTGATTCTGGTTTGCTTTGCCTTGCAGAAGCTCTTTAGTCTGATGAAGTCCCACTTCTTGTTTTTTCTTTTGATTCCCTTGTCCGAGAAGACATCATATTTGAAAAGATCCTTTTAAGACAGATGTCAAAGAGTGTACTACCTATATTTTCTTCTGGAAGTTTTATGAATTTCAGGTCTTACCTTCAAGTCTTTGATCAATTTTGAGTTTATTTTAGTGTATGGTGAAAGATAACAGTTTACTTTCATTCATTTGCATGTGGCTATCCAGTTTTCCCAACAGTATTTATTGAAGAGAGTTTCCTTTCTCCATTGTATGTTCTTAGCAACTTTGTCAAAGATTAGCTGTCCAAATGTGTGGTTTTACTTCTGGGCTTTCAATTCTGTTCCATTGATTTTTGTGCCTGTTTTTGTATCAGCACTATGCTGTTTTGATCACTAAGGCTTTGTAGTACATTTTGAAGTCAGGGATTGTGATGCCTCCAGCTTTGTTCTTTTTTCTCAGGATTGCTTTAGCTCTTCAGGGTCTCTTGTTGCCCCACAGGAATTTTAGGATTCTTTATTCTATTTCCATGAAGACTGTCATTGGAATTCTGATTGGAATTGCATTGAATCTGTAGATTGCTTTGGTAGTATGGACATTTTAACTATGCTTATTCTTCCGATCCATGTGCATGGAATCTCTTTCCATTTCTTTATGTCATCATCAATTTCTTTCAATAATGTCTTATAGTTTTCATTGTGTAGGTCTTCCACCTCCTTGCTTAAATTTAATCCTAGATATTTTATTATTTTTGTTGTGATTGTAAATGGGATTGTCCTCTTCAGTTCTCTTTCTATTAGTTCATTACTAGAGTATATAAACGCAGCTGATTTTTGTAAGTTGATTTCGTACCCTGAAACTCTGCTGTAGTTGTTGATTATTTCTAATAGTTTTCCAACGGATTCTTTAGGGTTTTCTCTATATAAGATCATGTTGTCTGCAAACAGTGAGAGTTTCACTTCTTCATTTCCCATTAGGATTACTTTTATTCCTTTTTCTTGCCTAAATGCTCTGGCCAAAACCTCCAGTACTATGTTGAACAAGACTGGAGAAAGTGGGCACCCTTATCCTATTCCTGTTCTCAGAGGACTGGCTTTCAGTTTCTCCCCACTGAGTATGATGTTGTCTGTGAGTTTATCAAATACAGCCTTTATTATGTTGAGGTACTTTCCTTCTTTCCCCATTTTGTTAAGAGTTTTTATCAGAAATGGCTGTTGGATCTTGTGAGATGCTTTCTCTGCATCTACAGAGATGATCACGTGGTTTTCATTCCTCATTTTGCTAATGTGGTATATCACATTGGTTGACTTGTGGATGTTGAACCATCCCTACATCCCTGGTATAAATCCCACTTGATCATGGTGCATGATCTTTTTGATGTATTGCTGTACTCGGTTTGCCAATATTTGGTTGAGAATTTTTGCATCTATGTTCATCAGCAATATTTGCCTGTAGTTTTCCTTTTTTGTGTTGTCCTTGTCAGGCTTTAGTATCAAGCTGATGTTGGCCTCATAGAATGTGTTAGGGAGTGTTCCATCTTCCTCAGTTTCTTGGTGTATTTTGAGAAGGATAGGTATTAAATCTTATGTGAATGTTTGTTAGAATTCTCCAGGGAAGGGGCTGGCCCCGTGGCCGAGTGGTTAAGTTCGCGCGCTCCGCTGCAGGCGGCCCAGTGTTTCGTTGGTTCGAATCCTGGGCGCGGACATGGCACTGCTCGTCGGACCACGCTGAGGCAGCGTCCCACATGCCACAGCTGGAAGAGCCCACAACGAAGAATACACAACTATGTACCGGGGGGCTTTGGGGAGAAAAACGAAAAAATGAAATCTTAAAAAAAAAAAAAAAGAATTCTCCAGGGAAGCCATTTGGTCCTGGACTTTTATTTTTTGGGAGGTTGTTGATTACTGTTTTAATCTCTTTACTTGTGATTAGTCTATTCAGATTATCCAATTCTTCTTGATTCAGCTTTGGGAGGTTGTAAGAGTCTATGAACTTATTCATTTCCTCTAGATTGTCCATTTTGTTGGCACATAGGGTTTCGTAGCATTCTCTTATAATCCTTTGTATTTCTGTGGTATCCATTGTAATTTCTCCTCTTTCACTTCTAATTTTATTTATTTGAGCTGTCTCTCTTTTTCTTTGTGCCTATGTCTAACGGTTTGTCAATTTTGTTTGTCTTCTCAAAGAACCAGCTCTTTGTTTCATTGATCCTTTCTACTGTCATTTTTATTTCCATTTCATTTATGTCTGCTCTGATTTTTATTATTTCTCTCCTTCTGCTGACTTTGGTTTTGTTTGTTCTTCTTTTTCTAATTCTGTTAGGTGTAGTTTGAGACTGCTTATTTGGGATTTTTCTTATTTGTTACGTCAAGCCTATATTGAGATGAATTCCCCTCTTAGGACAGCTTTTGCTGTATCTCATATGAGTTGGTATGGTATGTTTTCATTTTCATTTGTCTCCAGATATTTTTTGATTTCTCCTTTAATTTATTCAATGATCCATTGGTTGTTCAGTAGCCTGTTGTTTAGTCTCCACATCTTTGTCCCTTTCTCAGCTTTTTTCTTATAGTTAATTTCTAGTTTCATAGCATTATGGTTGCAAAAGATACTTATTATTTCAATCTTCTTAAATTTATTGACGCTTGCCTTGTTTCCCAACATATCCCCAACATTTTCAATCTTTGAGAATGGTCCACGTGCACTTGAGAAGAATGTGTATTCTGCTGTTTTGGGATGGAGTGTTCTATATATCAAATAAGTCCATCTGGTCTAGTTTTTCATTTAATTCCACTGTTTCCTTGTTGACTTTCTGTCTGAATGATCTATCCATTGATGCGAGTGGAGTGTTCAGGTCCCCAGCTATTATTGTATTGTTGTTAATTTCTCCTTTTATGTTTGTTAATACTTGCTTTATGTACTTTGGTGCCCCTGTGTTGGGTGCACAGACTTTTATAAGTGTTATGACTTCTTGGTGGAGTGTCCCTTTGATCATTATATACTGTCTCTCTTTGTCTCTCTTTACCTGTTTTACCCTGAAGTCATTTTGTCTGATATAAGTATGGCAACACCTGCTTACTTTTGTTTCCCATTAGCTTGGAGTACCATCTTCCATCTCCTCACTCTGAGCCTGTGTTTGTTATTGGAGCTGAGATGTGTTTCCCAGAGGCAGCATATAGTTGGGTTTTATTTCTTAATCCATCTGCCACTCTGTGTCTTTCGATTGGAGAAGTCAATCCATTTACATTTAGAGTGATTATTGATATATGAGGGCTTAATGCTCCCATTTAATCACTCGTTTTCTGGTTCTCCTGCATTTCCTTTATTTCTCATCCTGTGTATTTTGGACTAACAATTTGGTTAGGTAGTTTTCTATGCTTGTTTTCTTAGTTTTCTTATTATTATTTGTCTCTCTGTTATATGTATTCATTTAATGGTTACCATGAGGTTTGTATGAAAAGTCTCATAGATGAGATAGTCCATTTTCTGATAAGCTTTTCTTGCCTTACACTAAGCCAATTCCATCCCTTTTGTCTTCCCCTCCTAAGTTGTTTTTGTCATATCTTATTCCACCTTGTTTTGTGAGTTTAAGGGTAAAATAATAAGATGATATTTATTTTTGGTGTTTTCCTTCCCTTTGTCTTTAATGTTATACTTGAGGGTTTGCTAACCTGTTCTGATGGATAGCTACAATTTTCTGATTTTGTCTAACTATTTATCTCCTTACTCAGGGCTTTGTAACCCTTTCTTCTTTTTTTTTCAGGTATGAAGGCCTTCTTGAGGATTTCTTGTAGGAGGGGTCTTTTGGTGATAAACTCCCTTAGCTTTTGTTTATCTGGGAAAGTTTTTATTTCTCCATCATATCTGAAGGATCGTTTCCCTGGATAGAGTAATCTTGGCTGAAAGGTTTTGTCTTGCAGAGATTTGAATATCTCATTCCACTCTCTCCTAGCCTGTAAGCTTTCTGCTGAGAAATCCACTGACAGCCAGATAGGGGTTTCTTTGCAAGTTATTTTCTTCTGCCTTGCTGCCCTTAGCATTTTTTCTTTTTCATTGACTTTTGCTGGCTTCACTACTATTGGCCTTGCAGTAGGTCTCTTTACATTGATATAGTTAGGAGATCTGTTGGCCCCTTCCACTTGCATTTCCAGGTCCTTCCTCAGGTTTGGGAAGTTCTCTGCTATTTTTTCTTTGAACAAGCTTTCTGCTCCATTTGCCTTCTCTTCTCCCTCTGTAATAATGTTTCACTTCCTAATTGAGTTGGATATTTCTCGGAGAATTTCTTCATTTCTTTTTAGTCTTAGTTCTCTCCTCTCCTCCATCTGAAGCATTTCTATTATTTCTGTCCTCAATACTGCTGATTCCTCCCTCCATAATATTAGCTGTATTGTCCAGGGAGTCCATATTCTTCTTTATCTCATCCATTGTGTTTTTCAGTTCTAATATTTCTGATTGCTTCTTCTTTATACTTTCAATCTCTTTTGTGAAGTAACTCCTGAATTCATTGAACTACCTGCATTTTCTTTCAACTCATTGAGTTTTTTATGATAGCTATTTTGAATTCTCTGTCACTTAGATTATAGATTTCTGTGTCTTCAGGGTTGACTTCTGGGTACTTTTCATTTTCCTTCTGGTCTGGCGAATTAATATATTTTTTCATACTGCTAGACGGTGTGGATTTGTGCTTCTGTATTGTAGTAGTATTTGATCACCATTTCCACCTGTTGCCACTGGATGGGGGTCAAGAACTGCATATTCTGAGCCTGCCATGATCCAAGGTGCAGCTCTCCACTGCTGAATAGGGGTGCCACGGGGGGGGGGGCACTTTCTCCCATGCCATCTCAGGAGCTTCTTGCTCTGCCCTTACTATCTGTTCTCCTGGGGTGTTAGCTTGATGGAAACAGCCCCATGATAGCTAGTCACCTCTGTGTGGGCCTTTCCCCTGGGCTGTGAGGGACCTCGGAGAGCAATGGTATTCCTGCAGAGGGCTGTCTCCTTTCCCTCTCAGAGCCATGTTCAGTCCCTGGATCACTGCCCTTGGGAGGAAAAGAAGCTTTCTCTTACCTCATTCCACTTCCTCACTGGGGGTAGGGGGGGTTGCTCCAGCACCTCCACCTTCTGACATATAGCTGTGTGGGTCTCTCAGACGTCTTTTGTGTTGTGTGGATGTCCTCTGTTGGAATATCAACATCCTTTGCATTGTATCTTAGAGGAGAGAGTTTACAGGGAGAGCTCACTCTGCCATGAGGCTGACATCACCCCCCCCAACCCTTCCATTTTTATATATTCTCATAGCCTCATTAAATAATGAGAGTGCTGTCACTACCATTTGCAGTTTTGTAAAAAATATTTTATAAAAGCATTTGGAATAATTGATCACTGCCTCCTCCTCAAAATACTTTCCTCTCTTGGTGTCCAGAACACCATACTCCCTTTGATCTCTTTCTAGCTAACCCTTCTCTAGTTTCCTCATACCCAAGCCTCTTTATGGTGAAGTGCTGCAGGGATCATTCTCTATAACTCTTCTCTGTCTTATCTACTCACATGATTGTAAGTAAGACTATACTTGCATGACTCACAAATTAATATCTCCAATCCAGACCTCCACCGAACTCCAAAATAGTTATCTAAGTGCCCTCTCCATCTCCACTTCAGTTTCCGCATAGCATCTCTAACTTGATATGTCTGAAATACAAACTTCAGATTCCATCCCTCCTTAAAATCCACCTCCCACCATCTTCCTTATCTAATTGAAGGGCTATTTCATCCTTCCAGATATTGAGGAAGTCATCTTTGTGTCTTTCTCTTTTTCACACATTATATCCAATCATCAGAAATGCCTATTTATTCTATCTTCAAAATATATCCAGAACATAGACACACCTCATTAACTCTACTTTTTATCATCCTAATCCGAGTGGGATTCTCTCTTGCTTGACTTATTACAATAGCCTCTTGCTGCTATCCTTGCTTCCATTCTTATTCCCACAAAAATCTATTCCCATTACAGCTAGAGAAAACCCTTTAATGCCAGAGTTTGTCACCCTGAGCAAAGCCTTCCAATGGTTTCACATCTCAAAAGTGGAAGCCACAGTCTACATAATGGCTTTCATTAATCTGTCCCACCCCCTTTATTTCTCTGACCTAATTTGCCTTTAAATCACTCCATTCTGGCCACACTGGCCTCCCTGCTATGTCCCAAGCACACCAAATTTTCTACTATCTTTAGGGTATTGGCTCATTTCTGCCTCTGCATGGAAGAATCTTTCCCTATCTATCCTTATGGCTTGCTACCTTGGTTCCTTCAGCTTTTTGCTCATTTTTCTTGATCACCTGTTAAAACTACAACCCTACATCCAGCACCTTTCTCCTTTTCCTGCTTATTTTCTTCCCAAAGTACTTACAATCGTCTATCATATTATATATTTTTGGGTTTTGATTATTGCCTATCTTCTCCAACTAAGACATAATCTCTGTGGATACAGAAAGTTTTGTAAATTTGATCACTGTATTGATCACTCCTTGGTGCTTAGAGTATTGACAGACATATAGCAGATGCTCAACCAATACCAGATAATGAATGAATAAAGCATAATAATGATTCACAAAATCATTGACTACTATATACTTGTGACTACCAAAATTATACCTGAAAATATTAACTTAAAAAATTTAAAGGCATTTCAAGGAGGTGCTTATTCTCTTGAGCTACATGTTACAAAATGGAATAGGTTACTCAGCATAATTTTTTTCTACTCTCTAGGAATTTTCCTCAACTCTACTCACCCTACTTTAAAATTTTTGTTGCATCTATCATTTTCTTAATCTTTTTTGTCCTCCAAGTCTTGCTTTTGCAAAGCATTACATTCTTGTTTTAAGAATACTGAATAGAGTGTGAAAGTGTATATAAGTGCGTGGTGGGAGAATTCACCAAAATCCCCATATAATTTGAATAAGTATCTACTTCACTTGGGCTCGTGTATGTATTTAGGGGCATTTTTTATATGTTTATATTAGCTTCTCTTTCTTCTGTTTCAAGCTTCCTCAAATGTCTGTTGAACCTTAGTCATCTTCATACATTTAGGAATGAGGTAATAAAAAATCTAATTACATGGGAACGTGTACAAGGGTGCTGGTGGAATTTTTTGGTGGTGAGCTGGTCCTTATGATTGAGAATTCCTACATCCCAGAATGCTGAGGTCTTTGCTCTGGGCACCAATCGCCACACCAGCTGTCCCTGTGCACTCCAGTCAGTCACTCATTTCTGAAGGGAAGAACCCTCCAATATTTTGCCTAAGTGGGTTGATGCTCATTGTTTACCATGTGAAGTAAAAGATTATTGTAACCTTCCATAAACAGATCTTTAATGCTCTTATTTTTCAACTCATTCTTCACTCCTGTTCTTCATCAGACCTGGAATTCCTGAGCTTTGAGCCTCTTCAGGATTCAGTAGGGTAGAACAACTCCTTCCCAGGCCCTAGCCTCCCTGCCATGCTACTTCTAATACCTCTCTCCAAATGGCTTTCTGTCTGCCAGAAAACTGTTGAAAATGTCAAGCACTAATGGTCACCTCCTGCAATCTTCATCATGGTGTGTTTATATGTTTTCAAGCCTGTAACTGATGAGTCTGAGATGTAAAGGACACGGCACCATGTGTCTAGAGTGCAATCATGAACCAAAAATCTTCTCTGCCCTTTCAAGCTGCTGTAAAGTTAAAATGCTAGGAAAATAGCTGGGTGTATACAAATGAACATCAGACTTGTAGGATTATTTTTAAGGGATAATTTGGGGATCAGTGTACAAGAAACTCCTAAATTATTTTTAGAGCATTTGGGAAGATTTTTAAAAATTTAGATTAGTGGGTTATGCCACTGACTAATTAAATTAAGATTTATAGGCAGGATACACACACACTAAAATTTGAGAACAAATTAACTAAAAGGATGATATATGAGAACTCACCTCTTAGTTTGAGTGCTCTTAAAGGAGTTTAAAAGCCTCTGCCTGAAGGCTCAGAGAAAACTCTGTTGCCTATTAAAAATTGGAATGTTTGAGATATGCAAGGTTCAGTACACAAAAGCATGATCTCTTTTAAAAATTTTTATGATTTTAAAACCTTCCCTTAAATATAAATAAAGAAAAGGCATTGAGTTCCCACTGCTTACTTTATAGCCCTGTAGAATTACAGGTGGGGGCATGTTATGTCAATCACATGAAACTTGATAAGATTGCAGATTCTAGGAGACCTACTCAGGGTTTTCGTTGACTCTCTGAGTCAGGCATGAATAACCTGTGCCAATTTTAGTTTCTCCTCTGCTCTCAATCCCTATGCAAACACCAGGGGCTGCTTTAATGTAAACATTCTAAGTACAAAATGCATCATCATGGCCATCTGTTTTTATTACCATTTCTCATGGTGTCTCTGACTTCAACTAATAACGCAAACATCATTTTAAAATTAATCAACAGGGTAGTGTGAATTGTTCTAAGTTAAATTAACATCTCTGAAGACGACTAATGAAAAACATCAATGTGGACAGATGTTTTCATTTGGGGAAATGTGTTACATCCCTTCAAACAAATCCCATAATCTACTCCCACAACTTCTACTGCTTAACAAGTAATCAAGTGAAATATAATAATTTAATTACATTATTTTTCAAACTTATTGTTGTACCACATTGTTCTCATTCAGCTTGGTTTGATGGCCCTTCTAATGTTAACAATGTTAACAATAACAGCTTTAGCTCCAAAGGAATTAAATTTCTGTCACCTAAAATAAACCAACCATTAGATGGATTTTACAATGGTCTTTACCCAAAGAGCAGCAGGTAAACATAACTCAGCTAGTTCCATACAGGACACCCATGGCCTTTACAAACCTAGGAGACCAGCAAATTCTCAGAAGAAATTCTAAAAGTAATATTATCCACTTCTCTTTCCCAGAAATGGCAGTAGCCAGAAAAAACTAATTTGAATTCACGTGTTATGTAATTTATTCTATTAGGTTTAATTTATTCTGTATCAAGTGGAGAATGAAATAAACAGCTGATGGCCTGTTTGTCCCAACAGGATGATACAATTGACTAAAAGATATCCACAAAGCCACGCAAAAGCTAAATCTTCCTTTAATGTAAGGAAAGGATTCAGGCTATAACACTCAGCTTACTACATACACCAGTCATGCGGCAGCACTCCCAGGCAAGGACAGGCTTCCCTGCCTCAAGGCCTCACAAAACATCTATCACTAGGATAACGCCTCTTCGGGGTGAAGATCCACCAAAGCCTTCCAGAAACTGCCTTTACATTTCTTCTGATGGATTTACACTCTCCACCAGCCTCAACTATTCTTGTGCCCACTAGGCACAAGTTAACAGGCAACATCCCTAGCATACTTCTGAGTGTTTACTGCAGGTCAAAGTCAGTTTCCTAGGAACAATTTTCTAGGTAACAGGCACAGGCTTTAGATCTGATGGGATCCAGTCTTCCACTGAGTAATTATCAGATCAACATAGTCAGTCTTAAATGAGGCTCCATCTTCTCAAGAGCATAATTTGTTTAGAGTGATGGGTGAAGGTGAGGAGGACACTAAATTAACCTAAGCTCTCTGTCACTGATACTTTCTATCCTTTAATTGCATAAAACAGTCAAAAGAGGAAAGGAAATGAATCAATTATGTTGTCAAAAGATTGAAAACAAATTCTAAACCAAGCATTAAAAAAACTTAGTTTAAATGGAAGTAATTATTTCCATAGACAATTAACAATACTAATTGTGTACCAAAACAGAACTGCTTCCTTTAACATTACTGAGTACCATGAAAATCATTCCTACCCTGAAAAATATAAACGCAATTAAATTTTTTTAAATGAGCTCTTACAAGGGTCTCAATTGCTTTGCTAGACTACTATTACTGTGTCTCCTAAGACTTACATGTTGAAGCCCCAACTCCAGGACCTCAGAATGTGACTATACTTGGAGATAGAGTCTCTAAAGAGGTAATTAAAGTGAAATAAGTTATATGGGTGGGTCCTATTCAATCTGACTGGTGTCCTTATAACAAGAGAAAATTTAGACACACAAAGAGACGATAAGGATGCTGGTGCACAGCAAAAAAGCAGCTGTCTGTGAGCCAAGGAAAGACGCCTCAGAAGAAACCAACTCTGCCAACATTTTGATCTGGGACTTCTGGCCTTCAGAACTGTGAGAAAATAAATTTCTGTTGTTTAAGCCACCCAGTCTGGGGTCTTTGTTATGGCAGCCTGAGCTGACTAATATAACCCCCACTCACTCAACAAATATGAGCTGAGCATGATCCTGGGCTGGGTGGGTGCTAGCTACTGGGTTGGGTGCAGTGCTGGGCGATTGCTCCCCTTCCAGCTGCTCAGTGCATTACAGAAACACTTTCAGTGTGATTCTCAATTACTAAAACATATATAAAAATTGACAAAGTTTTTCAACTTCCCACCAAGAACAGCTATCTTCCTTAATCTATCTTAGATTTACCTCATATGCTTTTTATTCTCATGAAAATTATCCAACTCATTAAGTCCAACCTTTCTAATTACTTCCTTCTTCGCGGCCTATTTTGATTTTGATTTGACTTTTTCAGCCCTAAATCCCACCAGTTTTGAGTGACTATTCTTCCCTGCTGAACTATAAAGAAGTGGCTCACAACCTGTTTTTAATGACATACATAAAAATAAAATTTTCACAAAAGCGAATTTCAGAACATCTTTATGGGGTTTGGTGGAAAAGTGTTGCATTTTCTTTGTATTTTATGATTATAATATAAATAAAATGCAAAGTATTAGGGAAGATTTTAAATATTGAGTATAAGTGAATTTTCAAAAAATGTTTTCAAAACTTTTAATAGGAAGCATGAAATTTCTTCTGTAGACATAATGCTTTAGTATATGGTTTTATGTTTGAAATAGCTATAAACAAATCCTTGTCAAGACTTCTTAATGATGATCTCCTTAAATTTTTCATAGTGATACAAATGAAAAATTTTGTTCACACAAGAAGGAAGTAGTAAATGAATATATATTGTTTGTATTTTGATTGTTGGAAATGGCTTTCTCACAGAAGTATCAGAATTCAGATAATTCTGTCTGTTTAAATTAAATTTCAAAGGTACAATCAGTCTTTAAAAACATCTTTGATCTTTTTTTATGACAAATATAACAGTGAACATTCTTGTGGTAATGCTGATTTTAAACCTTCAAGTATTTTAAGATTTTTTTTTCCTTTTTCTCCCCAAAGCCCCCCGGTACATAGTTGTAAATTTTAGTTGTGGGTCCTTCTAGTTGTGGCATGTGGGATGCTGCCTCAGCATGGTTTGATGAGCAGTGTCATGTCCGAGCCCAGGATTCGAACCAACGAAACACTCGGCCGCATGCAGCGGAGCGTGCGAACTTAACCACTCGGCCACGGGGCCAGCCCCTAAACCGTCAAGTTTTTAAAATATTAAAGATTTTTCTCGAGCCTACACAGATGTTGTTTTGCTCATCTTAATTCTTTAGGATTCAAACTTCTCCACTAACTCTATCAGTACCCATTAAAATATTTTAATTAAGCTCCTCAGAAGCTGAAAAAAACATCAGTCAAGTGCAATACTTTGAAAGTCAACAACAATCCCTTTAAAAAATGTGCAAAGTGAGACTAATCGGGAAAAAATATTTCAACTTATTTATCCGACAAAGGGTTAATCTCCATAACATATAAAGAACTCACACAGCTCAACAACAAAAAATGAAACAACCCAATCAAAAAATGGGCAGGGGACATGAACAGACATTTCTCCAAAGAAGATATACAGACGGCCAATAGACACATGAAAAGATGTTCATCATCACTAATCATCAGGGAAATGCAAATCAAAACTACACTAAGATATCACCTTACACCTGTTAGAATGGCAAAAATATCCAAAACCAAGAGTGACAAATGTTGGAGAGGCTGTGGAGAAAAAGGAACCCTCATACACTGTTGGTGGGAATGCAAACTGGTGCAGCCACTATGGAAAACAGTATGGAGATTTCTCAAAAAGTTAAAAATAGATATACCTTATGACCCAGCCATCCCACTACTGGGTATGTATCCTAAGAACCTGAAATCAGCAATTCCAAAAGTCCCATGCACCCCCTATGTTCATCGCAGCATTATTCACAATAGCCAAGACATGGAACCAACCTAAGTGCCCAGCAACTGATGATTGGATAAAAAAGATATGGTATATATATATACAATGGAATACTACTCAGCATAAAAAAGGACAAAGTCGTCCCATTCACAACAACATGGATAGACCTTGAGGGTATTATGTTGAGTGAAATAAGCCAGACAGAGAAAGACGAACTTTGTATGACTCCACTCATAGATGGTAGTTAACACATAGACAAAGAGAACTGATCGGTGGTTACCAGGGGAAAGGGGGGGTAGGGGGAGGGCACTAAGGGTGAAGTGGTGTACCTACAACATGACTAATAATAAGGTACAACTGTAATTTCACAAGGTTGTTAACTATCATAATCTTAATTTAAAAAAATGTGCAAAGTGAGAAATCAGCCCCTCCTCTTCCTTCCACTCCTCTCTCTTTCTCAAATACACACACACACACACACACACACACACACGCACACGCACACTATTATTCAATTATTTTATATACTCTTGCATAACTCTCCTTGGGCAACCAATGTACTTCACTATGAAGTAGTGTTCTAATCATATTTCTTTGAATACAGTTGAAAATAGTATTTTAACAGTTTGAATTTTATTATAACCATTTTTATGACATCCTTTAATGTGGACTGTAGATCTATGGACAAACATTGACATATGTGAACATCTCCAATATTAATTAAACAATGTATTTCTGAATTCGAGAGTTTAAAAAGAACTCTTGATATAAATCTCATACATCTTCCTGCAACCTAACATAACCTTCAGTGCCCAAAGATATCCAGTGTTTTCCTAATATTTTATTTGTTTCAAGTATCCCTTTACCACTTTGAACATTTTATTCTCAGTAGTTTGATAGAGAGCTTCTTTGGAACAAACAATAGTCTTCCAAGCATTTGTCTTCAGGGATTCTCAACAGTGTGATATTAAGTACGTACAGTTACTACTTTTGTGAAATTATCTATTTTCAATGAAAGCTTTTTGATGTCCTAATCTTCTGGATTCATGCTGGTTCTCTTATATTTGATACGAATGTCAACAATTTATTAATAAGACTATTTGAAAAGGCAACTTTTCTATACTCTTCCACTCTTTGATATCAAACACAGTATTGAAAAGTTTTTATAAATGCTGGTAAAATTAAAGGTTTGCAGTTATGTGAGGTGTCTTTTTTCTGGCATTAGTAATTAATTCTGAAACTAGTCTTAGGCTTGATTTGACACCATTATAAATAATCTCAAAATAACTTTTTTTATTTTGTACAAACATAGTTTACTTTGCTCCACTGCTTTACTGCCTATCTTTTCCAGGCAAATAAGACATTTAGGAAGACAGAAATTATTGGAAGAGAGAATTAAAGAAGAGAGAAGCTATTTGAGTTATTTCCCATTATGTTGCTCAATTAGTGACAAGATAGTCTACCTTACGAATCAGATAACTTTCTAGCTTTGAGAAAGGAGTTGTACACTTTGGTGAAAAATTAATGTCTATAAATATTAAATTAAATTAAACATAAAGTACTTAAGGAGATTATTGAGAAACAAAGAACTTTAATGATAAACATCGTGACTTAAATAATAATCAGATTGAGGCAGAAAAATGAGAGGGGGAGTCTCTGTGCAATTATGCAAACTTTGACTAAAAATAGAAATGACATACAGAAATGTGGGTGGTACATTTTTGCCCCATTAAGATATAAGACCATCTGCAAAAGGATTCGGTATAATTTGTAGAGCACACCAGAGGAGATGTGGAACTTCTTGTCTTGACCCAAATCTCCAAAGAGCACATAAAGCTACTTTGCCTGATGCTTTTAATTTAGTCTTACTCACAGGGAGACAGGAGATTAGATAATCACCTGGGGTGTGCTTCTGTCCCAGGGTCTGTAACTGCCTCATCATTGTCATACATGCAAAGCCCAGAGCACCAAGAACTCTCATTTAGAAGTATGGTTGATAAGTTTCCAATTTGAATATATCATAATTTCATTAGAATAATAAACAAAAAATGCAACTTGAATTCTAATAATTACTTGAAGCTGAAAATAAAGTATGTTAACTGCTGAAATTGAGTGCCGAGATGTGTACTTATTTACTATGCTCAATGTCATTAACACCTGAATACAGCAGGACACTCATGGTGCTCCCAGCCTCAGGGGTTGGTGAATGCATCAATTTTCAGAGTCAGGATATGGATCTCTTGGCAAAGGAAGGGCAAAGACTTTTTCTAAGCATTCAGGTTAAAAGAAAATTATCTTAAATGTTCTCTGTCTTGTTTATAAGATACAACTCTATATTGACCACTAAATACTATTATATTAAATAGCATCTCAAAGATAAACTAAACCAACCATATTATTTTAACATCTTCAATAAACTTCTCAAACTTATTGTTGTATTAATAGAATGAGGCCTAGAGTTTGTGATCAAATGAGTAACAGAAGGACATAGACATTCTTACATGCTATGAGTAACATTGAACCAGCAGCCAACAACACAGGTCCTAAGATATTTTGACACTTTCACCAGCAGACACAACACAGCTGCTGACATGTACCAGAGTGTCATAAAAAAAAAGCACTAAAGATGAAGAGATCACACAGATGAAAAAACACTTTATTTAACTGGGAAGAAATGAAGTCGGCAAGATTGTGACAAAGTGGGGCAATACAAGCAGAGACAATCGCTTGAACAAAACTACAAGACACACGGCAGATATACAGATCCATCCTATGGAGTACCTAACATATGAGGGGTGAGTGCCAGGACGTAAGGCTACAGACATCGCTAAACATTAGATCATGATAGGTCTTGAATGCCATGTTATGGAGCTAGAACATATTCCAATAAGCCAGTGGTAAAATTGAATGAGAGGAATGTCCTGGTATGATTTGTACTCTAAAAAGATTAAACTGGCAAGAGTATAGAAGACTGACTAGGAAAAGGGAGAAGGGTGTGGTTAGGAGGATGATGTTAAAAGTGAAAGAAGCTTATTAACTGATTTTAATAAAACTGTGGTCACTAGGCCACCTAAGAGAGGGTAAGTGCCCAATTAAAGAAGGAGGTGAAGTTATTCACAGGAAAAATATCAGTAGGTAGAATTGAACAAAACTTGGTGACTGATTTTATAGAGTGAGGTTATGTAAAAGAAAGAATTTCTGCACTATGATGCTTAATCCTTTTTCAGATCACAAAACTCTTTGAAAATCTGAAAAGCCATGACCCTCCCCACAAACACACACAACTATGGAGAACTTCAGAGCTCCACCTGGGGTTGGCGGAGGCCTTCACTGATCCACACCACACCTCCACCACCGCCCCACTCCCCCCCCCCCCCACCAGCCCATTCTTGCTCCCCCGCCCTCCCTTCCACAGCACTGCTCTCAAGCGATGCACTACCTAATACACACCCAGCATGCTAATCTCCATCTCAAAGTTTTCCTCCTGAGAACTCCAACCTGCAACATGGACATTGAAGGGAAGGATGACATTTAAAACTTCCAGCATAGTGAAAGAAGAAAAGACTGAAAGTTTTTAAAGATGCCAACTTAACATCCTGCACACACATACACACACACAGACATCTTTGCAATACAACAGTGAATCAGTAATGGGAACTTTATTAGTGTATTAAATCATATTAACTATATCCAAAAAAACACACATGATTTCAATAGATGCCCACGAATATGTTTAACAAAATTGATCTTCCATTCTTGAATTTTTGAACTCTTAGCAGCACAAGTAGATAGTTTTTTAACTTGCTAAAACTATATGACTCAAAACAAACATCCACATTATGCTTAAGATGATGGATGAAAAACACTTTCTTTAGAGTGAGGAACAAGATAAAGATCCCCAGGATCATCACTATTTGATATTGTTCTCTCTGTACTAATTGAAACAAAAGTAGACAATAGAAAGAAATAAAATACATAAATATTGGAAGGGAGAAGACAAATTTAAAATAATTGCAAATAGTATAGTTCTCTGACAATATAAATTTAGGGTTTTTTTCTTCTACAAATTTATGGTTTAATGTGTACGTGTGTGTACATATTTCATTCATTTGTAAGTGTTAAGGTAGAGAATTTTCCCAAAGGTTACCTAGTTTTTCTAAGATAATTTTTGAGTAATCTTTCTTTCTCCACTGATTTGAAATGTTACTTTTGTCATAAAATACATTTTTCCTTGAGTTAGGTTTTTTTTCACTTTCTCTGTTCCATTCATCTGTCTATTTGTTAATAGATAATGAGAGAAATTAATAAAATAACGTATGTTTGGACAATATGACAAACAAAAATAGGTAAGTTTTCTAAATATTGTTAAGGAATTAAAAAAGAAAAAAGAATTCCACTTAAAATAGCAATTGAAAAGAAAAAAGACCTAAGTATAAACTCGATAATCAAAAAGATACATTAATGTACTTTAAATACCCATTGAGGAACATAAAAGAATATTTAAATAAACCACCTTCTTGTATGAGATGACAATATAAAACATTTGGCAAATCTATCTACCTATTTATCTATCTTTCTATCTATCATGTATGGAATGCAATATAAATTAAAATACCTAGAAGATGTTGAAATTGGACATAAGGATTATACATTTCAATTGGAAAAATAAGGAGGAAAGTCTAGAAATTTCTAAAAGAAGTCAATAATTAAAATAGCTGTTAATGAATTAAAAAAAAACAAATAGACAAACAGATGAATAGAACAGAGAAAGTATAAAAAAACCTAACTCAAGGAAAAATGTATTTTATGACAAAAGTAACATTTCAAATCAGTGGAGAAAGAAAGATTACTCAAAAATTATCTTAGAAAAACTAGGTAACCTTTGGGAAAATTCTCTACCTTAACACTTACAAATGGATGAAATATGTACACACACGTACACATTAAACCATAAATTTGTAGAAGAAAAAACCCTAAATTTATATTGTCAGAGTTAAGATGACCTTTGCAAGCTGGACATAGAACAGATAAGCAACAGTAGCCTTCCTGCTGTTCCTCAGACTCACGAGGCCCACTCCAGCTCAAGGCCTTGCAATTCCTGTCGGCTTTTCCTAGACCTCTCCCATCCACCCTGCCCCAGATAGCCTCAAGGTTTGCTCACTTCCTTCACGTTTTTATTCAAATGTTATATTCTCAGTAAAGCCTCTGTTCTCAAATTTCTACCCATCCTAATCTCCCTATTCCCTTTATTCCTTTTTCATGCATTAATTTTCTCCTAAGCATTGCCACCGCCAAACATATTATACGTTATTTTATTAATTTATCTCATTTATTATCTAACTTCCCCAACTAGCCTGCAAGCTTTATGAAAGCACAGGGTTTTTTTCTGTACTCTTCACTTCTCAATGCCTATGAGATGACCTGGAGCATGCCAAGCGCTCAAAACGTGTGCAATGAAGGAAGGAAGGAATAAACAGTCAAAGGAGTAAGAAGAGGGCCTAGAGAAAACCGGGTCATTGAAACCAGAATGAGGAGGGGTATGACAATAGTGCTGTAAGCTGTTAGATAAGCAGACAAAAGTGCCCATTAGAAAAAAAATTAGCATGTCACTAACGACTTTGGCAGGAGCGTTTGGAAGACAGATTCCCCATAGGTCTCTCATTTCTACATGTGTTGCTAGCAGAGATACTGACTGTCCTTGATTCCAGAATATCTTTTCAAGTATGTTTGTATAGTGAACAGCCTTGGAAGATGGAGCATCTACCCCTGGAGTAAGAGGCAGTTTTGTTTACAATTTTGGAAGATATAGTGTCTTCCCTCTGGAGCAAAAAGGAGGCATGCTCACCACCCATTATAAAAAAAATTGTGAGGGGCCAGCCCCCATGGCCTAGTTGTTAACATCAGTGCACTCTGCTTTGGCAGCCCAGGTTCAGATCCTGGGCGCAAAGCTACACCACTGGTCTATCAAAGGCTATACTGTGATGTTGGTTCACATACAAAATAGAGGAAGACTGGCAACAGATTTTAACTCAGGGCAAATCTTCCTCAGCAAAAAAAAAAAAAAGAAGGAGAAGGAGAAAAGAAAAATTGGGGTTCTCTATTCTTCTATAATGCAACCCACTGAGTGTGCAGGGATCAACTTGCCCTCTTTGTGTTTCCTTATGGGAACTGGGGCTTGAGAATAGGTGTAAAACATGCTGATACTCTCATTGCTGCTAATGCTGTGAAGAATAAATTGTCCTTCAACTCTGGCCCTGGAGTCTATGGCAGGCTAACTTAATAATGTGCAAGTAGGGTAAAATTCAAGACCTTTTACAGTTCTAGATAGACAGATGGCAAAATGACAGGATTTTGTATAGATACACTAGCTTAGCAATGATATAGTCATTTACTTCCACTCTGTACAATACTAAATGACACCCTGGAAACATCATTCAACTTCTTTTCACCTAGATGGTATTCATAAATGCATAATGTTTATACAGGATGATGCACTAAAGTCATTAATCTAGCTCTTATAACCCTTAGCTACAAACAATATACACACTCTGGTTAGGCATATAATCCCAACAGAAGAATGAGAGATATTTGAAACAGAATTTACCAGACTCCCTGAGTATGAAACAGAGCTGTTCCAACCAATCCATAAAGTCATGTGCAAGAAATAAATGTTTATTTTTGTACGGCACTGAGATTTTTCATATTGTTTGTTATGCAACAATAGCTGGCTGATACAAGACCCAAAATATCAACACTCTCAATGTGATAAAAGTTTATTTCTCCTTTGTGCAATATTCTTGAGGTAGGCAATACAGGGCTAGTATAGTGGCTCTGCTACACAAAGTTATCCAAGGACAAAAGCTCCTTCTATCGTGTTGCTCTACCCTCCCTCCAAAATGACCCTTATCTCTTGTTCTAAGATAGCTCACTACCTTACTCATGTTTCAAAAAATGGGATAGAGGAAGGGTGAGAGAAATGAAATACACTTTCCTTTTAAAAATGTCCCAGATTTTGCATCTGCTAAGTCTCTTTATATCCCATTGGCCAGATATTAGTCATGTGGCCACACCTAACTGCAAGGAAGATAATAAAACTTACTTTATTTTTGGCAGTCCTGCACACAGTTAAAAATCAGGGGCTGTATCTCTGTGAAAGAAGGAGAAAACGGAAATTTGAAAACAACTAGCATTATTTGCCACAGTCTATTAATGTGGCAACCCAAATATTCATCACAACGTCTCTCCTTCACATAGAGTACATTCCTCATCTCCACAAGAGAGAAAATCCCAAAGTCCCATTGGTTACTGCATCCAGTAAAAGTCTCTCATCTCTGGAAGATGTATAGCCCTTTCCATTAAGCACGAATGTAGAGCCTCCTGGTTTGGCAACCTATAAACTAAAACATAAGGTTACTGCCCCTAACACACTCGATACTCAAGGCTTGTGAAGAAAGTGGATATGGCAACATAAACTGCTCCTACTGAGCAAAGGGGGATTGGGAAGCATAGAGCAGTCACTGGGCTACGGCAATAATCAAATCCTCCTAGGCAGGACTTATAGATATTCCCCAATCCAACAACTGAGTAAGTCCTGTGGTTAGTCTCATCTGGAAGCCCCTGTTTCTGCTTTATAGAAAGAAATGTCCATTTTCCTCCAAAGCTCTTGGTTCTACCCTCTGGAAGGTGCTTTCCTATCTTTTCTCCTGCCTTGCTATGAATCAAGTAAGTATTAAAAAGATTGCTCTTCTTGGAGATTACAATGTTTTTGTAGCCTGCTTCTGGCTGGTCCAGATTTGGTGGCCCAGGGATTTCCTAAGAGGTGGGAAAATTACAGGCTTCTACAGGCCACGTTGTTGTTCTGTAGCCATACAATTCCCTCAAAACCTTAGCAAGCTTCCAGGCAATTTGTTTTGGATTAGTTCCATATGTAAGTAACTATAGCCAAAGATCTAATCAAGATGTAGTCTTTAAGCCTGAAGATGCTTGTCCTTTCCTTATTACCCTGTGTGCTTTGCTTACTCCCTCTCTAGATGGAAGCTACATCCAGGCTATCTGAACCATTTTGTTTGTGTGGAAAAGCAATACCCTTAATTTGATTTTGCTTCTGGTCTGGCTCCCAAATCTGGCAGGGCATTGAGCTTATCTCCTACTAAGGCAGTGGCTTTGAAGGTACCAATTATAATCGCTTTGGTTTGGAGTACAGAAGGAGTTGACTTTTTCAACTCTTTATTAAAGGCCTGAAATTATAAAACTCTCAGTAAAATTATTTTGCTAACCCAGCACAAAGAGCCTTTCTTAATAAAACTGTATTCCTTTCCACCTCTGCTTGCAGACCGGCTAACTCTAGCCCAAGTTCATCTGTGTACAGGACTTTGCTAGAAGAACAAGAAGCAGCCAACACACATCAAGATTCTGCAGTTTTCCTATGATTTCCTCTGATGTTATTTATGGCCTCAGCCTGTGGTCTGCCTTCTGAAACACTGCAAGCAACAATTATATCAGTGTTTTTCCTCAGCATATCATGGATTAATCAGCTTTTCACCCTCCAATATCTATGTCTCTGCCTCCTGCCTCCAAACTGCCAAATATATTATGCTACACATCTAGGTTGTGCCACTTTATGCATCCCACTTCTGGTACCAAATTCTGTCTTAGATAGGATGTGGTTTGGAATGTGTAACAGAGATTCAAACACAGTACATAAAGAAAATAGAGGGCCAGCCCTGATGGCCTAGTGGTTAAATTCAGTGCGCTCCACTTCAGCGGCCTAGGTTTGGTTCCCGGCCACGGACCTACACCACTCATCTGTCAGTGGCCATGCTGTTGTGGTGGTTCACACACAAAAAGAGGAAGACTGGCAACAGATGTTAGCTCTTCCTCATCAAAAAAAGGAAGGTTGGTAATAGATATTAACTCAGGGTAAGTCTTCATCAGCAAAAAAATATAATAATAATAATAGAAGTTCAGTCCTTTCACATTACAGTCTGGAGGTGGTGGTCGAGGGCTCTTATGAGGGACCTAGGCTCTTTCTATCATGCAGCTCTGTTATCTCTGAGATATTGCTCTTATCCACATGATGCAAGATAACTGGTCACCACAAACACTTTTCAAACAAGGATGGGGGAAAAGGTGGCAGAGGGGCAACTCTTTCTCCTTTTAAGGAAAGTCTAGAAGCTGCACATATCACCTCCAAAGGAGCTTGGGAAATGTAGTCTTTACTCAGTCACCACAGGTCCTGCTATAAAACAAGAGCCTTTTAATTATAAAAGGGGAGAACGGAAATCAGAGAATAAAAAATAGTCCTTGCTACAACCTTAAAACAAGAGACATTATTTATTTGGACCTAACATGTTGGGTATTGTGAATGAATATTTATAAACACAACAAGAACTAAGTTGACTAGAACACTATTTTAAGAACTGCTGGTCTGATGATATTTATAGAGTATTTTACAAAGTGTAAAATCCAAAACATAAATTTTGGTAAAAGTAGATGTAAATTTACAGTGTACCTTTTGCATTAAACGTCTGATACATAATAGGAATTTGATAAATAATTTTTGAATGAAAGACTGAATGAACTGACCAATTAAGAAATATTTATTCAGCACTTGCTATGAGGCCATATCTGTGTTACACACCAAAGAAATTAAAAATGACATATGATTCCATAATGGAAGACGGCAGACAATTTACTTGATGAAATTGGCAACATGGAGCATCGGATACATCTAATAAAGGTATAAAATAATAATATTATATAAGTAATAACTATCATAATATAAATGATAAATATAATAATTGATAAATTTTCAACAAAATTCCCAATAATTGTACAGAAAGTAAAGCTTTTCTAAATTAAATTTTTTTCTTAGAACAATTTTATAATTTCAAATAAAATACAGAAATTGGGTATTCTCTTTATAACTTGCTTTGAATGAGAAAGTTACCCCAAGGGCAAAAGCACTAATTGGTATTTATTTATGTAACTTTTATATTATGCCAAATTGGTAAGCAGATACTCCATGCTTAAGATTTTAGTAAAAGTAATTACACATTTGACACGAAATGCAACGTGTAATTATTTGCTTAAGATTGGAATATTTTTCAAGTAATTTGAATCAATGCAAATAAGTGAACTTGTTTACAACTATCAAAGCTATTTGTGCTTTTATGTGAAGAATACAACAATTCATTTCTAGGTTTGAGAAGCTGAGAAAAGAACTTGAAGAAGGACATTTTGTAAGATAAAGTATTCTTCTCGCTTTTCCACAAACGTTTCTCTTTTCTATCCTTCCGTTCCTAGAAGCAGAATTCAGTTATCATCACAGATCGTTTTCAGGAATACATGGCTACAGACATTGGGATATATTCTTTAGAAGGCTGTCCATGTATTAAGGGAAAAGACTTGTCTGCACACATATATAAAATGCTTGTTTTAATCACTCGGGTACATGACACATCCCTATTGTTTCCACTACATAAGACCTTAGGAGAAATCATACAACTTCTGCCTTTAGTGACCCTTTTGTTCTCTATAATTTTGCATATTGGGAAACCAACAGATGAACAGAATGAATTAAGGGCAATAGGTGGTGGGAAACAACTGCTCAGTACCTGTCATGCCACGCCAAGAAGAGATATTTTTTAAAGTCTCTTGATGAGAGTACATTTTTGTTATTTGAGAGTTGACAGTCATTTAGTGCTCTATCGGGCACATAAGATGAGCAAAGAAGCTGAGAAATATTTTTATTAAAAATAAACATTGATGAAAATATTCTGGCAAAGATGGCAAGCTAGGCACACTTCTTCCCCTCCATCCAACTCCAGATTCCCATGAACATGCACAAAAGTATATAAAAAAATAGGGTGTTCATTGTACAAGAAACGGAAACTTTGTGCCAAAAACTATAAAGACTTTCTTTTAGAAATAGCACAGGTGAGAAATGAAAGAAAGAACTAAATGCTGACTCCCAATATTTTTAAAATAGTTTCCATCTTCATTTTCTTTTAGATTTTTCTATCTATCTTTACAAGTGAGATTCAAACATTCCTTCATTTATCCAACAAATACTTACTATGTTCTCTTAGTAAACCAGGCACTGTTCTAGACTTTGATATTCAGAAAACATTCCTGTTCTCACAGAGCTTACAATTTACAGCCCCGGAAAACAAGAAACAATTCTGTGAATGAGGCTCAGCATCACAGGCAGTAGAGGAGAGCCATCTAGAGCCATGGTTGGCAGCAGCAGCTGGGACACTCGCTAGAAGAGCAAGTCACTGCCAGAACAGAAGAACTTTTGCAGCTACATATCAATGGCATTCAATGGTTACCGAGCTGTCAGCAGCAGAATTCAAATTGTAGGGTTAATGGGCAGTGATCCCAAAGGAAGAAGCTTCTTTATGATGTCCAGGCAGCCAACCCCTCAGGAAGACTAGACAGATTGTCCACATAACCAAGTGACTGCCAGTCTAAACAGAGAGCTAGAAATAGGAAACTGACCCTAATGCAGTGGCTTCTCCAAGTCTGTTAAGAAAAATGAAGAAGGAGGAGGAGGGGGAGGAGAAAAAGGAAGGAAGGAAAAAGGTAAGGAGGGAAGGAAATAGTGAGAGAAGAAGGAGGGACGGGAAACCCTGCAGAGATGTGGTTCCTCTACTGCTGGAGCCTCACATTCCATTGAAGACCTACTACGTGCCAGGTACCATTCCAGGCCCTGAACAAAACAGATGAAAATTCCTGCCCATGGAGCTCACATTCTAGTGGAAGAGTAGCTAGCAATAAGCACAAAGTAAGTAAAATATATATGGTATGTTAGACAGGAATAAATTCAATAAAGAAAAACTTAACAAGCAACATAAATAGGGAAGAGACAGCCATTGTGAGGGGAAGGGAGTGTTACTGGGGGGAAAACAGTGTAATTTTTAAATGGATTGGGCAGGGAAGGTCTCACTGAGGTGAGTTTGGGAACAAACGCAGTGGATGTAAGGGAGTGAGCAATAAGAATATCTGGGAGATGAAATTTGCAGCAAAAGGCCCTGAGGCTGGACCATATATGTAGCATGGGAGGAAGAGCAAGAAGTCTAGAATGGCTAGGGCTGGGGAAAACAAAGAGTAATGTGATCAAAAAGACAATGGATTAGAGATGTGTTGGAAGGGAAAGAGAAGTGAATGATAACTCATAGATTTGCAGCTAGGGTTACCATTTACTGAAATGGAAAATACTCCAGGACAAGCTGATTTGGGAGTGTAGGGGAGGAGGAAATTTTCCTCTACCTTTCTGGGTTATTCTGGCTGGTCTAAAACTTAAATTGACATGAGACAGAATAACAGGAAAAAATCAAACAAAGTTTGATAACATGTATACAAGGGAAAAGCCCAGGAAAATGGATTAACTCACCAAAATGGCCAAAGTCACCACTTTAAATACCATCTTCAGCTAAAGACAAAAGAGGATGTTGAGGGTAGTGGTTTGGAACTTCACAGGAGAGGAAGGCAATTCACTTGAAGATGGAAAAGCAAATTCTTGGTAAACAAATGTTTGCCATGCCTTGCAGAGATAACAGGACCTGAAGAGGACTTTGATCAAAGGGACCTAGCTAGATTCCTCTCTGTCTACCACACCCAGTTCATATTATACTATAGTTATCTATGCTGATAGCTCCTTCCTGGAAGAGGTTGTCTATCTTAAATTCTTTTAGGCAGTTAGGGGGAAGGTCAAAGTTCCTTCCTGAGTCTTTTGTTCTTATGAATAATCAAGCAAAAGAGACACATTTTGGGGTAGCAAATTCTGCTCCCCTACTGAAGGGACAATCAAGAGTTTATGTGTCACAGATATTCAAGAAGATATTCAGAGTAAACAATTTGCTAATGAATCTGGAGACCAGGGAGAGGTCTGAGATGGAGACTAATGAATAGGCAGTTGTCACAGCAGATAATGTATTTAAAGCCATGCTAATAAATACAATCATCAAGGACGCAAAAAAGACAAGCAGGAGAAGCTCAAGGACAGTCCTGGAACTCTTCAACATTAAGAAATTGAGAAGATGAGGAGGAACCAGCAAAGGAAAGAGAGAATGAAGAGCCAGGGAAGAAAATCTAAGAAAATTTCAAAGCCAAGTGAAGAAAGCGTTGCAAGATAGAGAAAAAAAATCAGCTGTGTCAAGTGCTGCTGAAAGTCAAATAAGATGAGGACTTGAGAACAGCTCATTGGATTTTTTTGGTATGTTTCTTGTCTTCTCTCCCACTGTACCATAAACACCATGATGGCAGGAATTTTTCTTAGTCATTAATAAGTTCTGAGGGACTAGACAGGGCCTGGTACATAACTCATGTTCAATAAATTTATATTCATAAATGAATGAATTTCAGTTATGAATATAAATATAAAAATCTAAAAATACAATGTGATGTGGGTTTGGAAAGCCGAGAAGTGGAAAGAAAGATTTCTTAGACTCTCAAGGTCTGGTAGTAGTGCTCCTTTATTCAGGGAATAGCATGGAATAGCATGAGGACAGGACCCATGGGCAGTGAAAAGCTGCAATGGGTTGAGGGTAGGGCTAAATTTATAAGGCATAGGTAAGTGAGTTAATTCTTTACAAGACAAAGGAAAGATCACGTAAAAAAGTCATTAAAATGGTATCAGTGCAGGTGGGGTCTGGTTATCGGGTGGTCATATAACTTTGGACACGAGTCCAGTCAAATCAGGTCAGGATGTCCTATACTTCCCAGAGGATGATACAGATCAATATGTAAGGCAGGACGCCATGGGCTACTCTCCCTGGTGCAGCCTTGATCCACACCAAAATCTGAAATATTTTATGATGGTAAAATGTTTATAAACATTGTTAGATGAAAAAAATGTAGAACTTTGCTATAAAGCTTCAGGTTCTAGATGGTACCAATTTAAATTCAAAATTCAGAAAGAGTGATAGTATATAGGAAAGAAAACTTGGAAATAAAACATTTGGATAACAAAATTGGGTTCCTAATTTCTGCTTTAGCATCCAGATTATTCTTTTACCTAAACCTTACACATTTACAAATATGGCCATTTTACACAATGTTTTGCAATGATACATTACAAATTATAGCTCTTAATCCCAAATCAACTTCTTTCAAAAGCAATATTTAATTCTATTAAAAGACACTGAAGAACTCCACTAGAATCACATTAGTTATTCAACACCTCATAGTCTGCTCATACTCTTAAAGTCAGATTTTATATTCATGCTGTAATAATCAGAGTCTATACTATGTGAATGAGGTATAGGATTTCCATAAAGCAGAGGTTATAACTCAAAACAACCAGATTTCAGCACTATAGCCACCAAAATAAATTAACAAATGAAAACTGTTGTTGGCATAGTAAGAATGCAACAGTAACATGTTGCTAAGTGAAGTTAAAACAGCTTCTACTTAGATTTTATACCGAGATATACAGGTTAGATATTTCTATAACTATATCTTACCAATAATATAATTGTCTAAGATGTTTCATATTCTCAAAGATACAAACTTAATGTGTGTATTTTCTCACCAATTTTTAGGCAAAATAGTACTTGAGTCTTTCAATTAAATGTGTCATATTGTTTCAACAAGGCTAATAAAGAGTCATCTTATTCAGATAAATGACACTAGAGCAATTAGTTAGTCCCAGCTGATGACTGATTTTATAATATTACTTGAATATTGGGTGGGATGCATGGAAACCTACCAGAATTTTCCTAGGCGATTTGCCAGAGAGAATTCTTGTCAAGAAAAACAGTACTGTGATTTCAACTTTGAACTCTGAACTGTACATTGTGTGAACTTGTCAAATACTCATCCCACAAATAACCTCATGCTCTTTCTGAAAAGCTTGCCAAATGCAATGAATCTGATTTAGTGGAAAAAATGTTTAAGGCCAAGAAAAATACACACATTGTGTATAGAGTGTCAATAATTCTGGAAATATTAGTTTACCCCTATTCATGATTTCACTTTAAAAGAATGCAGTGTTGTGTCTGCTAAAATATTTTTACCATAATTAGTTCATTCTTCTCCCAAGGAAACATTTTCTTCATATGTTACTACATTTGCACATTATTCTCTTAGAGTAATTAATTCAGCTGGTTAAAACACAATGGTACTAAGATCAAGGTTTCAGACCTTCAAGGTTTCTTCTGCACCCTCAGCCATTCCCCATTCCCATGCAGATGACTTAAATTATTAAAATTACACCCGGTGACCTAAATCCTATCCACATCACTTTATAGAATATAGATAAGGAATGGTCCTTGCCTGCTTTCAATGTAGAACAGACTTCTGTGTGTGTGTGTGTGAGGAAGATTGGCCCTGAGCTAATATCTGTGCCAATCTCCCTCTGCTTTATGTGGGATGCTGCTACCATGTGGCTTGACGAGTGGTACCAGGTCCATGCCTCAGATCTGAACCTGTGAAGACTGGGCCGACAAAGTGGAGCACTTTGGAGAAAAAAAAAGTGGAGAACTTAACCACTATGCCATCAGGCCAACCTCTAGAATAGACTTTTTATAACAATATACTAGATGGATAGGGATAGAAGCAGAATAAAAGTACAAATTTTAGAGGAATGACATCAGCATCATGGCAGAGTGAACTTTCCCAGTAATCGTGCGCCTCCACCACACAATGAAAAAGACATTCATCCTCTAACAGAGGACATCCAAACACAAAACAAAACACGTCAGAAAGACCCACGCAGCCATATGATGGAGGGTGGAGAGGCTGGAGCCCCCCTCGGAGGAGGAAGAACAGGGTAAGAGAAAACTTCACTCCCTCCCTAAAAGACTGTGATCCAGGACTGCAGGCAGCCTCCAAGAGGGAAGGAACAGGGAAGAAGATGTTCCTTCATGGGAACGTCAAAGATCCCCAAGGGCCCTTGCAGCCTAGAGGGAAGCCCTCTATGGAGATGAAAGCTACTGCAGGGGTGACATCATCAAGCCAACACCCCAGGGGAGCAGATAGGGAGGGCAGAGCAAGAAACCCCTGAGAGCAGGCAGAAGAAAGCACTCCTCCCCCTTACCCACCCAGGGCCAGCTCCTGTACCTGGGATCTCAGCAGAACTGAGAGGGCTCAGAATATGCAGCTCTTGACCCCCACCCAGTGGTGATAGCCAGTAACTGCAACCAAATAATACCATGATGCCCAAAAACAGAGCCACACCCTCTAACAGTATCAAAACTTATTTTAAATCTCTAGACCAGAGAGAAAATGACAAGTACCCAGAAATCAGTCCTGAGGTCAGAGAAATATGTAACCTAAATGACAGAGAATTCAAAATAGCCATCATCAAAAAACTAAAGGAGTTAAAAGAGAATGTAGAGAAACAATTCAATGAGTTCAGGAGCTACTTCACAAAAGAGACTGAAACTATAAATAAGAATCAATCAGAAATATTGGAGATGAGAGACACAACAGAAGGCATAAAACAAAATATGGACTCCAAGAATGCTCAAGTGGACATCATAGAGGAGCAAAGCAGCACAAAGGAGGACAGACATGTTGAAATGTTCAAGATGGAGGAGGAGAGAGAACTAAGACTAAAAAGAAATGAAGAAATCTCTGAGAAATATCCGACTCAATTAGGAAACACAACATAAGAATTATAGGTACTCCAGAGGGAAAAGAAAAGGAGAATGGAGCAGAAAGCTTGTTCAAAGAAATAATAGCAGAGAACTTCCCAAAGCTGGGGAAGCAGACAGAAACCCATGTGGAAGAGGCTACCAGATCTCCTAAATATGTCAATGTAAAAGGACCTACTGCAAGGCATATAGCAGGGAAACTGGTAAAAGTGAATGAGAGAGAAAAAATAGTAAGGGTAGCAAGGCAGAAAGAACAACCTACAAAGGAACCCCCATCAGGCTGTCAGCATGTTTCTCTGCAGAAACCCTACAGGCTAGAAAAGACTGGGATGATATATTCAAATCTTTGAAAGACAAAAACTTTCAGCCAAGAATACTCTATCCCGCAAAAATATCCTTCAGATATGATGGAGAAATAAAAACTTTCCCAGATAAACAAAGGCTAAGGGAGTTCGTAGCCACGAGACCCCCACCGCCATAACAAATCCTCAAGAAGACCCTCATACTTGAAAAAAAAAACAGGAGAAAGGGGTTACAAAGCATGGAGTAAGGAGATAGATAGACAAAATCAGAAAATTGTAGGTATACATCAGAACAGGTTAACAAATACACAAGAATAGCATTAAAGATAAATGGAAGGAAAACACCAAAAACAAAGATAATCTTGCCACTTTAACCACAGACTGGCAATACAAGATGGAATAAGACGTGAGAAAAACAACTTAGGAGGGGAAGAGGAAAGGGACTGAATTGGTTTAGTCTAAGGAAATAAGAGGCAATCAGAAAATGAACTATCTTATCTATGAGATTTTTAATACAAACCTTGTAGTAACCACTAAACAAAAAAGCAGAACGGAGACACAAATAAGGAGAAAACAAAGAAACATAACATAAAAAAACTACATAACTCAATTGGTAGACCAAAATACACAGGACAAGAAACAAAGGAAATGCAGGAGAACCAGAAAATGAGTGAGAAAATGGCAGCATTAAGCCCTCATATATCAATAATCACCTTAAATGTAAATGGGTTGAATTCTCCAATAAAAAGAAACAGAGTGGCAAGATGGATTAAAGAACAAGACCCAAAAGTATGCTCCCTCCAGAAAACACATCTCAGCTCCAACGACAAACACAGGCTCAGAGAGAAGGGATGGAAGATGACACTGCAAGCTAACGGCAAACAAAAGAAAGCTGGTGTCACAATATTTATATCAGACAAAGTAGACTTCAGAATAAGACAGGCAAAGATAGACAAAGAGGAGCAGTAAATAACGATTAAAGGGACACTCCATCAAGAAGACATAACACTTATAAATATCTATGTACTCAACACGGGAGCACCAAAGTACATAAAGCAACTATTAACAAACCGAAAAGAATATATTAACAATAACACTACATTAGTAGGGGACCTCAACACCGCACTCACATCAATGGATAGGTCATCCAGACAGAAAATCAACAAGAAACTAGTGGAATTAAATGAAAAGTTAGACCAGATGGACTTCATAGACATATATAGAACACTCTGTCCAAAGACAGCAGAATACATATTCTTCTCAAGTGCACAGAGAACATTCTCAAGGATAGATCATATGTTGGGAAACAAGGCAAGCCTCAATAAATTCAAGAAGATTGAAATAATAACAAGCATCTTTTCTAATCACAATGCTATGAAGCTAGAAATGAATTACAAGAAAAAAGCTGAGAAAGGGACAAAGATGTGGAAGCTAAACAACAGGCTATTGAACAACTTATGGATCATTGAAGAAATTAAAGGAAAAATCGAAAAATATCTGGAGACAAATGAAAATGAAAACATACCATACTAACTAATATGGGATGCAGCAAAAGCTGTATTAAGAAGGAAATTCATCGCAATAAAGGTTCACCTTAACAAACAAAAAAAATATCAAATAAGCAATCTCAAACTACACCTAATTGAATTAGAAAAAGAAGAAGAAACAAAGACCAAAGTCAGCAGAAGGAGAGAAATTATAAAAATCAGCAGAAAAAATAAATGCTATTGAAACAAGAAAGGCAGTAGAAAGGATCAATGAAACAAAGAGCTGGTTCTTTGAGAAGATAAACAAAATTGACAAACCCCTAGCCAGACTTACAAAGAAAAAAAGAGAGAAAGCTCAGATAAAATTAGAAATGAAAGAGGAGAAATAACAACAGATATCACAGAAATACAATGGACTGTAAGAGAATACTACGAAAAGCTATATGCCAACAAAGTGGACAATCTAGAAGAAATGGATAAATTCTTAGACTCTTACAACCTCCCAAAGCTGAACCAAGAAGAAATAGAGAATCTGAATAGATCAATCACAAGTAAAGAGATTGAAACAGTAATCAAAAGCATCCCAAAAAACCAAAGCCCAGGACTAGACAGCTTCCCTGGAAAATTCTACCAAACTTTCAGAGAGGATTTAATACCTGTCCTTCTCAAGCTATTCCAAAAAATTAGGGAAGATGAAAGCTTCCTAACACATTCTATGAGGCCAACATCACTCTGATACCAAGGCCTCACAAGGACAACACAAAGAAGGAAAATTACAGGTCAATATCACTGATGAACATAGATTAAAAAATCCTCAACAAAATATTGGCAAACAAAATATAGCAATACATCAAAAGATCAGACATCATGATCAAGTGGGATTTACACCAGGGACACAGGGATGGTTCAGCATCTGCAAATCAATCAATGTGATACACCACATTAACAAAATGAGGAATAAAAACCACACAACCATCTCCATAGATGCAGAGAAAGCATTTGACAAGATCCAACAGCCATTTATGATTAAAAAAAAAATTCTAACAAAATGCAGATGGAAGGAAATTACTTCAACATAACAAAGGCCATATATGAAAAACCCACAGCCAACATCATACTCAATGGGGAAAAAGTGAACACCATCCCTCTGAGAACAGGAACAAGACAGGGATGCCCACTCTCACCACTCTTATTCAACATAGTACTGGAGGTTTTGGTGAGAGCAATTAGGCAAGAGAAAGGAATAAAAGGAATCCAATGGGAACTGAAGAAGTGAAACTCTCACGGTTTACAGACAACATGATCTTATATAAAGAAAACCCTAAAGAATCTGTCAGAAAACTATTAGAAATAATTAACAACTACAGTAAAGTTGCAGGGCACAAAATCAACTTACAAAAATCAGTTGTGTTTCTATACTCTAATAATAAACTTACAAAAAGAGAACTCAAGAATACAATTCCATTTACAACCACAACAAAAAGAATAAAGTATCTAGGGGCTGGCCCCATGGCTGAGTGGTTAAGTTCGCACGCTCTGCTGCAGGCGGCCTAGTGTTTCATTAGTTCAAATCCTGGGCGTGGACATGGCACTACTCATCAAACCACGCTGAGGCAGCATCCCACATGCCACAACTAGAAGGACCCACAACGAAGAATATATAACTATGTACCGGGAACTTTGGGGAGAAAAAGGAAAAAAGTAAAATCTTAAAAAAAAAAAAGAATAAAGTATCTAGGAAGAAATTTAACCAAGGAAGTAAAGGACTTATACAATGAAAACTATAAGACATTATTGAAAGAAATAGATGATGACAGAAAGATATGAAAAGATATTCCACACATATGGATCAGAAGAATAAACATGGTTAAAATGTCCATACTACCCAAAGCAGTCTACTGATTCAATGCAATCCCAATCAGAATCCCAAAGACATTCTTCATAGAAATAGAACAAAGAAACATAAAATTCATATGGGGCAACCAAAGACCCTGAACTGCTAAAGCAATACTGAGAACAAAGCTGGAAGCATCACAATCCCTGACTTCAAAATATACTACAAAGCCATAGTGATCAAAACAGCATGGTACTGGTACAAAAACAGGCACACATATCAATGGAACACAACTGAAATCCCAGAAATAAAACTACACATCTATAGACAGCTAATCTTCAACAAAGGTGCCAAAGAACATACATTGGAGAAGAAATAGTCTCTTCAATAAATGTTGTTGGGAAAACTAGACAGCCACATGCAAAAGAATGAAAGTAGGAGGAAGGTGGGCATGGATGTTAGCTCAGGGCCAGTCTTCCTCAGCAAAAAGAGGAGGATTGGCAGCAGATGTTAGCTCAGGGCTAATCTTCTTCAAAAAAGAAAAAAAAAAGAATGAAAGTAGACCACTATCTTGCACCATACACAAAAATTAACTTAAAATGGATCCAAGACTTTAGGTAAGAGATGAAACCATAAAAATCCTAGAAGAAAATATAAGCAGTATACTCTTTGACATCAGTCTTAGAAGGATCTTTTTGAACACTATGTCTACTTGGACAAGGGAAACAAAAGAAAAAATGAACAAGTGGGACTTCATCAAACTAAAGAGCCTCTGCAAGGAAAAAGAAATTAGGATCAAAACAAAAAGACAACCCACAGTACAGAGAAAATATTTCCAAATCATATATCTTACAAGGTGTTAATCTCCACAATATATAAGAAACTCATACAACTGAACAACCAAAAAACAAAGAGCCCAATCAAAAACTGGGCAGAGGATATGAATAGACAGTTTTCCAAAGAAGATATACAGATGGCCAAGAAACACATGAAAAGATGTTCAACATCGCTAATCATCAGGGATATGCAAATGAAAACTACACTAAGATACCACCTTATGCCTGTTAAAATGACTATAATCACTAAGACTAAAAATAACAAATGTTGGAGAGGATGTGGAGAAAAGGGAACCCTTATACACTGCTGGTGGGAATGCAAACTGGTGCAGCCACTATGGAAAACAGTATGGAGACGCCTCAAAAAAACTAAAAATAGAAACACCATATGACTCAGCTATCCCGTGATGGGCTATCTACCCAAACAAGTTGAAATCAACAATCCAAAGTAACACATGCATCCCTATGTTCATCGCAGCACTATTCACAATAGCCAAGACATGGAAACAATCCAAGTGCCCATTGGCTGATGACTAGATAAAGAAGATGTGGTATATATATACAATGGAATACTACTTAGCCATAAAAAAGACACAGTCATACCATTTGCAACAACATGGATGACCTGGAGGGAATTATGCTAAGTGAAATAGCTGGACTAAGAAATACAAACACCATATGATTTCACTCATATGTGGAATCTAAACAAACACATGGACAAAGAAACAGTTCAGTGGTTACCAGGGGAAGAGGAGTGGGGGGTGGGTACAGGGGGTGAAGGGGAGGACTTTTGTGGTGACAAACAAGAAATAATGTACAACTGAAATTTCACAATGATGTAAACTATTATGAATTCAGTAAAAAAAAGTACAAATTTTATAGAATTAAGAGTCAAACTAGAAAAAAAGAAATTAGAAATAAAAAGACACTCATTAATTGGAAGAACTATAATATAGAGCCAAGGAACAGCATCAGAATAGATGTCAGAAGGAACAAGAACAGGCGTAAGTTGTAGGGCTGATCAACAAATGCTGCCAAAAATGCATCTATTCAATTTCTGTTATTTTTATTGGGCCACCAGCTTCTGCAGTGGCTTGCTAGCATGTTAGGTTTATTAATTATCTTCTGAGAAATGTAAAGTTCAAAAGAAGGGCTATCCCTTAAAATCACCTAATGATTCTTTTTGTTTCATAGTATCTAATATGTGGCAAATAGTAGCTATTTAATAACCATTTGTGAATATAAATAAGTTTAATAAAATAAGTACATCAGGAATCTGAAGCAATAATGAAAAGTTTGAATCTGCTACTAAATATAAAAAAGTAAAGAATATACCTTCTCCTGCCCTTTTATACAAATTCTAAGAATTATAGGTAGTTGAAATAAAAATAAAAAGTCCTAAATGCCTTCCCCAATATATTATTATGTATCTTCCTATCTCGTTTGGATACTTAAATTGCTATTTAATGCAGCACCCTGATTTGGGGGCAAAAAAAAAAACAATATTAATGGTGGAAACTCCCTTCTATAGAGGAGTGGTCTTAATCTTTTAGAGATGACATAACTCTTTGAAGATCAATTTTTTTTTCTTTTTGTTTTGAGGAAGATTAGCCCTGAGCTAACATCTGTGCCCATCTTCCTCCATTTTATATGTGGGAGCCTACCATAGCATGGCTTGATAAGGTACGCAGGTCTGCTCCCAGTTTCTGAACTGGCCAACCCCGGGCCACCGAAGCACAGCACGTGAATTTAACGGCAATGCCACTGGACCGGCCCCTGAAGATCTAATTGTAAAACAATGAGTTCTTTCTACAGAAATGTGCTTATCTTACACAAAATGTCATACCTAATTTTGGGGCTGTTGGTGCCATTCATTGAAACCTGAAAAGGTCCATGGGATAGAGGTTAAGAAAACTTCCTATAGAGGAGATGGATAGTAAAGTTACAGATTTGTTTTGTTTGTTTGTTTGTTTTGTTTATTTGTGGGTTGTTTTTTGTTTTTTGAGGAAGATTAGCCCTGAGCTAACATCTGTCGCCAATCCTCCTCTTTTTGCTGATGAAGACTGGCCCTGAGCTAACATCTGTGCCCATCTTCCTCTGCTTTATATGTGGGATGCCTACCACAGCATGGCTTGCCAAGTGGTGCCATGTCTGCACCCAGGATCTGAACCAGCGAACCCCAGGCCACCAAAGCAGAACATGCGAACTTAACCGCTGCACCACCTGGCCGGCCCCACAGATTTGTTATTACCTTTAAAAGTCCAGGACAAATTAATTACATCAGCGTGTAGTATAATATCCCACACAATATAGGCATCAAATAAATATTTTTAATTTATATTTCCCAAGCTAAAATTGGTTTTTCATAGGTATTAATAGATTCAAAGTTATTAATTGCTGATATGCAAATTAAAATAAAATATGTTGGAGAGGAATTAGATGGTTAAATAAGCTTGGGTTATTACGAAGAATTATGTAGTTAAATGCTAGATTAAACAAAGTTAATCAGATATTTCTTTAGTGTACAACTTTTGAGAGTTGTTACTATATAAATATACAAAAGTAAGATAGATTATGTAGCATTTCCTCAACTTCTTTTGACCACAAAGTCCCCTTTTCCTCAAAATACCTGTTGCATGTTGTTGGAAATTACTTAGGATGAGTGTGGTCAGAGCTACAATTGCTTTTACTAATATTGAATTTTTAATGGAAATAAATCTACATTTAATCTACATTTTACTCTTCTTGAAAGAAACCAAGATATCAGAATAAAAGAAAATAATATATCTGAGTAGATTTCTTAGAAAATTTCTTGAGACCAAAACAGAGACTTCTGCATCCTCATGCATAGAAGGTCCTCTCTGCATTCTCTGAGAGAGTTCAGAGGGCCAGGCAGGGCCACAGTAACAGTGAGGCAGGCTGAGCTCAGCAGAGAGGGACCACCGAGAGGGCAAGGGCAGAAAGTTTAGTCCACATATTGTGGGGCTGCAACAGCTCTGAGAAATAGCAATTTATAACAATTCCTCCCCTTGGCAGTATTTTCCTCTAATTTTTGCAGATACTATGTGTACTAGCAAGAACCCTGAAGCAAGGACATAGATATTAAAAAACAAACCAATTTTTTAAGTGTTGTATTTGTTTTTGGAACACACTTTGCACTTTGAATAAGAATGGCAAGTTTCTCATAGTTCATAACCCAAACAAAATGAGAAAGAAAGTTTACAGGAAAAAAAACGACAAGAACTAAAAAATTGCCCTGCTCCCCATTGAACTTGACCATCCTCTATATCCCAGCCCTGCTGAGGAGATGACTATCTGATAGTTCCTGAGTTCAGCTGAGTGGCATTGGTATTCGCCCATCTATAGCACTTTTCCTCTGATTTATATTTCATAAGTAACAAGTAGGGCAGTTGAGTGGTAGTTAAGCGAGAATGAAGCAAGGAAGAGGTAAAGCAACATTAGGTCATTGATAGTTGAAGGAAAAATTATAACACTGGTGTGGTTAAATGTGTGTAGAGGAGATATTTAAGATAATTATATTATAGACAAAGGAGAGTAAAAGGATTAAAAGGTAAGTAAGCCTTCTATATTTCACTCAAACTAGAAAAATTATTACACAAGTAGATTGTAAGAAATTATGTATATATAATGAGTATCTACAGCAACCATTAAAAAAGCTATGCAAAAAGACACACTCAAAACCAATATAAAGAAATCGAAAGGAAAATCTAAAAAGTTTTTAAGAAATACACAGGAAAACAGGAAAAATAAAACAAGAAACAAACAGAAAACAAAAAATAAAAGGGCAGACTTAAACCCTAACATATCAATACATAAATGACATGTAAATAGCCTAAATATACTAACCAAAACACAGCAATTTGGCAGAATGAATTAAACAGCATGGACTAACTATATGCTGTCTACAAGAAACTCTCTTCAAGTATAACAATATAAGCCAGTCGGAAGTAAAAGGATGGAAAAAGATACATCATGCAAACATCAATCAGAGGAAAACAGGAACTGCTATATTAATATGAGATAAAATAGACTTCAGAGCAAAGAAAATTACCAGAAACAGAGAGACACATTATCCAGTGATAAAAGGGTAGATCGACCAAGAAGACCACAGTCCTAAAATGAATATGCACAAAGCCAACAAAGCTGCAAATTGTGTGAGGCCCAAACTGCTAGAACTCAAAGGAAAAATAAGTAAATTCAAAAGCATACCCGGAGACTTCAACATCTGTCTCTCGACAAGTGATAAAACAACCAAACAGAAAATCAGTAAGGACATAGAACTTAACACCTGAACACCATCAACCAAGAGAAACTCAGCATTTATAGAACATTCCACCCAACAACAGGAGAATATACATATTTTCAAGTGCCCAAGGAATATATACCAAGACAGACCATATTCTGGGCCACAAAACAAGTCTCAACAATTTAAAAGAATAGAAATCATATGCAGTGTGTTCTCCAACAAGGGAATTAAACTAGAAATCAATCAGAAAGATAACTGAGAAATCCACAAACACTTAGGAACTAAACAACACTTCTAAATAATAAACAAGCAAAAGAGGAAGACTCAGGGGACTCTTCAGTGTAAAAAATACATTGAACTTAATGTAAATGAAAATACAACACATCAATTTGTGGGAAACTGCTAACATAGTGCTGAGAAATTTATAGTGTGAACTGAAGGCAGCGGAAGAAAGGAAAATTCTCAAATCAATAATTTAAGCTCCCACCTCAAAAACCTAGAAAAAGAAGAGCAAAAGCAAGCAGAAGGATGGAAAAAGTAAAGAAAAGAAATCGATAAAATTGGAACAGAATAGAGAACACAGAATGGGCCCACACAAATACACCCAATTGAGTTTTGACAGAAGTACAAAAGTAATTCAATGCAAAAAAAATCACCTTTTCAATAAACAATAGACATTCATAAACTAGAAAACATGAAAGTCGACCTAAGTCTCACTCCTTCTACAAAAGTTAGCTCAAAATGAATCACAGGATATAAAATATAAAACTATAAAACTTTTAGGAAAAAAACAAGAGAAATCTTGTGGATCTAGGATTAGGCAAAGTGTTCATAAACTTGACAACAAAAGCACAGTCCATAAAAGAAAAAAATGACAAATTTGGAACTTACCAAAATGAAAAACTTTTGCTCTGCAAAAGACTGTGTGATAAGCATGAAAAGACAAGCTATAGCCCAGGAGAAAACATTTACAAACCACATATCTGACAAAGGACTATCATCTAGAATATATAAAGAACTCTCAAAACTCAACAGTAAAAAAGACAAAAAAAAATCCAGTCAGAAAATGGGCAAAAGGCATTAGGAGACATGTCAACAAAGAGGATATATAGATGGCAAATACACATGTGAAAAGACGTCCAGTATTGTTAGCCAGTAGGAATGCCTTAAAACCACAATGAGATATCATTATACATCTACAAGAACAGTTAAAATAAAAACTAGTAACACCAGCACCTGCTGGCGAGGATGCAGAGACTCTGGAGCACTCGTACTTTGCTGGTGGGAATGTAAATGGTACAGGCACTCTAAAAAGTTTGGCAGATTCTTAAAAAACTGAAATGTAACTACCATACGACCCAGCAATCACACTCCTGGGTATTATCCCAGAGAAACAAAAACTTACATTCACAAAACAACCTATACAGCAATGTTTATAACAGCTTTATTCATAATGCTCAAAACAACCCAAATATCCTTCAAGGGTGAATGATTGAACAAACTGTGGTGCATCCATACATTGGATAACTACTAAGCAATAAAAAGGAATGAACTTTTTATACACACAATAACCTCACTGAAGCTGCAGAGAATGATGCTGAGTGAAAAAAGCCAATCACAAAGGTTACATATTGTATTATCCCATTTATATAATATTCTTGAAATGACAAAATTATACAAATGAAGAATACATTAGTGGTTGTCAAAGCTTATTAAAGAGGGAGTTGTAGTGTGAGGGAGTGGATGTGGCTATAAAAGGGCATCAGGAGGGATCCTTGTGGAGATGGAAATGTTCTTTTCCTTGACTGTATCAGTGCCAATATCACGGATATAGTGTACTACAGTTTTGTAAAATGTTACCATTGAGGGAGATTGCATAAAGGGTACATGGGATCTCCGTATTGTTTCTTACAACTGCAAGTAAATCTATAAATATCTCAAAACAAAAATTTTAATTCAAGAACATTTGCATAAAAAACAGTAAAGATATTATCAGCCTTTATTATCAACAGAAAATTAAGAGATGCTTGTGGAAATTAATACATAAACCTTAGTTTCTTATATTCAGCTCCATCACCTGTCTCAGTTTTATCTGCATTTTATCTCCGAATTTTGTCTCAACCTCTTCTGCCAAAGGCCCCGTCCAATTCTGTACTTCTAGCTTATTGTATTCCATGTCTTCTTCCAAGAATGCAGTGTGGTCCAGAAAGAAAGCGAGAAATTTATGTACTTTTTAAGTATTTGCTGACCTTTTATCTTCTACTGCAAGGGGATTATTCTAAGTATTTTTAAAAATCCAGTAAGTCACCTATCAGAATAAACACCAGACCATGAAAGGCCAGTACCTTCTTATGGACAGCAGTGTGCTGGTATATATTTAACAAACAGCTTTGCGGGGATCGTGGGGCAGTTTGTAGGGTTTACCAGTTTTAACTCATGAATATTCCTGCCACGTTCTATTTCAAGCTATCAAAGAACTTAGGAAGAGATCTACGCGTTGGCTCTTGTGAGTATATGATACCAAGGAGAATGAGAAACGAATGTTAAACTCCCTAAGATTCTGACCTTCAAGCTTTAAAACTTGTAAGGAAACTAGCAGGTCTTTGTGAATTGAAACAAACTTAGGTGACGTTTAATTAAACAAGAAGGCCATTCAACTGAGGTGGTTCCGATGCCTGGGTAGCCTCCATGAGCAAACCACACTCTAAGCCTGTAAAAGCCTCAAGGTTAAGAAATCAAAATGCTAAGAAACCAATCACAGAGAGCCAACTAGGCTTTCAGCTATAGCCAATCAAATAATTTCCTTTCTTTCCTTTGCACCTTCTCTATATGTCTTTCAGCTGGCTCCTGCCCGAGGAGTGCGTCTAACCACTTCTGGTTTGGCAGGGCCTTATTCCAACCAATCTTTGCTCAAATAAACTCTTAAAATTTTTAATATTCTTCAGTTCATCTTTTAACAGTGGTCACTCAAAATTGGTCACTTTTTTTCCTGAGTATCTCTTGCTTAGTAGCCTGTAACGATTAAAGGCAAGTGAGTACTAAAAGTACTTCTCCACAACTTACTACCAGAATACTAAATGAAAAACAAAGCCTCACAATGAATTCTGCCACATGTATAAACATTTGTAGGAAGGAGCACAACCCAGTTCTGTAAACTAGATGAAGTTCCCACTTGCTCTTGGGCTGTCCAACAAGAGCCTCATATTAAACATGGATTCAGAGACAAACAGAATTCTGGGGGCAGGGTTAGTTGATCTGAGTGCCTAGTTGAATCACACAACGGCCCCTCCTTTAAGCATAGGGTAAAGAATTGAAGGAAAGTCTACATATCTGTATTGGTCCAAAGGAATTAAACTGCTAGATGTTTCTCATTTTTCTACCCCAGCAATGCAAAAGCTGTAGTGTTTGTACAGTTTCTACCCCACCCATATATCTTGAAAGCTCCTATTTTATCAACGAAAAATTATGTCTAATATCACTTATGCTACTTATCAAAGCTTCTCTTGCATATTAAGATAACAGTCTCTTGGGCCGGCCCTGTGGCACAGCAGTTAAGTTTGCACGTTCTGCTTTTCAGTGGCCCGGGGTTCACCAGTTCGGATCCCAGGTGCAGACATGGCACTGCTTGGCACGCCATGCTGTGGTAGCTGTCCCATGTATAAAGTGGAGGAAGACAGGCATGGATGTTAGCTCAGGGCCAGTCTTCCTAGCAAAAAGAGGAGGATTGGCAGTAGTTAACTCAGGGCAAATCTTCCTCAAAAAAAAAAAAAGATAACAGTCTCTTTCAAATGCTAACTAACCCCCCTTAGCCTGTGGATTCCTGATTAGGTCATTTCAAATGTTAACAGATGTAGATTAAAAATAGTTTACAAAATATATCACACTTTCTATGCATAAGTATTTAAAAGTAACTTACAGACAATATACAAAAATCACTTTAGATCTGTTGCAATATTTTACTTCAGGAAAACATTATATTTTTTAAAATGCTGGAATATATGTGGTATAAATGTGCGTTTCCTTCAGGAAAAACTCAAGAAAGACTGAATTCGCTTCAAAGAGTTGAAAATAGCATGTTGATTCATTTGATTCCCACATTAAATAATACCCAACCTGTTTAAACTAGTTAGATTTTATAATTTGAGAAAATTTATTTAAATATGTACTAAATCTCATACTACCAATGATAATAGCTAATATTTATTGAATGTTTACCTTGTGCCAAGCCCTGTGCTAAATACCTGACATGGTGTACCATCTCATTTAATACACATAGCAACCCTCTTAGTAGACATTACCATTGCCCTCATTTTATATGTGAGAAAACAGAAACCAGCAGCCAGATAGCCAATAATGATTATTCTTAAAAGTCATATAGATAAGCAACATGTTACAGACTCCCACTAGGCTCCTTATAGACAACATCTCTGACCTGATGCTTGGGTCACCATAGTAACAAGTGCTTAAGTTGGTTTTCAGGAAGTGGGAGTCGATTCCTTGTCCAGTTCAGGCCAGTTAAAGCCAAGATTCATCAAGTGGGCTTGCATGAATGTTCAATAGGTGAAACTCTGATGTCAGGGGGGCTAAAAACCCCAACCTCAGATCATGCTAATGCCATTTTGTGAACATGCATCCTATGAAGGGCCATGAAGCTTGACTAAACTGGCATAGATCACTGATTCCTGCATAGATGATTTCCAATCATCTATCCCCACACTTCAGACAACCCCACCCTTTTATCCCATAAATATCCCTAATCCCCATTTTCAGGGAGGCAGTTTTGAGACTTGTTCTCCCATCTTTTCACTTGGCTGCCTTGTGAATAAACCCCTTCTTTGCTGCAAATGTGTCATCTCAGTGATTGGCATACTGTGCAGTGGGGAAAAGGAGCCTGGTTCAGTAACAAAACTGAGACTTAGAGCTCTTAATACCTTCTCCACAGATACCCCATTAAGAAGTGGTGAAATCAAGAGTCTAACTATTCAGATATTATAGTCCCAAACATCTGTTCTTAACCACTACCCAATATTTCTATGCTTAACAAGCATTCCAGGCCCCTCCCTCTGGAGATTCTGATTCCTGGAGGACCCAAAAATCTGCTTTAGCAAGGGGCTCTCCCAGAAGACTGTTATGAACAGACAAGTTTGGGAAATCCCACACTATACTAGGCTCAATCTCTGAAAATTCTTTTTTTTTTTTTTTTAAAGATTTTATTTTTTCCTTTTTCTCCCCAAAGCCCCCCAGTACATAGTTGTATATTTCTCATTGTGGGTTCCTCTAGTTGTGGTATGTGGGACGCTGCCTCAGCATGGTTTGATGAGCAGTGCCATGTCCGCGCCCAGGATTCGAACCAACGAAACACTGGGCTGCCTGCAGCGGAGCGCGCGAACTTAACCACTCGGCCACGGGGCCAGCCCCTCAATCTCTGAAAATTCTAACACATATGTTACCTAAATTCTAACATATATGTGATGGGGTTCAAGGCAGGCTGCCCCAAGATGTGCCCAAGGTATATGGACTATTTCGAGCTGAAGACAGTAAAGGCTCAGAAGACTCAGGAGGAACATTTGACCTTCTCTCAAACTGACTAAAAGAATTCAACATAGAAGGCCTGATCCAGGAAAGAGCTAATACCATGAGACAACTAACAATAGTATAATGTAAAATAGGTGTGATAAGAAAAGCACCAACAAGCCCATCTTATCAAAATTCTGTGTCTCGGGCCACACTCTACAGGGGGCCCAGCAAACAGATGTCTAACAAACATTTTCTTTTCCATTTCCATGTGAATTGCCTTCTTCCCCTTTGAAGTCCCAAACCCCTACCCCCAACAGCCTCCCTTGTCTTTAGCAGAAGATGATATTTAAGGTGACAGCTTCAGCCATTCTGAAGAGCTGTTCAGTTTTCCTGGGTTTCTCCCATGTAGACATGTTATTAAACTTTGTTTTATTTTCTCCTGCTAACTTGCCTTTTTAATTATTTGTCCAGCCATAAGAACCAGAGGGAAAAGGGTGGGGGGAATTTTCCCTCATCCCCTACATATGCAACCTAAATTCTAACATATATGTAATTTAAATTCATACAGATTCACTTTTTTTTCTAAGAGGATGCAGAACAGCAGATACTCGTTCATCTTCATATATTCTCCACCTTTTAGAAAATTGTTAGAGAACTCCATATCCCAATATAAAGAAAATATCCAGAGCCTTCCAGAAAACATAGCAAAACATAGTGTAATGGTCATATTAAAATATATAGTAAAAATAATGGCTCATAAGAGTAACACCTTTTTTCCTTCCTAATTCCCTTTAAAAAATAACTAAAATAATCTCTATTAAATAGGCATTGAATTTGTTCAGGTAAATGTGGAAACAGTCAACATGTTAAACGTCAGACTAATGTTTGTTTTTGTTTTTTTTCATCTGGAAGATTGGCTCTTAGGTAACATCTGTTGCCAATCTTTCTCTTTTTGCCTGAGGAAGATTGTTCCTGAGCTAACATCTGTGCCAATCTTCCCCTATTTTTTGTATGTGGGATGCTGCCACAGCATGGCTTGATGAGCAGTGTATAGGTTCGTGCCCAGGATCTGAATCCATGAACCCCAGGCTGCTGAAGCAGAGTGTGTGAACTTAACCCTACATCACTGGGCTGACCCCGCATACTAATGTTTTTTTTAAAATCCAATTAAAAAAACCTAAAAGCTCTAGGAACTCTGTTAACCTGTCTTTGCTGGTATAGGGGAGGAAGAATAATTTTCCCTCTACCCTTCCAGGTTCTTGGCTGAGAGACCCCCCATAATACAAGACAGATTAACATGAGAAAAACAAAAGTATAATATCACGCTTATTTCCTGTATATATATGGGAGATACCCAGGAAAACTGAATAACTCCCCAAAATGGCCCAAGCCACCATCTTAAATTCCATCTCCAGCTAAAGACAACAGAAGATGTTGGAGGTAGGGTGAACCAGTTATGGGAGGTTACCAGACAAAGCACAGCAAACAGGGGTAAGGTTGTTATGCAGATTTAGGTCATTTCCTTTTCTACTGATAAGAGCTTCTAGAGATTTAGTCATCCGCCTGTTCCTGTTACAGACAGGGAAACACCCTTACAAATGGAAATTTCCCTTATAAATGTACATGTCCCTTACAAAAGGGTAACTTCTATTCGGTTTTCAGAGCTTTTCTTCTGCCTGCTGTTTCTTAAAAAAATAACCCGCTCAAGATAATCTTTACACAAAAGAGGCATATTTTGGGGTGGTAAATTCTGCTCCCTCTTCAGTGGTCAGTTTTACTAAATAGACTGATGTTAAAAAAGTTTTAATAAACATAGTTGTTGCCTAAATGATCCCTTTCTGTGTACTTGTACAAAACTCCAACTTCATCTATAAATTTAAGCACACACACACTTGAAGCATTTCTGGTGAGATCAGCTTTCATCAAGCTTGTTTACAAGACTTTTTCACTTTAACCTAAGAGTCTGCTATTTTTACACAGGACAATAATCATTCCCCAGTGTAAAATCACTCCCCAGGCCATTCAGTGGCTTAATTGGCAACATCACCCTTTTACTAACAACTCCACAATAAAGGAAATGTTTTTAAACAGTGACTAAGTGACAAGGCAACATGTGACCTAAATTCAATACATTATCTCTCTCAAATTTTATTGCTGCAGGTGCAGAACACAACTGTTCAGAGGCTTGCTAAGGGCAAGGTTCCCTTTCATTGAAAACAATTCTATTTATACACCTGTGTTTACAAAGATTCTAAATGAAAAGACTTAGGAGCAGATAATGGAACAAGAAAATAATACTAAACATTATCTTCACAGAAGCCTGAATCAGTCCTTCCCCAAGGAAAGGAAGGGGTGAGAACAGCCCTTGATCTAGCAGAGGCATCCCCAGAGCTGCATGTGTTCTCGGAAATTTATGTGCAGTACTAAATGTGTTAGATTATAAGGGGAAATATCTTTTATCATCCCCCAGTGCAGAAATGCTTACCAGGAGCAAGAGCTAAGAATTTGCTTCATGTCATTTTTTATACAGTTATCCCTTTCAATTCAACAGGAATGTTTTAAGCATGTATTATTCCTTCAACAAATATTTATGAAGGGCCTACCATATGGGCTGAGGATACAAGGTGAAAAGAAATCATGTGAGAAATTATGGGCTAGGCCTTGCAAGAGGTAAAAAAATAACTAATAAATAGAAATACTAAGTAGAGGTTGCAATCCAGTTACCATTAGAAAGCATACTACACCCCATCTATCCAGAGTAACACAAAGTGCTATGAGAATTCAAAGAAGAGGAGAGGAAGTGATATGGACTCAATACAAGGTTGACATAAGGGAAACCATATTGTAGAAAAGATACCATATTGTAACTTTAAATGACCTCTGACTACCTAGCCCACATATGTTCTGTAGATTTTGTGGGCCCTCCCAGGTGCTTTAAGACAATAACTTTGTTCTTTTGAGTTCCTTAAGAAGGTGATGATCCCCAGGCAGAGAGCATGTACTGATAGCCACCATCAATAACAACTCAAAGATCAGGGTATAGGGCATTGCTCCATTCTCTGATGCATATCCAGTAAAACAAAGGACTATCAGGAACTAGGACCAGATGTCTAACCCACCCAGAGACCAGCCCTGTATATAACTGGCCTATAGTCTTTGTTCTGTGTGATGGTTCTTTTGGACATGAGTTGGCCATCTTCCCTCTTGTTAGCAAGCTGTAATAAAGTCCTTTCTCTCCTACCACCTTGCCTCCTGACTATTGGTATGTCTTGTAGCGAGCAGACAACCCCCTTTGGGAGGTAACAGAAGGAGACATGTATAGATGAGGTAAAGACTTGTAGTGTCTTCCCTATGCCTGACATTGTTCTACATCAATTGACTTGTTTGAATCTTTTTTCTTTTATTAATTTAGAAATTTAAACACATAAGGAGAGAGGGTAGTATAAGTCCCCCAAGCACCCATCACCCAGCTTCCACAATTATCAATGTTTTTCGTCAATCATTTTATCTATCATCTCCCATTCTTCCAAATCCCTCAAGAATTTCAAAGGAAATGCCACACATCTTAGGCTTCCATACTTATCTCTAACAGATACAGACTTAGAACACATGAGCACACATCACACATAATACTACTGTCACACATAACAATTTATTACAAAATTTAAATTCTTAAAACAATTTAAAATAAAATTCGTCTTTACCATATAATCCTATCTTGTTATTAACGTTTTTTAACTACTTAATTTAATGTCATATTCTATATGGACTTATTTTATAGAATTTAGGTTACTTAGAGGTTTCTCAGAAACTTTTTCAATCCTTATGTGATTGTGACTGTTAATACATGAGTGTTCCAGATCTGGCAGAGATTTCCTACTGGTTTTCTTTTGTTTAGTTCTACACAGGGGGAGGGAGGGCATTCTTCTCACATCTCCACCACCTCTTTGGGCACCCATGGTCATATCTTGTGTTTTGAGTGGCTTGTAAGTCCTTAGACCATTGAAAGGGGTATTGTCCCCCACAAGTAGACGGGTGCTGAACAGTCTCTAGGAACAGATGGCACCATTCCTTCTGGGCAAGGGGACAAATGATAGTTCTGGCTGGGCTGCTCCTAGAGTATGTCGGGCCCTTGTCTATATAAACGATTTGATTAATAATGTATTTCAAAAATCCATGAGCCAATATAATGTCTACTGATTGATGACAGTTTAGTATAACGGGTAGAAAAGAGGTACTTAAGTATTTTGTATTGTCCAGTCAGTGCATGTGATGGTCCCTCCTAATGTCTAGGTTTCTCTTCTTGAACAGGTCCAGGAACTATCCCTTCATATTCTTTATTGTTGAGCGTGCTCTTCTTGGTTAATTTCCTATCCTCCTTGGCAAGGAAAAGGAAGAAACACCCTTATTACTCATAACGCCATGGTTTTTTGGAACTTGTTTGTGTTGAATCAATATAGACCTTCTTGCCTCTGTACTTCCCTAACACCAGTCCTTTCATGCTGGTTACATCATTCTTTAGGAATTGCCTCATCCCTGGTGCCACCCATGAATGCTGGCATCCAGTGACTCTCAAAAGATGACATTATGCTTTATTGATGATAACTGAAAAAACAAGTCTTATCCAGAGCATGTAGGAAAATATGAATAATTCCTTTTCTGGTCATGTTAAGTTTACCTTTTGAATTTTATAATATAGAAGAAACATCTTCCAGTAGTGCCTCTTCTTGAATTCTTTAGGCTATAGTCATTGCATTCCTAGAATGTGATCTCTTTCCATTTTGAAACTGCAACCCTGCCCTCCACACACTGCCACCAGTGGGCAGGTTAGGGAAAGGGCCATAGACAGAGAGAGAAGAGTCACATTGGAGCAAGGAATGTCCCTCTCGTTTCCAACATGGCTTAAAATTGACCAGGAGAATATACATCCACATAGATCAGAGACAAGACAGGATATCCATCAGGAGGGCCCATCGGTGTTGAGAGCAATGGTTTCTAAAGACCTCGAGGACATGGACATGGCCACTCCAGAGGACCACCTACAGAAGGGTGGGTGGCCACTTCAGATGCCAACAGTGGGGGGTCACCTGACCTTAGGGTGCAGTAGCCTAGAGGGGTATCACAGTTGGAACACACCATCAATGCATGGGCCTACACAGATGGTTCAGGCCCAAGGCTTACCAATCTGCCCTCTGACACTCCGGCCCAGCCATGGGCTGAGACGACCCTAAAGACAGGAGTCCCAGCTCCAGGACATCTGATTGGCTCCATGCTCAGGGTAGAGAGTTGGAGAGCTCCCCTAGCGGGAGACACAGGGACTGCAATCCACGCAGTTTGGAACTTGCCCAGTGCTGCTCTGGAACCCACCACCAGCCTCAGCAGGTCTCAGGAACCTGAGGAGGATTTTGAATATTCAAGGAAAGGGCTTCTGGCAACCAAATTTAGCTCAGTATCCTACTTTTTTTTTCCCCCTAAATCTGTCAATTCCAGCTATATCAGGCTTTACTGGTTCCAGGGATCACCAATGGTCTACTTATTATACCATGATTTCTCCAGTATTAATTTTGATTAATTTTTTGGTCATCTGGAATAATTGTTTTTGATGGTTTGAATGTTTTTAATTGAATTTGATCCCACAAGTTCTAAGATCCTACCCACTGTAACCATGTTTTAAATTTTCAGGGTGCCTTTTCTCCTTTTCATTCATTTATTTAACAAACATTTGTTGAGAACCTATTCTTTCCTGGCACTGTGCTCTCTTTTTTCCCTACTGTTATTTTACTGTTCTTTTCTTTCCCTCAGTTTTACTGAGATATAATTACATACAGCATTGTATAAGTTTAAGGGGTATATTACAATCACTTGACTGATATATATTGTGAAATGTTTACCACAGTAAGTTTAATTAATATCCATCATCTCATACAGAATCAAAAATAAAGATGTTTCCGTGTGATGAAAACTCAGGATTTACTCTTCTAACAACTTTCAAATATACCATACAGCAGTGTTAACTATAGTCACCATGTTGTATATTACACACTCAGAACTTATCATGTAACTGGAAGTATGTACCTTTTGACCACCTTCCTCCAATTCCGCCTCCCCAACCTCCTACTTCTGGTAACCACAAATCGATCTCTTTCTATGAGTTTGGCTTTTTGTTGTTGTTTTTTTTAGATTTCACATATAAGCGAGATCACACAGTATTTGTCTTTCTCTGTCTGACTTATATCACTTAGCATAACACCCTTAAGGTCCATCCATGTTGTCACAAGTGGTAGGATTTCCTTCTTTTTATGGCTGAATAATATACCACATACTTATGTTTTGATTTGCCTTTCCCTAGTGATTAGTGATGTTGAGCACCTTTTCATGGACCTGTTGGCCATTTGAATATCTTCTTTGGAAAAATGTTTATTCAGGTCCTTTGCCCATTTTTTAATTGGATTATTTGTTTTTTTGATATTGAGTTGTATGAGTTCTTTATAAATTTTGGATATTAACCCTTTATAAGATACATGATTTGCAAATATTTTTTCACATTCTGTAGCTTATCTTTTCATTTTGTTGATCACTTCTTTTACTGGATAGAAGCTTTTTAGTTTAATATCATCTCACTTATTTTTTATTTTGTTGCTTGTGCTTCAGGTATCATATCCAAAAAATCATTGACAAGATCCATGTCAAGAAGGTTTTTTCTATTTTTATTCTAGGAATTTTACAGTTTCTGGTCTTACATTTAAGTCTTTAATCCATTTTGAGTTCATTCTTGTGAGTGGTTAAGATAGAGGACTAGTTTCATTTTTTTACATGTGAATATCCAATTTTCCCAGCATCATTTATTGAAGAGACTGTGTTTTCTTCATTGAGTATTCTTGTTTCCCTTTTTAAATACTAATTGACCATATGGAATATTTCTTAAAATAATGTTTTCAAGAAGGGCACATAGGTAAGAACGCTTTCCAAACTTTGGCATATGTGCATATTTACATTGTTCTTTACATACAGATGGCAGTTTGGGTTTTGCAGAAATGACTGTAAGGCCTATCTTATATAGAGTTTCATGTACAGAACCTATTTTTCCTGCCTGGATACTTGTACTATACATGTACATCTGTAAACATGTATATGTTTACAGATAAACACAATGATCATCTACTAATACTTTATTCTATTTAATTACTTACGTGGCCAAGGCAGGGTTTCAGCAGCCCGAAGGCTATACCTTACTCATCATTGAATCCACGGTGCTCAGTCCTGGAATATGATATTAACTCAATAAAAACTGGTTGAGTAAATAAGTGAGTTAATTAATTCCATTTAAGGAAACAATAATAGAACGAGGAAAAGCAAAAAGTTGAAAAAGTGCAAGGCCCTATAAGTAATCTCAATTGTAAGGACCTTAGGATCTGTGTATGAACGTCCTGGGAGATGCAGTAAGAAATGCAGCTCACTACCCAGTTCTGGAAGGCCAAGCAGCAGATTTTTTTGTTAATTTGGGTAACACTGGAAAAACCAACGCTTTTAGATTAGTAAGGGGGAAAACTATTTCCTAAACTACAGGGGTCTGTTTCCCATCAGGTATGTGATACTAACAACTTTATACGACACTGAATTACGGTGGATAGTTGTGAGTACAAAATCAGCAGAAGGAGAGTGCCATCCTAGGGTGATTGCATTCTCTGTTTCCTCAAGCCTTGGCCAGTTTTAAGCAAGGCAGCATTTTTTCACCCTCTTTTAGTATTTAGGGAACAAATTCCATGCTCCTTCATTGCACACAAGCCCTTGGGACTGTTGACTTCATATTTTTATGTTTTATCTTATTAAGATGGGGAAAAAATCAACCTTGACATTCACTTCTCTAACTCTACTAATGGTCTCTTAGTGAACTATACTAAATGACTGTTTCTATGGCATGGATTTTTGCTAACAACCACAATCCCTAAAACGAATTTACACAAAGAATTTGGTTCCCAAAAAGCCTTTCATAAACTGTGACATTCTTTGAAATGCCAGGATAAAGTAGAAGGATGAAGAAGAAGAATTAGAACAGTGTGTTTTTTGTTGTTGTTTTGCTTTTGTTTTTGTGTAAAAGATGCCTTTGGGAATTGGATAAAAATTGCTGACTCACCCACAAGATCTGCATATAATACCGTGACGTTCCCAGACCTTCTAAAGTTCATTCATGGAGTCCCTTCCTCAAGAAGTTTGGGAAACCCAGGTTCAAAACCTGATATGGTCTACAGTAAATTATTTTCTATCATTTTTTTTCCTACTTATGTTCCTTATCTAAACATTTTAGGGGGAAGACAAGACAGAGAAAAATAAAAATTCATGGGAATATAAAATAATTAATAAGTGCTAATTATTTATAAAGCTGCTGCACCAAGGTCACAGAATGTCTCAATTTCTTGACATAGAAGTCAGTTCAAATATAAACTGCTTTAAAATCCAATTTTGATTATTTATTCCACAAATGCTTATGACAATCTACAAATACCATGCTACGGATTATGGAGGAATCAGAGAGACCAAAACATAGTCTGTGTCCTCAAGGAGACTATAATCTAATAGAAGCTCTAAAACCCTCACATAAGTAATGATAATGCAAAACTGAATGTGACTTGTCATGAGAAAAATACAGATAATACGATGATATGTCACAAGATCCCAGAAGAAGGGAGTAAATAGGGCTATGAGGTATATCAAGAAGGTTTCATGAAGTGTTTCCCCTGGGCTTTGAGTAATGGATAGGATTACATAGGAGGAGATTAAGAAAGAGTCATCTCAGTGAGAAGAACAAAGCAATACCTTGCACAGAACAGGCCCTAACACATAGTTTTTCAACAAATGAACAAACAAAGGAATTCAAAAAGAAAGACACAGAGCAGTCCATGGCCTGTGTGAGGCACAGGGAGCAGTTTATTTTGGTGAAAGTAAACATAAAGGAGAGTTGCAGGGAATTAGACAGGGAAAGTAGACTGGAGCAATGGGTGACGGAAAGCTGGTAAAGGGTTCTGAGCTACAGAGAAGCAAAGCCAGAGCTGCATTTTAGTGAGAAGAGAACAGGACGTAAAATCTAAGGGCAGAGATGAGTGCTGGGAGTCAGAGTGGCGGGGCGCATCATAACCACTCCCTTGTCAAAAGCTCCCTCCATCACAGTGCATCCCCCTACAGCTCGGGTGCAAAGCACTGGAAACACTCTTCAACGTAATGCAATATGAAATATAATTTGATTTCAAATCACCACTCAATTGCGAAATGAATCCTTCTGTAACAGTAAAAATGATCTATTATCATCAAAATAGAAACAAAACACCCTGAGTATCACCTTGAGGAAAGAGCCACCACTACAACATCTGAGCATTTATCCTTGGTCTCACATCCCAGGATGGGACTATTTTCCCGCTGGTGAGCTGTCGTGCTAGAACTCCTGCCCAGAGCCTCCCTTTTCCAAACATCAACGTTATGAACCTTTACCAAATCCCCAGACTTTAACATCTACATCTGGGAGATCATTATAAACTAATCTTTAAGTCAATAATTATAACACAATGATGCAATTTATAAAATATCTTTACATATTATCTGGTTTGCTCATTATAATAGCATCTTTTGAGAATGGTCCTCATTTCACTCAGATCAGTGATTGGTAGGATAAAGTTTATAAAGAGATCTTGAAATGTCATGGAGAAACTTGCTATATTTCTTTTATTTCTGATGGGCAGAAATGTGTAGATTTACAATTTCAGACAAATAAGTAGCCCTGCCATATACATCTATGATAAGATTCTGTATTTCTATGTCTGCTTTTAACACATTTTCAGCTACATGTTCTAAATTATAAACCTTCAAGGAAAGGATAGCAAGTCCTCTGTCAAAATCTAACAAAAATAAAATAAAATAATGTAAAAATAAAAATAAGACGTGTGATGTAAATTGCAATCAGAACATAGTCTTAATGAGTTTGTTATGTAATAAAACCACAATCCTAAATGGCAAAGTCAAATGGACCATCACAAAGACACCCCATAATTAAAATCTTTGTAATATAACTTTTTAATAACTGAGGTGTCAGGGTTCCTAAAGTATGTATCAATTTGTTTTCTAGCATTTATACTAATCACAATTTGTACTTGCTTTTGGCAACTTTTCAAGAAAACAATGTTTTTCAAAAAGCCAATAGAGAGGGAATGAGAAGACAAGCCATAGACTGAGAGAAAATATTTGCAAAAGACACTTCTGATGAAGGACTGTTGTCTAAAATATACAGAGAACTCAAAACTAAACAACAAGAAAACAAATGAACTGACTTTAAAAAATGGTCCAAAGACCTTGGCAGATAGCTCCACAAAGAAGATCTACGTATTGCAAATAAGCATATGAAAAGATGCTCCACATCATCAGGGAAATGCAAGTAAAAACAATAGTGAGGTACCTCTATACACCTATTAGACTAGCCAAAATCTGAAATACTGACAACAGTAAATGCCGATGAGGATGTGGAGCAATAGGAACTCTCATTCATCGCTAGTGGGGATGGAAACTGGTATAACCATTTTGGAAGACAGTTTGGCAGTTTCTTATAAAACTTAAAAATACCCTTATCATATGATCGAGAAATCAAGCTCCATGGTATTTACCCAAAGGAGTTGAAAACTTAGGTCCACACAAAAACATGCGCACAGATGCTTACAGTAGTTTTATTCATAATTGTTAAAACTTGGAAGCAATCAAAATGTCCTTCAGGAGATGAATGGATAAATAGGAAAACTGTGAACAACAGAATATTCAGTATTCAAAAGAAATGAGCAGCTATGAAAAGACAGGAAGGAAACTTAAATGCCTATTACTAAGTGAAAGAAGCCAATCTGAAAAGGCTGCATACTGTATGATTACAACATATGACATTCTGGAAAAGGCAAAACTATGGAGACAATAAAAAGACCAATGGTTGCCAGGGGTTGAGGGGGGAGGGATGAATAGGTGGAGCACAAAGGATTTTTAGGGCAGTGAAAAAACTCCATATGATACTATAATAATGGATGCATGTCATTATACGTTTGTCCAAACACACAGAATGTGTAACACCCAAGAGTGAACCATAATGCAAAGTATGGACTTTGGGTGATTATGATGTGTCAAGTAGGTTCATCAATTGTAACAAATGTACCACTCTGGTGGGGGACGTTGATAACAGGGAGGCTATGCATGTGTGGGGGCAGGAGGTATATGAGAAATCTCTATACCTCCCTCTCAATTTTGCTGTGAACCTAACACTACTCTAAAATATAAAGTCTTAACAAATACATATATGTATAAAACAAAATTCAAAAATTTATTTCACCCAGATTCAATATGGTGAGACAGTATTAGACACAAATTACTAATCCACTATACAAGTGGTAGTAATTTTTATGCAAGTGGTAAATGTTTACAAGAGTATTTTTTCATTTGGCCTCCTTTGCAGTATAGATTTATTTGGCGAAAATCTCAGAAACAGAAAATTAGGAGCAACTTCTAAGCCTCTTCAGTCATCTTTTAGGCCTGAACCACACATTACCTAATCCAGAAAGACTGCCAAATTTTCATTAGATATGTTGTCACAGTCACAACTATAACATTACCAAGTAGTGTTAACGATAGAGATTACATTTTCATTTTTAAGTTGACTTGATTCAGCAAATATTTTTTGTACAACCACTAGACTTTTGTTAGGTGAACTTTTTTAAGTGTGATACGGTCCCTGTCTTTATAATTTTATTAATTTATCTATATTCCTTCAATACAACTACTATTGCTTCAGCACATCTGTGTTCCAGCCAGTGGTCTGGGTTGGAAGGGTCACAACGGTGAATAGAGGCCGAGTCTCCCCCTTCATGGTCCTTAATACAAACATACATGAAACTATTCACATAAAATACACACGCCAAAATGAAGAGTACATATAGTTAAAACAAACATGTCAAGAAAGATGAAATTGCACTAAGGTACCCCAAGAGTAGTTTCAGGTGGATGCTGGGCGTGGTGAGGGGGCTAGAAATAGAAGTCGAAGATGGAACCTATTAGGATATAATATATATCCTTCAGAGGATGGGGCAGGGAGGGTTCTAAAGCCGTTGACAATATAGCCACAGCATTCCCCCCGAATCTGTTTTACCTTGTTGCACAGGAGACTTGATTTGCAAAAACATTCTGCTGAAGGCAAAAGAAAGTTTGAAAATCATTGACCTAATTACTGTGCTTCATTTTTTTCCTTGAACTTGATGAAAAACTACTTTAGAACTATGTAAAAATCCCTTGATGCTCTGGGAAAACCTTCAAACTGGTTTCTACTTAAAAATTAGATTTGGGGGTCCAGCCCCGTGGCCTAGTGGTTAAATTCGCGTGCTCCGCTTCAGCAGCCCGGGGTTTCGCCAGGTCAGATCCTGGGTGTGGACATGGCACCACTCATCAAGCCATGCTGAGGCAACATCCCACATGCCATAACCAGAAGGTCCCACAACTAAAAATATACAACTATGTACCAGGAGGCTTTGGGGAGAATAAGGAAAAAATAAAATCTTTAAAAATTAGATTTGGAATAATATCCTTCCCTAGTTGCAGTTTCTAGACATGTCCCGCCACACCAAAAATGCGCATCCATTTCTTGCATGCCCCTTACACCCCACTGCAAGAAGACAACTGGGTCTCCCTCTCAGATACTCATGCTTGCTAAGAGGACAATGGACCACAGACTTTGCTCCCTTAGCCAGAAGTGATTGCATCTGGGTCAATTACATTTTTTCCTCCTGGAAATTTGCAATTGGGACTCATTACTTTTATCAATTTCTAATTGCTTGAAAAGAAAGACATATAAGGCTGCAATCGTCATTTTATAGCATAAACACAGAGAAACGGAGAAGCAAGTTTGCAATTAAAGACAGAAAAGAATGACAACAGACAAAAGCAGAAATGAATGACCATGAGACTCTGGAGAGACAGAGAAAGTAAACTTCATTCTTGACTTTTGAGTTCCTGAGTTCTGGTGGCTCATGAGACCCAGCTATAAAACGGGATTCTGCTTCTTTCATTCAGAATCTCTCAAGCATCCACTCTCCACAGTTTCTCCAGTGTCTTGGTCCCATCATTATCTCAGGTTTTCCCTCCTCTTTTTTCACAGGTGTGGAGCAAGTTTCAGCCTCAGAACTCTGCAAGTGCAGACAGGGTTTTAGGAAAGGTACTAAACTACGTTTGCAGGTGTCAGGCCCTGTCTGTATAGCTGCAAACATCTTCATCTCCTGAATTCCACCATGGGAGGTGTCACAGGCGAGCTCATGCACAGTCTTGTCATCTTCACCCACTCTGGTCCCTCTCAGGAATGCCTACTGCTTGCAAAATCATCTAAGTGCGAGGCTTCAAAAGTGCAGACAGCACCACAGTCAATGCCCAAGTAATGACACTAATGTCTGGGTCTATACTTGGGTCTATGCGTGCTGTCCAATTCCATTCCTCACTTTCTTAAACCCATTCCTGTTAGACTTTCACCCGTATTATTTTTGTCATTGCACAGATGGCTTTGGGATGCAAATGAGATTATTCAGATTCAAGCCATCTTCTTCTCTAGCCCTTTAAATTCTGCTGATAAATCTTACTTATAAGCCTAGAAAATTTTAAGGGTCTATTTAAGCAGTCTTTGATTGACATTTGGTTCCATTTACAAAATTAAATACCTTCAAACACATTAAAATGCATTTTTAAATTCAATAGACTCAATTTACTTTTTAAATACTTCAATTGTCTTATTAGGAAAAAACGTCCCAAAGTACTTAAGTAATTTTTATACTTTTAGTAAGTTAACTTATAAAAAGGGCAATCAAGTTCTCTTAAATATTCCAATACAATATATAAATCTAGAAACATTTATACATAAAAATCACAAGTTGAAACCATTTACTCAATTATACATTTTAATTTGAAGTTAATAGGCTATCATTCCCAAAGGCTGAAGTTTTCTCATTTTAAGCAAATACAACACTAAATATGAACAGATTCTTCCCTAACATACACACAGTAATGCTGTAATTTTGAGTCTTAAACACCTTTCTACTCCATTTTAAATCTTGGGATTGAAAAATGCATACTCATTAAGGAAGACAGTCACCAACCCCATTAACTGAGATTAACTAGAGAGTTGACAAAAGAGTAAAGAGACATACGGGTGGATATGTGTCTGTGTCAAGGTGCCATTTCCTGATGTTCATAATCCAGCAAATAATTGAGATATATATATCTACATGTTGCTACATTCCCCAGAATCCTCAATGGGCAAGAGCTGGAAAGAATGCCCCTATTTCCTGTACTGCCCATTGTCTGTGTCCACATGTCTCAAAGTTATCCCATTTAATACAAATCCTTTAGCTCTCTCTCCCTCAAGCAAGGTCCATGGCACCACACTTGCCCAATGAGAATCAATCTCTCCCTCCTCTCTGCTTCTGGAATGTGTTGTTTATTCTTCTCCTATACCGGTTAGCACATTCTGCTTCAAGAAATATATTTAGTTGAATTTACGCGTTCTTCTTCTCTCTGAACTGTAAGTTCCTTAATGAAAGGGGATTTTTAGTGCTTACCTTTTATCACAAAATGTGCCATGCAAAACACACTCATTTAGTAGTAGCTTATAACAAACGTATTTATTTGAATTGTAAAGGTTTTATGATTGCTATTTAATAGGCAAAAAAATAAGAACTGTACGTTGATTTGGACTATTAATGAGAAAGAAGGTACAGAAAGCTTGGGACAGTTGAAATGATCATTATGAGATTTTTGCACAGGCAAGTGGTCTCAAATAGAGAGGCAGCACAGTATGAGGCCAAAAGCACGGTCACTAGATTGCCTGGGTATGAATCCTAACTCTTTCATTTACTTGCTGAGCGACCTAGGTAAGTTACTTAACCTCTCTGTAACTCAGCTTCTTATTCCATAAAAGGAGCCTAATAAAAGCCTGTAGCTCATAGGATGACTATGAGCATTAGAGGAGATAAGGCCTGCAGAGAATTTAGATTAATACCTATCATACAGAAAGCAAATCATGGCATAGAATACACCATAGATGATGCCCTCTGTGGACACTGACAGTGAGTGTTCAGTAAGTGTTATTATTATATCATGTATAACTGTTCTCTCTTTCTCTTTACTATGAAGTAAAAGAAGTCTAAATTATTGAATGCAAAAGAGATTTTAGGCAAAGAGAAATCTTATCCTAGAAAATAACATTCATGGGCTCTTAATGCCTATTTGTCCAATACACTTCCCAGGCAAACTTTCTTAGACGATATCGCAGCAACAAAATAGTAACAAAAATTGTGAAGGAATTCATATTTCTACTACTCTAACAAATTAAGCATACATAGTACATAGCCCCAGGTTCTTAAAAGTTTTTCATTGAATAAATAAGAAAGATACTATTTTTATAAAAACAAGATAAATGCTGGGGCCGGCCTGGTGGCGCAGCAGTTAAGTGCGCACGTTCCACTTTGGCGGCCCAGGGTTCGCCCGTTCAGATCCTGGGTGTGGACATGGCATCACTTGGCACACCATGCTGTGGTAGGCATCCCATATATAAAGTAGAGGAAGATGGGCATGGATGTTAGCTCAGGGCCAGTCTTCCTCAGCAAAAAGAGGAGGATTGGCAGCAGTTAGCTCAGGGCCAATCTTTCAAAAAGAAAAATAATAATAAAATTTTTAAAAAACAAAAACAAGATAAATGCTGTAGCATGTTAATTGCTCATTTTTAACTTTAAAAAAATGGATTGTTTATATCCCTATTCTCTATCTGGATTCTCCCAGAAGTATTTTCAGATTAAGTTAACTCTAAACAAACTTTAGTTAGTGATAAAATTAAATGAAGCAATGATTGAGGATAGTTAAGAATTAGTGAATTAAGCACCAAATTACACATATTCATTGCTATTTATTTAAATTTCCTCTAAAATAGTTATAATATATTATCATTTTGTGTTCAACTTAACAGTGGAAGTTTGCAATATCCCATGTCACTGATGCCTTTCAGAAGACTAGGTGCTCAAAATCCAAAGCCTATTTGAATTGTAAAGCTTTATGATGCATGAGGCCACGATTGAATGGTCGTAATTATGGATTGAATGGCCAAAGGAAATAGTCATCCTTGGTTCCATACAGTGCTGCTTTGGTGGAAGGGAGCAATTTAATTATGACACATATCACAAAACATCACCAAATTTTACCCCAAACCACGTCTTGGTCCTCATTCATTCAACACATATTTCCTTATGTTCTCCTAATGGAGATTAATACTTTTTGGAGCCTATTCTAATTCTTAATATTAACAAAAGCTGCTGGTATCAATGGAGGATGACTCCAAATGTGTATGACTTCTTCTAGGATAGAAAAAGGAGACAAGAAGGCCAAGGTTTGAATTCCACCTTTGTCACTAACTCACCTTAAGCTAAGGACTAAATTCTTTAAGTCTCAGTTTCCTTATCTGTGAAAGGAAAAACATGCCACCTCCCTGTGACTGAGATTATTTAGGACAATGCCTGACCTTCCATATAACAGCAGCTAGTATAATTTCCTGAATTATCACTGCAGATTCAGAAAGCTCAGGGAAGAAAGACCACATATACAACAGTTCTACCAACGAAGAGGTGAGAAACACTTTCTCCTGTCTGGTCTAATCACTACCACCAATGGAGTCAGGAGATCAGAGATACTCACGGAAACACCAGGTGGCTCTTTGATCTCTGCCTCTGCTAAATTCTAGCTTCTATCCTTAGATAAATACTCCTAACTGACTGTCTTCCAGGTAACTCTGCAAGAGTGGAAACAACATGCACAGAATCTCAGAGTTGGAAGAGTCTCAAAAAGAGATACAGGGTAGCTCCCTGTGCTGAGGTGGAAGGACACATAACCTATCCAAGGCAGACGGCTGTCTATTCCTAGTTTTAAAGATCTCTAAGGATTGAACTTTCCCATATTCCTTGGTTACCTGTTTCAATGTTTAATCCCTTCTTTATAGTTACGTCCATCTTTATGACCAACTGAACTTTTTCTCTTGCTACAATTTAAAAGTATTTCCTTTTATTTGGTCTCCTGTGGAAGTAAAGAACATCTGTTCTGCATCTTCCATATAATAACCTTTCAAATACTTGAAGACAGTTAAATCACCCCTTAGTCTTCCCTTCTCCAAGTTAAACAGTCCTGATCCCACTGAGGCCTCTCTTAGGAGCTAGCCCCCTTTTCTTACATCACTTTTGCTGATCTTCACTGGACTTTCTCCAGAGTCTCCATATTCTTAGCCAAATGCAAAGACCAAAATCGAACACGGCAATAATGCCAAATAAAGCAGAAGGATTACTTTTCACTTCTGTATCCCTCTCTTGATAAAACATTCCAAGTGGTATGCTTGCTTTTTTTCCCAAAAATATATTGCTCTTTCTAATCCTCTTTGCTTTGTAATCATGTATGCTATCATCTTGTGGTACCTTTCTCCCAGGCTCATATCAGATTTCAGGTGCTTCAAATAATTCCTCCCTGTCAGTAAGGACCAAATTTAGAAGCACACAGCGCCAGAACATTCTTCTACCCTCTATAAAAGTTAAAATAGAAAAGCTGTGAAAACAAAATCAAAATTCATACAATCCATGAAATAGCCATCAACATTTACATCTTGATGACATTTTAGAAACATGTTTTCTTCACATGTATGTAGAAATCCATTTTCTTTTAAGAATGATATAATCTGACAGACTTTATAGGAGTATCTTGTAAGCAAATAATAACAATAAAACAAATAAAAAGGTTAAAATTTACAGAAGAATTTCTCAATAAATTTGTGATATGGTGTAGGTTTGGTAATGTGATTTTTTTTTTTGATAATGTAGGTTCCACTTGTATGAGTTAAATCACTGAACTCAGGCAAGGCCACGGGCGCCATACCTAGGACTCCATTGTCAGTGCTGGATCAACACTAGTGTGGCAAATTGAATGACAAACGATCTTACTGCTATCTTGTCTATAATACATCCAGCAACTGGCAATCTCAAGTCTTGAATCAAAAAGTCATTTATTCAACTCGTAGTTGAGAACCTACTTTTTATCAGATACTATGATTGACTCTGGTGAGACACTGGTGAGCAAGAGAAAAAAAGAAAAGCTCGTATGGAGCTTACATGTAGCTGAGGAGAAAGAATGTATGTGTCACGTAATCAATACAAACAAACACACATCAGATAATAAGACCTCCGAGAAAAATAAATAGAGCAATGTTACAGCAAGCGACTAGGCGGCCGGTTTAGATTGACAGTCTAGGAACACCTCTCTCTATTGAGAGGTGATATATGGACTGAGATCTGAATGACAAAAAGGAGGAGCCACACAATAATTAATGGGGCGGAAGAGTTTTCCAAACAAAAAGAACAGCCAGCGCCAAGTCTGTTGTCAAGAACAAGCTTCGTGTTCACAAAGGAGAAAAATCACAACTATTAGTTAATACTCAAAAAAAACAGGAAAAGGATTCCAAACAGCAGAATCATTTAAACCTATGCATAACAGCAACACAAACAAATTACTGCCTCAACTCCAGTCCCTTTTGCTTGAAGATTATTAACTTGTTACAAAGAGCAACAATCTGGATGAAAAAGAAATGTTTTGTTGCACCTATGTAAACAAATTTTATTTGTTTATTGCTGTGAGCTTTTCCAAAACTATTTAGAATTAGAATATTTTAAAATTACAGAAAAAAATTTTTTAAAGGAGTCCAAAGTTATTCTTAGGCTGAGAAAGTTTGTTATCGCTGTCCAAATGCAGGTGCAAAAACATTTTTGCTAATGTTACAAATTCACTACTTAGAGAGAAAAGCTACCCAAACACACCTGCACCTTTTCAGAACTGATTTAATATTGTGTTAAAGTAAACATATTAAGGACATGAATGTTTAGCCATCAAAAAGCTCTATTGCCCAATTTGCTACTTAGAGTGAATGAAATAAGCTACTTGGATTCTGATAAAAATAAACCTGCATTTCATGACATCCTTTCCAAACCCAATATTATCAGGTAGCACTCGGTGCTTATGATTTCACCTTAATATTAGCTTGGTCATATGACTTACATGATTGACAATACACAGAACAACGTATAAGGAAGAGGTTATGTTCTGAACATATGGTATTTAATGTCCTATTTCATTATATGAGGCAAGGGAGTGTGATAGCTAAGAACCCAGGCTCTAACACCAGACTCCTTGGGCTTTCATCCTACTTCGGCCTGTTACTGGTTATTTAAACTTGCATGTAAACTCTATGTACTCAGTTCTTCCATCTGTAAAGTGGAGATAATAGTACTTATGTTCACTACCATGGTTGCAAACATTAACACATTAAACAAGTTAAAACACGTAAAATGCTCTACAATGCCTGATACATATTAGCATATTATAGATACAATGCTACTAAGTATTATATACACAAAATACACTCAGATCAGTCTACTGTCAAACTATTCACTCCCATGAAAGCTTATGTATCTAAATACATATATATATATGTCTCTCTCTCAACATACAGACATAAAAAGAAAGAGAATATGTAAAGTACAAAATGAATAAAGTCATAACATCAGTCCAACAAATACAGAAATTAAATTTCAATTTTAAAAATCTAGTAATTTTATGATGATAATTCATTTCAAGGATGTGCCATACATTCCCTTAACCTTATGGCAAAAACAAACCAAAAAGAATCCTCTGGTTTAAAAGAAAATCTATGTTTTCTAAAATGTATAAGCAAGTCAAATCAAGAAATTAGCTCATGCCACAACTAGAAGGAGCCACAACTAAAAATACACAACTATGTACTGGGGGGCTTTGGGGAGAAAAAGAAAATCTTTAAAAAAAAAAAAGAAATTAGCTCTCATCTGGAAATTGTTTCAATATTTAAATTAATAAAAGGAATCATACTTAACAGATCACTTATAATCATCTTGATTGGGATAATTCTACTAGTAGGATTATGTACATGAGAAAGAACTTAACGCATGTTACCCATCTCTCTAAAATTAATACTGATGCTAACATAATTCCTAGTACAAATTTTTAGAACCCATTATCTGAATATTATAGATATGAAATATTATATTATAACACATTTTATTTTCTCAGTGGATGTTTACAATTACCCTTGAATATATGTTTGAGGTAAATAGGGATGTTTGATGTTATGATGTACTGAACTGACTCACGAGAAACTAAAACAGGATTTCTGTTTACCATCTCCTGGCACCTCTCCAAATTATCCATTGATTATCGGAAATGAACATCCCTAAGCCTAAACAGAGCAAAGGACCCTTGTAGTGGGTTTTTGCCATCCTTCCCTTAGATCAAATATTTGGTTTTATGGTTACATTTCAAAGAGTTTTCCCATTATATAAAAATTAAAACAAACAAGAAACATAATTTGTCAACTAAGCAAATTAGTTAGTTGAATATGCTGGAAAACTTGAAAGCAATAAACATGTAGTGTTGTCTACAATATCTATTGCTCTGTTCACTTACTTTACCTCAGTAGTGGCTGTAAACAAATTAAAAGAGAGAGGAGGGGCCGGCCCCATGCCTGAGTGGTTAGGTTCATGAGCTCTGCTTCAGCAGCCCAGAGTTTTGCCAGTTCAGATCCTGAGCGAGGACATGGCATCGCTCGTCAAGCCACGCTGAGGCAGCATCCCACATGCCACAACTAGAAGGACCAACAACTAAAATATACAACTATGAACCCAGGGGCTTTGGAGAGAAAAAGGAAAAATAAAATCTTCAAAAAAAAAAAAAACAGGAGAGGAAGAGAAGGGAAAGAGAGACCATGTTTGTGTATATGTGTACGTGTGTGTGTGACATAAGCATTTTCTCAGATTCTCCAGGTTCAATCATATACCATTTCTATTTTAACTGATTATATTGAATATAGTAAGAAGGAGTTACAGGAACTAATCGATTGTTAACAATAATTATTACTATACTTGTAAATGATTAATTCAATGATTTGATTTAAAAAATGAGCAGTTCGATGGGCTTGAATATAGCTTTAAAACTTCATTCAGGGCCGGTCCAGTGGTGCAGTGGTTAAGTTCAGACGTTCCACTTCTCGGCGGCCCAGCGTTCACCAGTTCAGATCCCAGGTGTGGACATGGCACCACTTGGCAAAAAGCCATGCTGTGGTAGGCATATAAAGTAGAGGAAGATGGGCATGGATGTTAGCTCAGGGCCAGTCTTCCTCAGCAAAAAGAGGAGGATTGGCAGTAGTTAGCTCAGGGCTAATCTTCCTCAAAAAAATAAATAAATAAAAATAAAACTTCATTCAAACTGGTAAAAATAGCCAAAAGGTATATGCCACAGGTTTATTTAAATCACTCCATTGCTTTATCAGATCTTTTATCTAATAATTTGTAGTAATCAAGTTGACTCATGAAACATACTCCACAAGCCTCTTGGCTCTGGAGCCAATCTGCCTGGATTTCGGTCCTCAGCTATGGAGCAGCTGAAGGACTTTAGCCATGCTTCTTAACTTCTCTGTGCCTCTGTTTCATCATCCATGAAATGGTTGTTAAATTAAATAAGCAAATCCTAATAAAAGCATTTCAGTACTAAATGTCTGAATCTTAGTATGTGTTCAATAATGTTGGCTGTTTTTATTATCAATTAAACAATGGAGGCACAAAGTAAAAATGCCTGGAATTGATGCAGGTAGCCAATGTGGTACCAGACTATGAGACATCCAGGTAGTAGATCTTGATTTCTCAATGACAGAAACAAGCCTTTGTCCTCAAATAAACATTTTCTGCCAAAGTCTTATGATTCTACTCATCCCTGATACCCTGGTACAGCTAAAATCAAAGTGTATTCCACTTAACCTGCATCCCTCTGGTACCATTAAGTTTGTGCTCTGGTTTTTGTCCACCCTAAGCACAGGTCTCTTGCCTGGACTAGATTTAGAAACAGCAGAGGATTGCCTTGTTTTTCAGATCCAGGGGACAGGGATCAGAGCTATGATGATTGAGTGCATTTTAAAAAATCCTTAGACTCTTAAAATGGAGCTTATAAAAGACTGGTTGAATCCCAGAAGTGAGATGGAGGTGGGAAAGGGAGATGGTAAGAAGGGGAGGCCCTGAACAGAAGAGTTGTTCGTTATGGTAACACCAGGTAAAAGTGATTAGCAGATAATATTGGTGGAAAATTCCAAGAGACAATCCAGATAAGTTGTTATTATTATCTAACTGAATCCAACAATGAAGAATAAAGATAATAAGCATGACCAAGTTGAGCTTATCCCAGGAAGGCAAGGATAGTTTAGTATTAGAAATCCTCTAAAGGGGGCCAACCTGCTAGTATAGTGGTTAAGTTTGGTGTGCTCCACTTTGGTAGCCCAGGTTCATGGGTTCTGATCCCAGGTGCAGACCTACACCACTCACCAAGCCATGCTGAGGTGGCATCTCACATACAAAATGGAGGAAGATGGGCACAGACATCAGCTCAGGGCCATTATTCCTCAAGCAAAAAAGAGGAAGATTGGCACCAGGTGTTAGCTCAGGGCCAATCTTCCTCACCAAAAAAAGAAAAAGAAAAAAAGATTCCTTAAATATCTTTCACTTTTTAATAAAGGGGAAAAAAATCATACCATCATCTATCTCAGTGAAGTATGTACAGAAGAGAACATTCTATGTCAAACACACATACACACCTCACTCCACCATAAACAGGGAAATAATAGACATTATCCCTTTAAAATCAAAAACAACACAAGAAAGCCCACTATCAACATTTCCATTTACCCACGTACTGGAACGTCTTACAAGGGCAATAAAAAAAGAAAAATTAAGCAAAATGACTGGAAGAAAGGCAATATAATATCATTATTTGCAAATGATATGATTACCTACATTGAAACCCCACTCCCCCCAACAATCTACTAACAAATTATAAGAAACATAGTATAAATAGTGCAATTCACATTTCTGTAAAAATTTAAACATGATTCTCCTAGAAAGCATATACTTAAGTGTATAAAAGGAAGAAAGCAAGGGAAATAAATGAAATATTCTGGGGTAGATGTGTGAGGAGGAGGAGAAATGTGATTGAAAATGGGGGATAAAGAAGGAAAACACTAAATTTTTTTTTCATTAAACGGCAACCTAGGCGCCAGCCCAGTGGCCGAGTGGTTAAGTTCGCACACTCCGCTTTGGTGGCCCAGGATTTCGCTGGTTCAGATCCTGGGTGTGGACACGGCACCACTCATCAGGCCATGCTGAGACAGCATCCCACACAGCACAACCAGAGGCACTCACAACTAGAATATACAACTATGTACTGGGGGGCTTTGGGGAAAAGAAAAAATAAAAAATAAATAAACCAGCAGCCTAGTAAGGACTCACGGTAACAGCGTGCTATGGAATGAGGAGCACAATCAACACAACTCTACATTCCTGAGGTCCTCAAATTAAAAAGGGAGTGGGAGGCATGACATCGACTCTGCTTTCTGAAACAAACACCTTCAATGTTCTTAGCTCATGCATTAATTTTTCTGAACAATTTCCTTTCCTCCCTCCATTCACATCTCCTAAATCATGCATGAAACTTTTGTCCTGATTGATCACTAGGTAGGTGTTTTTCCTCTCATCTCTTATAATGGGTACTACAGCCAGTGCATTTCTTTCAAGCTCACCCCAGCATCTAGGCGGTCAAGGTAGTTAAAAATGCAGACAAAATGACTTCTGAGGCACTAGTAGTATAACTTGACCGTTTCATTCATAAATTGTGAATGAAACATTGCTGACTGAACGCCAGACTCTTTATAAAGTCAAGATTGGTTTCCTAATATCAATATCACTCAAAAACTTCTAAGTAATAGAGAAACTACTGAATAATTTTGCTTTTAATTCACCAGATAATCCTCACCAGAAAGATAGAATGTATGTCCCTATGCCTAGCAGGCATCCTTTATATTCTAAGAGTTAAGTGTCCTGGTCCTCTGGTTAGTAGAAAAGGTGAGCAAGCAGGTACCAGAACAGAATATGAGTTTGATGTGTTTGTGTGTGTGTGTATGTGTTTGTCTCGGGTAGAGAGATTGTAAAGAATGGGGAAGGGAAGATGTAAAAAAAGAAAATAATTCCTGAAAGGAAAAGAGTAATAGCCAGGTAAGACATTTTGAATAAAAGTCAAAGTCAAGCAGATTCCAGGTCTCTTGGACCTTATAATCTAACTCTATTATGAAAACCTTGCTAAGATCTTCTACCATATTATACTGAATGTCTCACGAGAGCAGAACCAAGTGGCTATCCAAAACAGGACAAGACAATGTCAATTCTTGAGGATCTATGTCTTCTTAAATTCTAATGAGGGAAAGAGAATCAGGAAAAACAGAACAATTTGGATAAACAGAAATACAAACAGCAACATTTGTGATAGCTATTATTAAGATAATTGCTCAACATACTTGCTTAATAAGTAGTAATGAAAGATAAATTTTGGTACATAAAATTAGGTAGTTTGATAGGGTCTTAAGTGTAAGCGATAAAATTTCCTATTGAACCTATAGGGCAAGAGAGAATTATTTTTTTCTGTAAAATCTGGGATTATTATCATTATAAAATGTTGATGGTGATATGGTTCACTTTGTCGTACTAGGTTCTCATTACGTGATGACTCAGAGGGAAAAAGGGCCTCAGCTCTAATGACGCTCAGCACACACTACTCCAAAATATGGCACCTTGGCATACTGAATATTTCAAGCAGAAGCAGGAAGGTCACTCCAATCCTCTCCCTCCTCGTCCTTCTTCCGTGAAATAGGTCATAAGAGAGGCAATCTCTCTAGACCCAAGGGAAAGCAGCACCCTATCTCTGAAGACAAAAAGACTAAGAAGAATCCTAACAAACAGAGCTTTCTAAGTCTCACCCAGTTCACTACACAGTACCTCATACTCCTTAACCTGTCATATTCCTCCATCACTGTCCACTCTTCATCAAACCTAGCATAAAATACTCAGGTCTGTTTCCTTGGGTCTTTATTTCCCTATGAAGGTTCTGTGTCACATAAAATTTATATCAAACAATTTGCATCATTTTCTCCTGTTAATCTGTTTCTGTCAGGTTAATTTCCAGACCCATCCAGGGGCCTTAAAAGTGTTAAGGAAAATTTTCCCTCCTTTACAGCTCTTAGAACTAGGAATATCTACACTTTTGGTCAGTGGTTTCATTGTTCCAGGTGGACATAATGAGTTATGTAATGTAAATATTTTCCTCTTTGAATCTCCCCAAATCTGGCATACATTTTGGGTACTAACCTCAACCTCATTCTTCACCACACTGATTGTATTTCTGCAACCTTTACTTTTCCTTCTCTCCACCTTTCAAAATCTTACTGCCATGAAATATTCATAATTCCCTTTTAAACACATCAAATTCTTTTGTGGAAATGCAGATTTAGAGAGTGGACAGACAGAAAGAGAAGAGAATGGAAAGGAGGAGGGATGGGAGGAAGGAGATGTTTTGAAACCTGTTTCACAGAAGCACGATCTAGCAGCACAGTATTAGAGGATGAAGAAAATTAAGAGTGAGCAATCAGGTAAGACACCGCAATAAATCAAGTTAATTTGAAGAAAAACTGGATTGGCAATGCATAAGAAGAGTGAAAAAAGTATGAATGTAGGAGCAAGTATAAACAAAAGAGTCAATAGGAATTCCTTGTTAATTGCCTTTTAGAATTGCTCATCTCATAGATTTTGAAGATATCCTAAAATATACAGGCTATATAGTAAAAAAAAAAAAAAAAAGTATTACCAGCATTAAAAAAAAATGATATTTTTGTACGTGGAGCAGATCTGTAATAATGAGACTTTATTTTCTGTATTTTATTATTGGTTTGACAGTAAAATATTAAAAAACAGAGATAGAGCTAAAAGCCCAGGAGAGAAGTCAGGATCAAAGATCTGACTCAGGATAACTGAAAATATGAAAGTGGTTGAGATATGAAAATAGTAGAATATAAAAGAGGTGAAAAAACCAAAGAACTGTCCTGTGGGAGAGATCGAAGTTAGTGAGAAGGAAGAAGATACAGCAAAGATAGCAGACAAGAGCAAACACAGAAGAAAAACTGGAGGTTCTAAGGTAATAAAAGTCAAGGGAAGGGCACATTTCAAGAAATGGAGAATTCTGAATCGCTGTTAAAGGCATCAGCAGAGGTCAAGCAAGTCAAGTGAATCTGAGAAGAGATCTTTGAATTTGCCTACAAAGGGATTATGAATGACTATTGAATGAATCGAGAAAATTTAAGCCAAGAGCTAAACTAAGAACAAAAAGAAACCGAATCTAAACAATATTCTGAAGAAAAGGGCTATAACTTTTCTAAACATGTGGATTTTATTTGTTTTTTTGATTACTCATTAGCTGAACTGTCATCAATATTGGATTTTATATACATAGTTTTTCTCTGTGACTCTTTTTAGATTTATTTTAAGCTCAAAGAGGCTAAGATCTATAAATGCGGCAATGGTAACAATACGTCAAATACAAAAATAATCAATTCATCTAAGCAATGGGTCCATTTACTCTGAGTTAGAATTAGTTGTACTACGAACATGTTCATATAAGTATTCAACAAAAGAATAATAATATAGATACATCTATTGCTAGATAGATGATAGATAGATAGATGGATAGATAGATACTATGTTCCTTGAAAAGATCAGCTCTATCTGTGATTACTTGCTTGTTTGAGAGAGAGAGAAGGGAAAAAAGAGTGAAAGAGAGGCAGAGGGAAGGATGGAGGAAGGGAGGAAAAATTCAGTGTGTAGTTTCAGTGATGTTACAATATCCACCTAGCTGATACTGGGCATTTACCAATATCACATATTTGAGACTCAGTGAGTGTATCAGAAATAATCTTTTGATCTAGTCACACCCTTAATTACATGAGAGAATAGCTCCACCCAGTATTTTTGTACAACGATTTTATTAGGAAAATACTGCATTTGAAATGATTTCTCAATAACGAGTTCCACACAAGTATTTATTTAGAAGTTATAATTCTAATAAACATGACACAAAACCAATTATCTTGTAAAAAAACAAAATAGAAAAGAACTTAATAAGAGAGAATTTCAGCTACAGTATTCATGCTTATTTAAATAGACAAAAGAATTTAATAAGAGATTGGAAGATACTGCTCTTATAATTAGTAAGCTAATTAAATTGTACTTTATATGCATAGAGTGACAGGGCATCACTTGGAGTACTTACTCCCTATAAATCTATGAGACAGAAATGATCCACCTTTCTAGATGAAAGCATAGAAGATGATCATTTTGATCAAGCTCATGAAGCAGAAAATGGCAATTACCAGAACAAAAACTAAGAGAACAGACCCCTAAACATGAAATTTCAATAATATGGCAGATGTAGAGATGAGCTGCTGCTGGGAAAACAGCAAGAGACTGGAGAGAGCGAAAGCCCACCCCACTACCAAGGCACAGAGGTGCAGGCACTGCTGATGCTGAAGGTGGAGCTGAAACGTGAATTCCATACCCAGCAAAAAGTATCTTTCAAAAGCAAAGACAAAATACCTGGGTTAACAAATGACAGGTGAGGAAATTCATTGCTAGCAGAAAGGTTAAAAGAAGTTATTCAGTTAGAAGAACTGCACTCCCAAATAGAATTTTTCATCTACACAAAGAAACGAAGAGAACCAAAAATGAGAAAATTTAGACGGCAAATGTAAAAGAATATATTTTTACTTTGGATCACTTTAAAAGATGATAGACAAATGAATTTAACAATGTAGTATATAGAATTTATAAAATACTTAGAAGTAAAATGTATGACGAATAGAACAAACACGGGAAGAATGTATGGAGCTGGGGTAAAGTTCTTACACACTATGTGAAGGGGTCATAATACTATTTGAAAGTAGACAGTTATCAGCTAAAGATGAATATTTCAAACTCTATAGCAAATACGAATTTTATTAAGAGCAATCACTAAAAAAATGTTTAAAGAGGTATAAATGAGTCAGTTATGAAGATATAATGGAATCGTTTTAAAAACTAAATTTAAAGGAAGGCAAGAAAAGGCCAAATTGGACAAACAGGAAACAGATAACAAGTTGGTAGATTTAAATCACATATATAATTATAAAAACATAAATGGTCCAAATATACCTATTAAAGGCAGTGCTTGAAGACTGAATTAAAAAAATCAAGATTCAAATATATGCTGTCCATAAGAAATTCACCTTAAATATATAAACACAGGTAAGCTAAAAGTAAAAGGATGGAAAGACATACCATGCAAATACTATTTAAAAGCTCAAGTGACTATATGAATATCAGTGTAAATAAGCTTCAGAAAAAGGAATCATTACCAGCGGTAAAGAGAATGTTAAATAAATGATATAGAAGCCAAGTGTTCAGGAAGACATCAAATCACGAAGTGTATGCATCTAACATTAGAGCAACAAAATACATAAAGCAAAAGTAATAAAACTGAAGAGATACACATAAAAATCCATCATTATAGTTGGAGGTGGCAACACTTATCTCTAAGTAATTGACAGAACAGGTAGATAAAAAATCAGTAAGGATACAGAAAGCTTGGAAACACAACCAAGCAACTTGACCTAAATCCTTTTTTAGAACATTCCACCTCCAAGAGCAGAATACACATTCTTTTCAAGTGCACCTGGAACATTCACCAACATAGACCATATTCTGCAGCAAGAAGCAGATCTCAAGAAATTTTAAAAGAATGAATTCATACAGAATATACTCTCTGTTCATAACAGAATTTAACTAGAAATCAACATCAAAAAGATATTTAGAAAATCTCTAATATTTGGAAGTTAAACAACAAATTAAAAACATCTCATGGATCACAAAGAAAATTTTTAAATCTTTTGAATTGAATAAAAATTAAAACAAACATCAAACTTTTTGAAATCCAGCTAAAACAGCGCTAAAAGAGAAATATATAGCATTATAAGTTTATATTAGAAAAGAAGAAAGGTCTAAAATCAATATCTAAGATTCCAACTTAAGATGCTAGAAAAAGAAAAAACTAAACTCACTGCACTCTGAAGAAAGTAAAAAAGGTAACAGCAGAAATTAATGAAATAGAAAACAGAAAAATACCAGAGAAAATCATTAAAGTCCAAAAGTTAGTTCTTTGAAAAGATCAACACAATTAATAAATTTCTATAAACTTACTAATACGAGAAATGAAAGAGGGAACATCTCTAAAAAATTATATGTATATTAAAATCATATAACAAAATATTATGAATGACTTTATCTCTACATATGTAATACACAGATGAAATGAACAAATTCTTTGAAAGATACAAACTACAAAAGCTTATTCAGAAAGAAATAACCTGAATTTCCTTACTGTCTATTTAAGAAATTAAATTTGTAGTTAACAGCCTCATCACAAAGAAAACTCCAGGGTTAGAAGATTTCACTGGTAACCTCTACCAAACAATTAAGGAAGAAATAACATCAACTCTACACAAATATTTCCAGAATATTTGGAAAATCAAGTAAAATTTCCCAGGCATTTTATGAAACCAAAATTACCCTGATACAAAATGCGAAAATTTACATTGCAAGAAAAGAAAACTGAAGACAAATAGGCTTCATAAAAATGGAAGCAAACATCCTGAAGAAAATATTAGCAAATTGAATCCAACTGTATATATACAATATATATACACATATACAATGCATATGTATATATACACATTGTATATATGTATATATATAATGAGAAATATATATATAAGACAAGGAAATTGGGTTTATCCCAGGAATGCAATGGTGGTTGAACCTTTGAAAATTAATCAATGTAATTTACCAACAGACTAAAAGTGAAAAACCTTAATATCATTTCAATAAATAAAATATATCGTTTGAAAAATTCTAACATCTCTGCATCATAAAAAACCTCTTAGCAAACTTGGAATAGATGGAAATTTCCTCAGTCTGATAAAGAGCATCTCAAAAGACCTATAGCTAACATCATACTTAATAATGAAAGAGAGAATGTTTTATTAGCATTTGGAAAAAAGCAAAGATGTCCACTCTCCACTTTTATTAAAGTTATCTTGGAGGTCCTATGTGGTAAGTGAAGGAGAGAAAAATAAAAAGCATACAGACTGGAAAAAGAGAAATAAAAGTTTTTATTGATGCTCTTCGACATACAAAACCACAAAAAAAAATTGCTACTAGAAGTAATAAGTTTAAGAACGTGTATGACACAAGGTCAATACAGAAAAATCAGTTTCACTTTTATATACTATCAATAATCAATTGAAAATTAAACTTTAAAAGACAAGATCATTTATAATGGCATTAAAAAAGATGAAATTCTCAGGGATAGATCTAATAAAACACTTACAAGATTTGTATATTGAAAACTACAGAACATTGCAGAGAGAAATAACGAAGACCTAACTAAATGGAGATATATACAGTGTCCATACATCAGAAAACCTGATATGTTAACATGTAATTCTCCCCAAATTTATCTACAGATTCAAACAAAATCCTGGCAGGACTATGTGTAGAAGTTGACAAGGTTATTCTAAACTTTATATGGAAAACCAAAGGACCTAGAATTCAAAACAATTTTTTAAAAGGACAAAGTTGGAGGACTCCTATTACCTGATGTTAAAACCTAATGACAGTGTGTTGCTCGCATCATGATAGACACATAGGTCAGTGGAATAGAAAGTCCATAAGAAATAGACCCACACACATATGGTCAATTGATTACTGACAAAGCTACCTTCAAAGTCCAATGGAAAATGGATAGTTTTTCAACAAGTAGTGCTGACAATTAGAAATCCAAATTTAAAAACAAAACAAAATAAAACCCTTGACTCTTACCTTGCAAAATATACAAAAAGTAACTCAAAATGGATTATATACCTAAAAATGAAGCCTAAAACTTCAAAAGTCCTAGAAGAAAATAAAGGAAAAAATATTTTTTACTTGGAATATTCAGATAATTCTTAGAACACAAAAAAAACCTGAACCATAAATAAAAATTGATAAGTTGGGCCTCATCATAATTAAAATCTTCTATTATTTGAAAGACACTGTTAAGAAAATTAAAAAAAAAAAAGAAAACAATGTACAGAGAGGGAGAAAATATTTACAAAATATACATCTGGCAAAGAACTTGTAACCAGAATATATAAAGAACACTTACAATAATAATAAGACATTTCACCAAAGAAGAGATATGGATAGTAAACAAGCACATGAAAAGATGCTCAACGCCCTTGGTCAGTAGGGAATAACAGCTTAAAAGTATAATCAGATACTGCTACACCTGCTACACCAGTTAAAAACTTTTAAACTGAAAATACCATGCGTGTTGTCAAGGAAGCGGAACAACTAGAACTCACGCGTGCTAGGAGGAAAGTAAAATGATACAGACACTTTGGAAAGTCATTTGAAAGTTTTTCATAAAATTAAACATACACCTGCCATATGAGTCAACAATCTTTCTCTTGGGCATTTACCTAAGATAAATGGAAATACATGTCCTTACAAAGACCTATTTGCGAATATTTATAGCAGGTTTATCAGAAAAGCCTACAACTAGAAAGAACCAACCATCTATCAACTGGAGAACGGATGGATACACAAATTGTCATCCATCTATAAAATGGAATATTTATTACTCAGCAATAGACAAAAACAAACACACATGCAACCACATTGGTCTCAAAAGCCTTATACTTAGTGAAAAAATGGCTACATGTTGTATGATTTCATTCATATGGCATTCTGAAAAAGGCAAAAACTTTAGGTACAGAAATCTGATGGGTAGTTGTCAGGGTCTGGGAAGAAGACATAAATACAAAAGGTCATGAGGAAACTTTGGGGTTATGGAAATATTCTTATCCTGATTGTGGTGGGGGTCACACTACTATATATGTTTGTCAGAATTCATCAAATACTTCAAAAACAATAATTCTGACTCTCAAAAATGAATTATAAAAATAAAGGAGTTGCTGCCTGGCTTCAAGGAGTATGGTTAGCTGACAGCTTCCACCTAACTCTTTTTTGGTCAGCCTCGGCGATTGAGCAGATGTCATGTTGTTCTTGGGGTAGCCTCCACAAATTACCCAGCAAGACAATAGTTCAAAGACTATTTCCATAAAATGTAGGAGCCCCCCCCCCAATATACAATCTTTGCTTTGCAGACCCTCCATTGGTCTGCAGAGACTTTGCCAGGTGGAGATTAAGGTCTGACAGCTCCCCCTGTCCAATCCTCTTCTCCACACTTTTCCTTTTATGTTTACTACTTCTCAGTTAACCTCTTGAATTCTTAAGTCCATCTCTGTGCCTGCTTCCCAGAGGGGCTGGTCTGTGACAGCTTGTACCTGGAGTAGCCTGAGAAAGCAGACAAGATGGGTTTGGGGACTGGACCACTCACCATGTATCCTCTAGTAATGAGGTCCACAGCCCTGGAGGTAAGTGGTGTGCAGACAACCCCAGCACTAGGTGGTAATCCAATTGTTAAAACATTCACATATGGTAAGCTGGGAATGATATGCAATCAGAGGAATGCCCTAGCCAATGGGATGATTCAGACATTTGAAATGTATGGGGAATGATAAACATAAGAGTAATGAAGTTAGATGGCAGTTGCTAAATTGCATTGATGCCCTATAGGCTGAAAACAAAAAGCTAAGGGCAATTAACTAACAATTGTAATGAAGTAAGAGAGCCAGAGAACCTTTTTGCTCGTTTACAAAAAAAATCCTCATCTCAGACAGTAAGCAGGTATAAAATGAAGATTAAGCACAAGATTTGATAGTCACAGTGGTTCAAGTCAAAAGACAGACGCTCAGCAGAAGCAGGTCTGTTACACTGAAATCAGAGCTCTGATTAGGAAAACCTGGGATCCTGACACATGGGATGGGGACAACTGAGTAGATGTTCCTGAAAATTTTGACCTCCCCAGACCTCTGAATTTTCTGAGCTTAAAGTGGCCCACTCCTCTCCATTAAGAGCTAGCAAACTCCCATCACCACCAGCAGCAATGCAAGAAGAAAACGGAGGTCTTTGTCCCACAAGACAACGTGTCCACCTCAAAAGATGTCCCCACATCTACTTCTGACCACCAGTCCTATAAGAGGGTTAAATCACAGCCAGGGACATGTTAGGTCTGATAAGTATCAACTTAAAAAGCAAATTTGCCTGTTTTTACCCTCAAAATGAGTTTATTTGAGAATAACCTAAAGAACTGCAATTCGGGATATGCATGCTATAGCAAACCATAGGCAAATCTGGAAAACAAAGGAGAGGAGCTGCTTTTACAAAGAAAAAGGGGGAGCAAGGAGAGGCTATTCTAAACGAAAGTCCATTGGGGGAAAGTAATAGTTCAGAGTGGCAATGGCTTCTCACTGACTGAGCTGCTGCCAGTTGGGGAGAGACATCTTCCTTCAGTAGTAAAGCAGTTTTACTTCCTCTCAAAGATGCAAGCCTCTGTCTCTTCCTGTTTGGTATAACTGACGATGTATGACAGGGTGTGAGAGCTCCTCCTACAGGTCTTCCTGACTGCAATTTAGTTAAGGTTTCTTTTATTAATTTTCACAATTTCCCCTTTTGATCAAGGTCTTTCTCCAAAAGCATCACTGATCAACAGTCAGGTTCTCTGCATGTAGTGCTCTTATCCCTCAGAGTCAAGAAGGACCTTTCCTGGCTGTCACGTCCCATATTGTGCATAGTGTTTGGAAACCATTTGGGCCATATTTGAGTAACAAGGAAGATTAGGAGGGAGAACCATCAGGCACTTCTTATTCAAAGTCTATAGTTGTCTGAGGTCATAAGCATCACAAATCATTTCAAATTGTTGAACTAACATCACCTTATTAGGTAAGTCATCTTTGCAACTGTTCAACAGGCAATAGGGACAGAGTTTAACAACAAGTACACAAGGCAGGATTAAGAACAATAAAAGAAGCCCAGTTAGTATGATAGTTCTAAACCAGGAGCCCACACCTGAAGGTAACGAGCTGAACAAATCAAAAAACAGTGGATTATTAGGTGAAATTGGTTGTAGCCAATATGCTTGCTCTCTAATCTTATGTAATTGGTCTCTCCCTCCCCAGAGGCATTGGAGGTATTCACTACTGCACAGATACCTCCTTGCTCAGAGAGTAGATAATCAAGGGCTATACAACTATCCAAAACTACCTCGGTCAATGAGTTAAGTGATTGTTGCTGAGCTGAAATGGTTTTGGTTATGGAGTCAGCCAACTTTGCTAACATCAGGGAGAGATTCCTGATCATTTGTTCATTGGCATTCACTCCAATCCACAGAAAGGAAGTTCTTCCCACACAGACAAACCCAGAGTCAAGCACATCTCCTGGAAATTCTCATTTTGAGCAACTATGGAGATTCAGTGGGAGAAACGAATGATTGATCTCTGTTTGGTTATACAGATAGAACAGGACAGTGAATACAGCAAGGGCACATTGTCCTTATATTCTCCAGTTGTCAAGGAAATGTGTTGCCAAGCATAAAGGCCATTACTGAAATTTCCACAGATAAAGATGTAGCCGGAGGGTATACATAAGTCTCATGCATAAGTGATATCATCTATAGACTCATGCATTGGCATAAAGACTTTAGCAGTATATAACCAACGCTCAGGTACTATGTTGTTACATACAGAGAGGTTGCATAAATACACGGACATGTTAAGAAACATACAAACAATCCTACTTACATTTATGGTCCCACAAAATTTTTCATACAAATATTCAAAAGCTCTTGCTTTCTTTCCAAGATTGCGCCAAATAAAGCAAGGAATGAGTTTAGGTGGGCTTAGCACCCTGACTTGGTAAAATGGGCCAGCAGATCAATTTAGACAAAGAACAGCATCTGGAATCCCAGTGAAATTACTTCTAGTGTGAACTAAGGGGTCATTACTGTCTTGGAGAGACCAAGGTTCCTGATGGAAAATCCAGCAATCAGAGCGGTTTCCACCTTTCGCAAGGGATTGGGAAACGCAAACAAGGGCACTGTCCTTCCAGGAAGAAGAAGGAGAAAATAAAATAAGAGCAGTGGGTAGAGAGCATGCAGGCCTAGTCCAGTCATCCTGGGAGAGCTGTTCACCTCAGATGTCCACTGCTTCTTTTCCTAGTCAATTTAACATTGCAGTCCCCAGTGTTCATGCAGGACTAGATGTCAGGTGGAACCTTCTTTAGCTGTGAAATGTGTACCCAAGGCTCAAGTCCCTGAAGTTTGGCTGCCATCTGGGTAGTGAGGAAGACCTGGTATAGTTCCTTCCAAGGAGATTTCAAGGGCAGTAAAATTGGAAACATCAGTTTGGAACGTCGTATCTAAGCATTTAGGGAAACTAGAAGAATTTAGAATCCAATCCAGTTTACAGGTGTAACAAAACCTTAAACAATTAATAGGACTAGAATTTAATATCTACAAAGTGAAAACATAATTTCTCTCTCCACAATAACTCCAATTTTTATTAAAGATAATCATAGTAAAACTAACCTGTATTAAACTTGGCCTGATTACTAACATAAATGCAGCAAGAACAGTGATTGACCATATAAGCTCTTTTTTAAGATTGCTCTCCTAGAACTTTGTAAGCAAGGGACTGGCCAATTTTTCAAGCAGTTTCTTAAAGCTGTCTGTTCATATCTGAGTCTATGTACATCTTTATTGAATATGACATTCTAGTCAAAGCCTTAGTAATGTAGCCAATATTTCCAATTGTATTTTGTTACAAGGAGAAGAGACCTTCACTGAGCCCATGCAAATACATATATTGTCATGAAAAGAATACTTAAGAGATTCTGAATTCAGGAGGGATCAGGTCAAAAAAAAAATAAATGTTTCAACACTTGTTGCAAAGATACACTTTACCGGGGCCGACCCCATGGCTGAGTGGTGAAGTTTGCGCACTCCACTTTGGAGGCCCAGGGTTTTGCCAGTTTGGATCCTGGGCGCGGACATAGCACCGCTTATCAAGCCATGCTGAGGCAGCATCCCACATGCCACAACTAGAAGTACCCATGACTGAAAAATATACAACCATGTACTAGGGGGCTTTGGGGAGCAAAAGGAAAAATAAAATCTTTAAAAAAAAAAAACAGATACACTTTACCAAATTGCTGTAAGTTAAGATAGCTTAAAGGAGAAGAGAAAAAGGGGTCCTTTACATCTGGAAAACAAAACATAAAAGCAATCAAGTCTTTCACTCAAGTTCTAGAAACTCCCACCCAGTTCAGTGTTACGATCTTAAAGTTATCAAAACCTGTATTCCAGAGCACCTTTCAAAATCTTTTTCATGAATCTCTTTGAAGTGAAACATATTTGTAAAAGCATCAGAGTAAAACAATAACAGTCTGTAACTGATAAAAGACTGTTTTAGAAAGCAATAGGTAAATGCAATTGCCAAGGAAATTTGGGTATTTTTTGTGACATACACTTTACATAGTAACTAGAACTAGAGATGATAACATTATATTAGGACATGTCCAACTTTTAGGAATTTTATACAATTTCTAGAACACTTTTTGGTAACATTCATCCATACAATATAACTTAAAAAGGTTTATTACCATTTATTTGACCATGCTTCTCATGTAATTTGACCTACCAAATAAACCTAATTAGTGTAATATAGCTCTTTTTATAAGGAGAGGCAATAAATCTTTTGAGATGTCTCAGGTGCCCTCTGGAAAATCCCAAAGTTACATCCAAGTAAAAAATAAATGTCATTTAGAATTTGAATACTTTGGGAAGTTTGTCAAAAATATCAAGAGGTTTGAACACTTGACTAAATAAGATCACAGATCATCATGAAATAATACTTAAGTATCTATTTGACCAAAGTAACAATAAGAGGTTTCAAGGACAAATACAGAACCTACATAGTTGTGAGCAAAACTTAACTCCTTCAATATTAAGAAGATTGAGTCTTCTTAAATAATTAAAGACCGAATAGAAATACACAGGAAATTATTTTGATAAAACACAAAATCTCTGTTTTCTTGCCATATTGCTTAAAGGTAAAGAAGCCTTCATAATCCGTTATCAAGCAAAAGTCTTGGGGCTGGCCCTATGGCCGAGTGGTTAAGTTCGTGTGCTCCGCTGCAGGCAGCCCGGTGTTTTGTCAGTTCGAATCCTGGGCGCGGACACGGCACCGCTCATCAAGCCATGCTGAGGTGGCATCCCACATGCCACAACTAGAAGGACCTACAACTAAGAATACACAACTATGTACCAGGGGGCTTTGGGAGAAAAGAAGGAAAAATAAAAAAAAATCTAAAAACCAAAAAGCCAAAGTCTTGCCCTTTCAACAGAAAAGAAAGCCAAATTTTAACTTTATATCAGCTTATTTTGATACTAAAATTCATTCATTCCAATCTTAGCCAGTCCTGATCACTCATAAAATTCTTTTCCCAAAATTCCTTTCCATAAACCTCTTATAACTTTCTTTTTATATTCAGGTTTTGTCCTATGTTTTCTTTTCCCCATTACAAAGTAACCAGCCTTTCCTTTTAGAAGGAATCATTTTCTCTTCCCTAAACAAAATGTATTTCCACTCCTTGTACCATTCCTGATCAAAACACACATTCTACTTTCCTTACATACAGAGATGGGGGATGTTTCCCTTTTATTTCTAGTAGCCTTAATTACATATATTAGAATTCTTAACCCTTAAAATCCTTAATTGCTAGTGAAAAATAAGAAGTAAGCAATCCTGGACTGGCACACATAAATACATTTCATAATTTCTAAGAGAATATGCTCTTTTGAATAGTACATCTTTCAGCGTGGCACAAGACATGCTTACCAACAAACTCAAATTTACTTTTAGTTTCTTTGCAATAGGAAGCTAAAAGTAGATAAACCTATCTCCAGTAATTAATGTTTTAGTATTTTATCTTGTTTGGAAAGTGATTTAGGTCTTCAATGACTATCTATTATTTAGTTTAACTTAGTGTAAACTTTTATTTATTATTTTAATTACTTGCTTTTCAAAATCATGCTTGGATTAGACGTTAAATAACTAACCATCATCTTAAGCTACATTTTTAAAATTTTTTATTGAAGTCACAATAGTTTTAACATTGTGAAATTTCAGTTGTACGTTATTATTTGTCAGTCACCATATATATGTCCCCCTTTACCCCTTACGCCCACCCCCTTAAGTTATCTTTTTGCTAACAAATTTTGTAACAGAGACAGCATGAGCCTACTCAACTAGTAAACCTAGGCAGAAAAAAAGGCTGCACATTTTCATTACAGCAAATACTAACAACTCTGAAATGTGCCTGTTTTTATTTACACCAACAAACTTAAGCTAGCTTTTTTTAATTATTATTTACTAAAGACTTATTCTAGATCACATAAACTGGAAAAGCATTTGAGTTGGTTTCTAAGATTTCTGAGATTTAGGAATACTTAATTTATAAGCACTTAATTTAAACCCAATTAAATAGAGCTTTTTACAAATCAATTGCAGTAATACCATCCAGAGGTAGAAAAATATCACATCTCTATAATATACATATATAGACACACAGACACAAATACAGATCTCATAGCTTTCATCTTAAAACTTTTAGCCATGTCTCAGGTACAAAACTCGAAAGAATAGTTGGATCCAAATTGTTATTTCTGGAAGATGGACTGAGGTAAGGTCACATCTTCAGATGGCCAAACTCTTTTACTAAAGATTTTTCTGCATGCTGTAAGGATCCTTTTAGAGCTGTTTTTGTAGTCATTTTGTCTATTATCAAAAGTCTAAGGAAATGGCTATTTTTTTCCTCTAGTTGTTTATTTGCTCCACTTAATTAGAAACAGTAATTAGAGGTTTAGCACTAGAATCCTCAGAGGGTCTGATTTTATGGAGGGCAGGTTTCTGCAGAAAGGAAGAGAAGAAGATGGTATTGGGGGTGAAGCCTGGGCACAAGGTGGCCCTGGGGTGAAGTCTGAGACAAAGGAGTCTGGGAAGACAAACAAAACGGCACCTGAGACAAAGAAGGAGGAGGAGGGGAACATGAGGCTCCAGAAGCCATTTTGTTCTCCCTTAGTTTTGTAGTTTTTTTGGCTAATTTAGATAAGGTACCTTGCAGTGAAGCAATTTTAGAGCTTTGTGTGCACCCAGAAGCTTCCAGGTACCCATGAAAAGAGACATACCATTCATGTTGCTTAATTTTAGAGCTGCAGTCTTCCAATTTGGTTTTAAGAAAAGCTAGTTTGGAGAGACTGAAAGCTCCCCGTAATGGCTATTGCAATTCCAGACTGCTTTTGGTCTGTTTAGCCTACTTAGTTAAAAATGCACATGGAGGGGGCCCAGAGTTCTCAAACGTAAACATCGCTGGGGGCCCTGAAGAGGGTTTCCCTCAGAACATTTGGATGACTGGGATCCCATTTCTGAAATTTCCTCTGAAAACTCAGGGAAGTTAGCAGAGTCCTTCCCCTGATCCCTGAAGGAATCTAAAAACAAAAGAAAGTGGCTGGATTCCCAGTCCTGATTCCAAAAGGAATCCAAAAACCAAAGAAAAACTCCTGGATCTTCAGCAAGTCTGAACCCCAAAAGGAGCTGTGCTACCTTCAGAAAAGAACTAAGTATTCCCCAAGGACGACACCTTGAACCCACGGACAGAGCCTTGAAGCAGGAGGAGAAAGTCCTTTCCCTAAGAGGACAAGGCCTCTCCAGATCCTGAATAAAGTCTGAGAGTTCCAAATGCAGGGAGAGTAGAGCTCAGAATCTGAGAGGAGACTCACCAAACCAAAAGCAGGCGGCAACTCACAGAAGCGATGAGCACAAGGAGCTCAGGGACAAGTACCTTGCTCGATTCTGGGGTTCTCCATCTCTCTGGGGTTGCCTCCTTTGGATCCCACTTTTCTGACACCATATATGTCAACTTAAAAAGGAAATAAGCCAGTTATTTTACCCTCAAAATGAGTTTATTCAGGAATAATCAAAAGAATTGCAATTTGGGACGTACATGCTATGGCAAAGCACAGGCAAATCAGAAAACAAAGGAGGGGCGCTGCTCCTATAGAGAAAAAGAGGAAGTAGGGAGGGGCTGTTCTAAATGAAAGTCCCCTGGGGGAAAGTAACAGTGTAGAGCAGCAATGGCTTCTCATTGGCTCGGCTGTTGCCAGGTGGGGAGAGAAATCTTCCTTCAGTAGTAAAGTAGTTTTACTTCCTCTGAAAAATGCAAGCCTTCATCTCTACCTAGTTGGTGTATTTGATGATGTATGATAGGGCATGAGAGCACCCCCTACAGGTCTTCCCAACTCCAATTTAGTTAAGGTTTCTTTTATCAATTTCCACATAAGGGGAAAAAAGGGACATAACCCAAAAGGAGATGCAGGACCTAGTCAGCAAATACCAGCAGGACTGAGGGAGTACTCATGGGACTAGATTCTGAGGATTCTAAACCAGGAAAGCCAGAAATAAGGCTGAATAAATCAGAGTTTGTTGACTTGTGGCACTCTCTCAGGACACAGGACATAGCATTTTGGTAAGGACCCCAGACAAGAGATTCGCTTATCCCAGTACTAGGGTGGCTCCATCAAACCTGGAACAAGTAATGGCCCACACTGAGTACATCTGAGATGCCTAAATTGCAGAGACAGAATTTTGAGAAAGGGATTAAAAGGCTTGGGAAAATAGGCACACTAGAGTGGACATATTACATGAGACCAGAAAATCCAGAGGGCTAGGGTCCATGAAAGGACCCAGGCCAAGGCCATCAGAAATGCACTGGTCAAAGTAGCACCAGAATCACTAAGCAAGAAGTTCAGTGATGGCTCTCCAATGCAGGCCAGGGCTAAATGTAAAAGAGCCTGTCACAGACCTAGGCTTGCTGAGAGGAAAAGGAATAATAGTGCCTTGATGCAATAGAAGCTAAGAGATGGAGCTTAATCATAAGAAGCCAAGGACTTGTAATTATCATAAAGACCAATAAACTCAGAGTGGTTACCAAGGGCCCTAATGTGCAGAAAGTTATGGAATTGGTTTATTGAACACAGCATACCTTGGGGCGAAATAGATGGGCAGTCAACAAAGGTACTACTCAATTTATATCATAACAAGAAATCAAAGTTGATTATCTGAGGTTGAAGGCCGCTATCCCAATAAAAAGCCATGATGCCTTGCCCAGTATCCATACCTAATCCAGTTTTCAGACCAGGAACTTGTGGACTGAAGAAGTTACCAGGTCCTAGAGGAATGGACCTGCAACACTGTAGCAAGTTCCATGGCAATGATTCCCTCTGTTCTTCCCCCAAAGGGACCTACGACCATTTACTTAAATAAGTATACACAAGGAAAGGAAAATAGCCTGACAGTTGATAAGACTATTGAATGCAAGGTTATAGCTAAGATTGGTATCTGGAGATCCAAAGCATCATTGTGGTCCCACTATTAGAGTGAAGGCACAAGGGGGTATGATAACAAATGGAGTCCTGGCCAAGGGTTGGTTTATAATAGGTCCATTGTGCCCCTGGATCCACCCAGGGACCACTGATCTGAATATTCAATTCAGATTTTCATACTTGGCAGTTGACACAATCCCCGTATTAGATCCCAGAGAATGACTGTAGACTACCACAAGCTCATCCAAGTAGTAGTCCTGATTGCAGCTGCAGTGCTAGTTGCTAGAAGAGATTAATATGGATTCAGGCATGTGGTATGTAGTTATTGATTTGGTGATTGAGTTCTTTTCTATCCCAATTGCGAAATGAGGTCAAAATCAGTGAATAGACATTAAACAGGCAACAATATTCGCTCACAGTTTTGTCCCAGGGCTATGCTAACATTCTTGTCTTCTGTCATAATGGAATCTGGACCAACTGGACATCCCACAGAATATCACATTGATTAATTCCATCAGCGAAATCATCACACACTGATTGAAAGAATGAACAAGAGATGGCTAGCACATGGCTTTTATGAGACATATGCACTCCAGAAGAGGACAGATAAACCCTACAAAGATTTGGAAATCCACCACTTAAGTTTTTGGGGATAAAGACTTGCTCAGCATATTTGTTTCCTAGGGCTGCTGTAACAGAGTATCTTATCAGAGTGGCTTAAAACAATAGAAATGGATTGTTTCACAGTTCCAGAAGCTAAAAGTCCAAAATCAACATGCATCATCAGGGTCATGCTCCCCTCTGGAACCTGTAAGGGCATCTTTCCTTGCCTCTCCTAGCTTCTGGTGGTGTGCTGGAAATCTTTGGCATTCCTTGGCTTGTAGATGCATCACTTGAATCCTTCATTATCACATGGCATCTTCCCGGTGTGTCTGTCGTCATATGGCCCTTTTCTTATAAGGACACCAGTCAACTGGAGTAGGGGCCCATCCTACTTCAATATGAACTCACCTTAAGTTAACTAATTACATCTGCAATGACCTTATTCCCAAATAAAGTCACATGCTAAAGTACTCGGGATTAGGATTTCAAAATATCTTTTTTGGGGAACACAATTAAACCCATAACTTTCAGGGATGGCCTTAAATTACAGTGGGGAAGAAAAACCTTCCCAATGGGCAGAACTTCAGGTGACACATCTGATCATCCACTCTGTGTAGAAAGATAAGGAAAAAGAACTGGCCCAAAGATCAGAAGAAACTCACAGGCAGTAGAATGGCCTGGCTGGCTGCGCAGGAACCTGGGAAGAAAAAAGTTGGGAAGATTGGAGACCAGGAATGTCTGAGGTGGAGCCATATGGATGGACATATGAGAATGAGTGAAACAGTTAAAATTTTTATAATGTCCACCAAAAAGGATGCACTAAACAACCAAATAGACAAAAGGGTTCAGCCAATTGATGTCAGCCAGCCTTTGTCAGTGGTCATCTCACTAGCATGATGGGCACATGAATAAAGTACAACAGATGAAGGCTATACCCTAATAACATAAACTCCCACTTACCTAGGCCAATCTAGCTACTTCTACTTCTGAAAGTCCAATTTGCCAGCAACAGAGATCAATGCTGAGCCCCTGGTAGGGCATCATCACAACGGGACTCTTGCTGGTGATTTGACTACACTGGGCCCTTTTTGTCCCAGAAGATACAGCAGTTCATTCCCATGGGAATACCTATTCCAGATATGAGTGTGCCTTTTCTGCCTCCTTGGCCTTAGTTGGAGTGCTTATGGAATACCTGATCCATAGGCATGGAATCTAATACAACATAGCATCCCAACCAGGGAACTCCCTTTACAACGAAAAGGTACGAGAGAGAGCTCATGACCATGGGATCCTCTTGCCATATCACACTGTACACCATCAGAAGCTGTCAGCCTGAAAGTGTCAGAATGGTCCACTGAAGGCACAGCTGAATTGCCAGCTTAGAGGCAACACTGTTCAAGGATGAGTTGCCATCTTTTAGGACATGCTCACTAGGGAAAACAGTAAGAGTCCCACTGAACTACAAGCTATGGCTGCCACACGAACATTTTGGGCTTTTTAAGCTCAGGGACCAGCAGGCAAGAAGAGGGGACACTATTTTGTGAAGAGTACTGGATGCTGATCAGCAGGATAAATACGACTGCTGTTACAGAATGGGAGTAAGGAGGAACATAAGACAAACTTGAGGGACCCACTTGGGCACCTCTTGATACTCCTTTATGAAATGTTTACTGAGAAAGACAAACGCAGCAACCCCAGCCTGAGGAAAGTAGGATTACTAGGATCCTGGCCATCTCATGTTTGAGACTTCAAGAGGTGATAGCTAAAGGCAGAGGATTCAGAATGGATAGCAGAAGGAGAGATGAGAACCAGTTCTGGCCCCCAAGCCAACAGGGGTGATGGGAACTGTAGCTCATCCTACTGACTTTCCTCTTCTGAGTTTCCTCGCAGGGAGAGAGGCCCTCAGTGCTCCGGAGGAGCTGCTGCCTGCATGCTCAAAGTGGATCTGCATGTCACAAGGGGCGGACAGTGGCAGGCGTGGAGACGCATCACTCAAATATCCCTTGGAGAAAGACCTCACCACCTGGCAGTGAGGAGTTTTCTGGGCTGACAGCCTCCAGCTGTTAACCCTTTCAGGGTCTGCCTCACTTTTCAAGCTGAGATCACACATTTTTGGGGGCAGCCCCTAGCCAATGAGTGTGCATAGCAGGGGTACTAGGACCTGACCATTTCACACAATGCCAGATTCCTTCAATGGACAACCTTTACTCTGGAGCTCTCCACTGTGCTGGGAGAGTCTTTGTAACTTTGGCATCAACGTTCTGACCCTGCTCAGCCCTGTTTCCTCACTTTTCCTTTCACGGGTGTTGCTTCTCCAACAAACCTTTTGCGCTATTAACTCTCACTGTCTGCCTCCCAGAGAAGCTAATCAGCAACAAGCCACAAGCCTATATTTTTTGTTTGTGAGCTACAAAACATAGGAGAATAACTTTTTAAAAACATATTTGAAACACAGGCAAAAGTTGAAGCCATTTCTCAGAAATCAGATTTTATCTAGCAGAACACTTTAAACTTAATTCATTTAATTCACAAGTATATGCTATTCACTTTGGATCATAAAGTGAATGGGATAGTCATTTTACATGAAACAAATTTTGGCCTTTTATCCAACTTCACCTTCATAAAATTGAAAGAGTATCCTGTCAAGTAATAGATATTTCCATCTCCTATTTTTAAAAATAAATTGAAGAAGACAACTCCAAATCATACCAGAAAGTAGTTGACAGATGATAAATTGGCTAGGCTAGTAGAATAAGAAAGGTTGAGGGCTTGTGTGGCTTTTACATTTAGTTCCAGATGTACCAGAGGATGAAAGCACACAAGAACCTTCCCCTAAATCACCCTAGACAGCCTCTCCATCTAAGCAAAAAAGACCACAGGGATCCCTACACATTCCAGGGAAGTCCAGGGAAGCCTTACAGGAATTCCCAGAAGCTCATCATAGGTCTCTCAAGAAGATGGCAGTAGCCAACCAGCAGTTACCAGCTCTATCAGGGCTGCCACTTATTCCATCTATCTGCGTTTCAGATGCTGTGTCTCAGTAAAATAAGGCCATGATCCCAGGAGTAGTTTTAAGAGGGGCTAATTCATCACCTGAAAAGATAAGCCGTCTCAAAGCAGCATCTGATGATCTTACAAGCTCATCTAAGAGATGTTAAGCCTGAGGGATGACTCAGTTATAAGTACTAACTAGACCTCAATGTTCAACCTGTATTGCAAATAGTCAAGGTCTCTCTCTCCATCACCTGTGGAAATCAACTGAGCTTCTCACTACAAATAGAAATTCTCTGGAGCTTATGATGGGAGCCACCTCAGTAAATGCCATAGCCAGCCCCTGAGGAAAAGAATACTGTCTCGACAAAAGGACAAAAGCTAAACTACTCCCATCCCTTCTTTCCAACCTTTATAGCCTCTGCCTTGTGGCTACTATACCCAGCTAGCATGAATCTCAGTGGAGGAGAGAGGAGAGATGATATTTACATGATAGTGAAGCTGAGACAGTTTTGAAGCAAAAATTGAGGGACTTAGGAGAAAGCAGAACCCACCCACCACCACCACCACCCCAGTAAATGTGGAAATGAGTGGCCTATAGCTGGCACAGCTTTAGGGGAAAAAAGTCTTAGCAAGGGAACAGGTACAAAGTAAGACAAAGAGGTAGAGAGAATAATTTGTGAAGCAGAGTTTATCACAGAATCGAGCCACAGTGGATGTGTCCAGCTTCATACCCCTCTTTGCCTGCTTAACTCCTACTTATCCTTTAAGAGAAAATTTAGCAGTGACGCCTTAAGAAGAACTTTCCCTGTTCTTCGCATCCCCCAAATCTCAACTCAGCACTCCTTCAGGGTGTTGCCACAGCACCCATCACAGCATATATTATCTTCTATTGTAATTGTCTTTTTTACTGAGATATAATTCTCATACCATAAAATTCAAACTTTTAAGGTGCACAATTCAATGGTTCTTAGTATATTTACAAAATTGTGCAATAAATATCAATATCTTTTTCACTCCAAAAAGAAAATTAGCAGTCATTCTCCATTTACCCTTCCTTCCAGCCCCTCGCAACCACAAGTCTATTTTCCGTCTCTAAGGATTTACCTATCTGGACATTTTATATAAATGAAACTATACAATATGTAGTCTTTTTGTCTGGCTTCTTTTGCTTAGCCTAATGTTTTCAAGATTTATCCACATTGTAGCATGTAATAGTACTTCACTCCTCTTTATGACTGAATAATATTCCATTGGATCTATATACCACATATTTTTTTACCCATTCATCAGTTGATAGACATTTGAGTTGTTTTCATTTTATGGCTGCTATGAATAATGCTGCTGTGAAAATTTGTATGTAAGTGTTGAAGTGGACCTATGGTTTCAATTCCCTTGGATATATACCTAGGAGTGGAATTGCTGGGTCATATGGTAAATCTATGTTTAACTTTTTGAACAACTGCCAAACTGTTTTCCATTTTACATTCCCATTAGCAAGGTAATCGTTTGTCATTTATCTAGTTCTCAAATTTCTTAAGGGCAGGGAATAATTCTTACGTTCTATCATATCCCCAGCACCCAGCACAGTGCCTAATGCAGTACAGTTGTCTACAAGCATTTGTAAGGTGACTGACTGAATAAAAGCCCGAGATAGTTTTTTTTTCCTGTGGAAATTAATAAAAGAAACCTTAACTAAACTGAGTCAGGAAGCCCTGTAGGGGGAGCTCCCACACCCTATCACATATCATCAATTGCACCAAACAGGAAGAGACAGAGGCTTGCATCTTCCACAGGAAGTAAAACTGCTTTACTACTGAAGGAAGATGTCTCTCCCCACCTGACAACAGCCCAGCCAGTGAGAAATGCTGCAGCTCAGCCAATGAGAAGCCCTTGCTGCCCTGAACTTTTATTTTCCCCCAATGGACTTTCATTCATAACAACCCCTCCCTACTTCCCCTTTTTCTCTATGAAAGCCTCTCCCTTCCTTTCTTTTCTGGATTTACCTGTGGTTTGCCATAGCAAGCACATGCCAAATTGCAATTCTTTTGGCTATTCCAAAATAAACTCATTTTGAGATAAAATAACAGGCAAATTTGCCCTTTAAGTTGACATACCTTATGCCTTCTTCTTTTCAAAATACCTACCAAATACCCTTTCCTAATATTTTAAGTTTCACCTCTTCAGACTCTTTCCCCTATGAAACTATTCTAAGTAAGTGACACACTCTTACGTGCCAGCACTTCTTGAAATAGGTGCTTTCCGATTGTCAGAGCAAAGGATTGTGATCTACTTGGGGCTGCTCACCTGCACATTAGAGAAGTTAATGTAAAATAATCTGATGGTAGAATCAAGTGTTTCCAGTTGGTCCTAGTTGGCAGGCAGTCAGATGCTCATACCTATTTTCAAAGTGATCTTCCAGCAAATATAGGCACAGGACATATTTGGCTCCAGGACACTCTCTGCTGGCCCTGCTGCCAATAACACTACAATGAATCTGACAGAGAAAGGAGCAAAGTGACTCCCACATGGGGCAAGAGAAAACATATGGGGCCCATCCCATTACAAAGGCAGCCTGAGAAGATCTGCAGATGAAAGGGCATTCCAACTCTAGCATCTCGGGGTGGGGATTAGTCTCCCATGACTGGCACTTAAGTAGCCTGATGGCTTCCAGCTCTGACCAGTTAAAGAGACTATTTCATAGAGTAAATACCCACTTTGATCCTCAAACACGAAACGAGCATTGTACATGGATAGAATTTACACTTTAAATATGACCAACTCTTCGTCATATGAAATAGGATGTGTCGCTAATAAAACATGAATATACATTAACTCCTTATAAAATCTCACAAAAATCTCTCTACTTCTACTCCTGACTGATAAACATTTATTGATACCTACAGAAAGAGAAGACTCTCCTGATGTTTTATATAACACACATCACAATATACACATGTACTTTGCCTTATTTCAATTTTCTAAGAAGAGAAGTCGAGTGCAACTGTGTTGAATAAATTATTGAAGTTTTATATAAATTACCTGTGGTAAGCAGAATGCCCCCCACAAGGATACCCATGCCTTAATCCCGAGAACCTATGAATGTGTTACATTACATGGCAAAATGGACTTTGCAGATGTAATGAAGGTTGTAGACCTTAAAATAGGAAAATTATCCTGGATTAGCTAGATGGTCCCAGTGTGATCACATGTGCCCTTAAAAGGAGAGATCTTTCTCTGGTTGGAGTCAGGAAAGATGCTGCAGAAGAGGAAGTCAGAGAGATGTGCAGGGTGAGAGGATCTCAATCCACTCTTGCTGGAGAGGGACCAGATGCAAAGCATGAGAAGAAATGTGGGCAGCCTGTAGAAGCAAAGACCAGTCCCCAAATGACAGTTGACAAGGAAATGGGACCTCAATCACAAGGAACTTTGGCCGGCAACCTCAGATGAGTCTGGAAGCAGATTCACCCTCAGAACCTCCACACAAGAACTCAGTCCTGCCAGCTCCAGGATTTTGACCTTGTAATAAGCTGAGTAGAGAACTCAGCGGAGCCCTGTACTTAGACTTCTGACCTACAGAACTACAAATAAATACGTTTGTGTTGTTTTAAGACACTAACTTTGTAGTAATGTGTTATGGCAGCAATAGAAAACTAATATATTACCAAATGTCAATATATTAAATTTCAATGTTCTATGGTTCTGAAACACGATAACCATTAGGACGATTGATTATAATCGGACAATCCCAGAACCAATTCATATTCCACCACTAAATGTTATTTTTTATGATAAATACACAGGAGAGGCCGGCCCGTTGGTGCAGTAGTTAAGTTTGCAGGTTCCGCTTCAGTGGCCCAGGATTTGCCAGTTCAGATCCCGCTTGTCAAGTCATGCTGTGGCAGGCGTCCCACATATAAAGTAGAGGAAGATGGGCACGGATGTTAGCTCAGGGCCAGTCTTCCTCAGCAAAAAGAGGAGGATTGGCAGCAGATGTCAGCTCAGGGCTAATCTTCCTCAAAACAATAAAATATACACAGAAGATTTCTACTCGTAATTACTGAGGGGTTTTTTTATGTTATCTAATAATAATATAGCAATTTCTAAGTAATTATCCTCTCCACTTATAACTTTAGCATTCTTTTTTTTTCCCCTTGAGGAAGATTCACCCGAAGCTAACATCTGTGCCAATCTTCCTCTATTTTGTATGTGGGATGCCTCCACAGCATGGCTGATGAGTGGAGTGGGTCATGCCCAGGACCCAAACCCATGAACCTGGCCCACCGAAGCAGAGCACACAGAAATTTAACCACTCGGCAACAGGGCCAGCTCCAATAACTTTAGCATTCATTTTTAAAAAGTAAATAGATAGTTATTTTGTCAAGTCTTTTTCAAATTGTCTTAGTTTGAGACAGTTCACTTTAGGTATACATGTCTTTCATATGTTTAATATATTTTATTAGATTCATATTTTATATAAACATATATCAGTAATGTTAACAAAAGTCAGTGATTGTTAATAGAGTTGAATGAATCAATGCTTATAAAAATGTAAGAACATAAATGATGCCAAAGATTTACAGACCTCAAAAGTACAAAGAATTCTGAGGCAAAAGTCACTCATATTTTTAGTATATAAATACCTAAAGCCAATAATATTGAGATATTTTTTAACAGGAACTTATTGGTATGATGACCACATTTTGGTATTTACATTTCTTAAGCTAGTAGCTCAGAGTTGCATGGGTTACTTGCAAGTATATCACAATTGCTCCAGTTCCTGATCTGGACAATACAGACTTAAGATATTCCAAGTTCTACCTGCTCCAACCAGCGTTTCTAAATTATTATAACAATCCCAACAAAGTTGGATTTTTCCATAGACTCTATGATATCATATAAAATCCAGATCTGGAACACAGACACTTACTTTTTCTGGGTTCTTTCAGCCAATCTTGCAATCTCTATAGCCGCCTTCCTCGCTTCAAAATCTTCCCTTTTCACCACCTCTCCAGTCCCTCGGTAGCCTAGCTCCACCAACTGGCGGGCCAGGCTTTCATCCTACAGGGAAAATCAATTGTTAGATCTGTGGATGAATGAAACACCCTATTTTATCCTATGTATACTGAATAATTGTTTCAAAAGAAAAAGCAACTTTATTACTCACAAATGAGACAAGATTTTCAGATATGAAAATTTAGAATTCTTTCTAACAATACTTTTATAAACATCTGATTTGTCATCCTTTTCCCATGGATGTAAGATGAAAAAAAAAAATAACATCAATCACTAAATCCTCTCTAAGGGACTGAAGGACAAAAGTCTGCTGTTTTTAATCAATTTATGAAAACAGCTGTAGATAATTAATAGAATATCTTTAAAACAATAAAACTAGAGACAATAGTACTTACACAAGAAAGACTTTTGAAAAACCAACTGCACAAAAAGAGAATTGGTTTGCTTTCAAGAAAGTTCAACATTTCAGACTCACTTCCTTGAAGTCAATTAAGTGATGACACAGAGCATTATAACTTCAAATACAAAAATAAAGAGCAGATGAATTTCCTATTTATGTAGCAAAATGTTGTTACATATAATGGTGGTACCAATAAAAACAGAAAAGTAGAAACCTAAGAAGATGACCACACAAAGCTCCAAAGTGAAAAAGAATTTCCCCACAATCTTTTAGACCCTTTATATTTCAGTTACTTTAAGAACTGTCTCACACATTTTTGTCACTTGCATGGCACATTCAAAAAAGAATAGTTTCCCCATAATTTGAAAAGGTGTAATTTTACTTGAAGTTACTAATATAAAGACAAAAGCATTACATTAAAACATGTTTGCATTAATAATGGTCCTTATATTATCATCTTAATTAAATCCGAAATACAGAGAAAACGGCATGTATTTTATTGTTATACACCCTCACTTACACTACTGCTGAATGCAAAAACCATCTAACAGGATTAAATGGGAAAACTTAAGATGCAGGCTTAATAATCTATTCAACCTACAGTGGCTATTTTAAAGTTCAAACTATTCCCACAAAACCAAAAACTTCAGATACTATCAATCTAGGAAACTTGCTACTTTCCTTTGCTAAACATTAAAAGCAAACATGAACCTGCATATCCACTGTAACAATGTGGATACATTTGCCAAGCTGACACCATGCAAACAGGCCTTGAGGGGGGCTATTTGCCTTCTTTCTGACTTGTTGCCCTGCTTACTATACTCAGCATCCCCAGCCTTTTTAGTCTGAGCCACAAAACTGAGCCAATGCCTCCACCTAGTGGAATTAATATTTAATAGAAAGAGCAATGCAGGTTTTGGGTTTGACTTAGAAAAAGTTCGATGATTTGAGTGTAAATTTTCTTAAATATATTATCAGCACTGAGCTTATGGGAAGAACTCTCAGCTGAGCTCTGTGAGACTGTGGGGTTCTGCTAGCAGAATATGAACTGCTTGTGGTCAAAAGAGTATTTCACATAATAAAGACCATTAAAAAGTTGGTGTATTAATTTTGTATATGGAATGAATTATGCATTCCTGTGTGCCTTACCTGGGCCACACAAAACCATTTGGATACTTCTGCATTCAACTATACTAACATATATTGTGATAAATGACAAGATCTACTGAGAAAACAAGCAGCAAGTTGAAGCTGATTGCCTCTCTTCCCATTACTATGCTCTAACCGGTGGAACCACGAGTCATCTCTCCACTTTAAATGTTCAGTTATCCTTAAAGAAATCATCTTTAAAGGAACTGAGAAAGAAAATATTTTTTTCCTCACACACTTAGCATTTCTGGGGCTTTTTATTCCTTTGTGGAGACTCCAGTTTCCTACTGATACATGATTTTCCTTCTACCACCTAAACTTTAACATTTCTTGTAGTATAGGTCTGCTGATAACAAATTATCTTGGCTTTTGTTTGACTGAAAAAAAAAATATATATATATATATTTATTTATTTCACTTTAATTTTTTTTTTGAGGAAGATTAGCTCTGAGCTAACTACTGCCAATCCTCTTTTTGCTGAGGAAGACTGGCCCTGACCTAACATCCATGCCCACCTTCCTCTACTTTATATGTGGGACACCTACCACAGCATGGCTTGACAAGCGGTGCCATGTCTGCACCCGGGACACAAACCAGTGAACCCAGGCCACCAAAGGGGAACGTGCGCACTTAACCACTGCACCACCAGCCCGGCCCCATTCGCTTTAATTTTTAAAAGATATTTTTGGTGGGTGAGTGTTCCATGTTGACTTTTTACCTTTCAGGTAAGGTAAAAATGGGCTAACCATTTTTCCCAACAACCGACCATTCCCCACCACCAACCTGGCTACACCCTTGGTGTGAAGTGCCTCCGCACTATTTCTCTGAGTAGGGGTCGGGGTGAGGCACAGACCAGGTTTGTGGTTTGCATGTCAGTTGCTGTGAGCCAGACTCCTTACTGATGAGTGTGGGACAAGGGGCACCCAGCATCTGGGGTACCCAGGTGGTTCTCATCCAAAAAAGAAAGAAGAGAAAGTCTACCCCTACTAGAATGCTTGACATTGCCCCCACAGGCTCGGTTAGCTTTTATTTATGTCATGTGTTGTTACTGTGTTGTTTATTGCTAGAGAATAGAGTATTGTTGTAGCTCAGTCTTAGATTTTTGTACTAAACTCACTGATCTGTTCTAATAGGGTCCCAGTTAATTTTCTTGCACTTTCATAATAGATAATCATACTGCCTATAAATAACATTCTTGACTCCTTTTTCCAAAATTTATAACACTTTGCTTTCATTGTAGCATTGCTTTGGCCAGACTGCCAATAAAAAGTTAAAAGTACTAGCAAACATTTTTATCAGGTTTCTGATTCAAATGTTTAATCACTGAATATGAAGTTTGTGTGTGTTTCTGCTTCTCTGACTGAATCCTGAATGAATCACAATTAGTTACTGGCAACGGTTCCAGAGGAATAGAAATTTAAGGATGGTTCTCTGAATTGGTTCTGGGTTACCTGGAATTGGGTCTCTGATCTTATTAAAGGCATTAAAAGCCCTGTTTATAGTGGTAAAGAGTACCCCGTAGTCCGTGAAATGTAAAGGCAAAAGTTATTTAATTTATCACCTCTAGATACCTGCCATGAAGACAAGGCTTTGGGTAACCAAGTGTTTGCTGCCGGAGGACATTTTAGTGGCAATAAGAAATATAACGGAGTGGGTTGTTTCTAAGTGTGCTGCAGGACTTGGGGAAAGAAAATGAGGTGCCCAGGGCTCGGGGATTAGCCAGCTACTTGGCAGCAGGTTCGTTACATAGGAAAGGGGGGATCATGAAAGGGGGAAATATTTGGTATAGTTTCATGATTTTTAAAAATTTTTTTTCATAAATGGTATTATGCCATATGTATGCAACTTTTCATATAATTATTATTTTTAGTGTTCATATGAGAATTGCCTGTTTGCTAAACTTGCTCATTTTTCTATTAGATTTTATCTATTTCTTACTGCTTTATAGGGTTTTATTCTAGCTAGAAAGTTCTTGTTGATTATATTTTGCAAATATTTATTCTCAGGCAGTTGATAGTCTTTTGACTTATTTATGATACATTTGTCAAACAGAACTTAAAATTTTTGGCAAGGAAATTACATATCAAACCTTAATAAAGCCATAGAAAAAATGCATCAATGCATTTACTAGAAAAAAGAAAGTCTGAAAATAAACAGCTAACCATTCAACTAAAGAAAGTAGAGAAAGAATAGCAAAATACATTTAAGTAATATAGAAAGAAAGAATTAATGGAAATAACAGGAAAAATGAAAAAATAGATATTAAAATATACAGATCCAGTCAGCTTTGATTGCTTAATGAAAGCCAAGAGCTTATTCTTTAAAAAGACCAATAAAATAGATAACATTTGGCAAGACTGATGGTGGAAACAAAGAATACACAAACAATTTCAGAAATCAGAAAAGAGCTATAACAGCAGATAAAAGAAAACCATACACAAGTTTATAGTACATTTGAAACTCTATATGAAAATGTATGAAGCATTTGCTCAAGTTACAAATTGAGAAAAGACCGGTAGGTGGTTTTATGAGTCCTTGATTTTCTCAAAAAAGTCTTTCTTTTGCATTCCCATTTGAATGTTAGGTTATCTAGTTCATTAGTCAGAGTCCAGGCAAGAAATAGATGATACATTCAAATGGAATAACTGAAGGAAATTGAATGGCTGAGTTAATTTACAAAGGTATAGATAGGGCTAAGAGAAATCCAAGAGGGATAATGTAGCACCCTGCAGCTAGGAACAGAACTGAGCTATTAACAGCCATTAACTCATCCAAACGGAGGTGAGGGAAGGAAGCAGTTCATAGAACCAGGGGAGACAGCTCTAGGACAGTTGCCAGATCCTAAATTGTGGTTTGATGCAAGAAAATATCCATTGTTAACCTGCAGCCCAGTGTGGAAGGAGTCTGAAGAAAAAAATGCCTGACTTCTCTCTCCTCTAGCTTCTAATTTCTTGCTGCTGCCTCTTATTGGCTGAACCCAATTGGCTAAAGGGAAAGGGGGCCCTGTGGAAGCAGTCAACAGAAGTCAACCTCTTGGGGCACAGAGCACAGAGCAGGTTGGGGTAGAACAGAAGGTAGATCTCAAGGGCCAAACAGAATATCTAATGCAGCCAGAATTCTAGATTCAAAATAAAATTTTCTAAGAAGTTTAAAGATATTACTCCATTTTCTTCTGGAATCACTAGTGGGAATGCAAAATTTAAGATCAAGCTGATTCTCATTTATATGTAAGTTGTTGACACTCTGAATTAGTTTTTTGATTGTAGTAAAATATACATAAAATTAGCATTTTAAATGTAAAGTCCAGTGGTATTAAGTAATTCACATTGTTGTGCAACCATCACCACCATCCATCACCAGAACTCTTTTCATCTTACAAAACTGAAACTCTGTACCAATTAAACAATAATTCCCCATTCTCCTTACTACCCAGATCCTGGCAATGACCATTCTACTTTGTGTCTCTGTGAATCTGACTACCCTTGGTACCTCATATAAGGGGAACGACACAGTATTTGTCTTTTCATGACTGGCTTATTTCACTTAACATAATGTCCTCAAGCTTCATCCATGTTGTAGCATGTGTTAGAATTTCCTTCCTTTTAAAGGCTGAATAATATTCTATTGTAGATATATACCACACTTTCTTTATGTTTTCATCCATCAATAAACACTTGGGTTGCTTCCACCTTTTGGCTACTGTGAATAATGCTGCTATGAATATGGGTATATAAATATCTGTTGAAGTCCCTGCTTTCAACTCTTTTGGCTATATATCCAGAAGTGGAATTGCTGGATCATATAATAATTCTATTTTTAATTTTTTGAGGAGCTGCCATCCTGTTTCCACAATGGCTGCACCATTTTACATTCCCACCAATGGTGCAGTGTTCCAATTTCTCCATCCTCACCAACGCTTGTTATTTTCTGTTTTTTTGAAATACCTATGCTAACAGGTATGAAATGGTATGTCATTGTGGTTTTGATTTGCATTTCCCTGATGATTAGTGATGTTGAACATCTTTTTATGTGCTTATTGGCCATTTGTGTATGTTCTCTGGAGAAATGTCTATTCAAGCTCTTTGCTCAATTTTTAATCAGATTGTTTGCTTTCGTGTTGTTGAGTTGTAGGAGTTCTTTATATATTCTGGATATTAACCCCTTATTAGATATACAATTTGCAAACATTTTTTCCCATTCTATGAGTTGCTTTTACATGCTATTGATAGTGTCCTTTGATGCACAAAAGCTCTAAATTTTGATGTCGTCCAATTTGAATTATTTTTGAATTATTTGATTATCAGAGTTCTGAAATTCTACCACTATCTGCCAAGATGTGGCACTTTTTCATTCATCCTACTGGATAGTTGATGGGCACTTACAATCTTGTGCTTATCTCCAACACAGAGAAACTTTTTTATTACTCGACTGATTATTTTATCCCCTTCATTTTCTGTATAATTTCTTTCTGGAATGTCTATTAGATAGATATTGAGCCTCTTGGAATTATTCTTTCATATTTTCATTCACGTAACTCTTTCTTATTTTCCTCATTTCTTTTTCACTACACTCTGGTTTAATTACATCAAATTTAACTTCCAGACCATTAATTTGTCCTTTAAAAGTGCCCATTCTATTAGTTTGCCTTTTTAAAAACATCATCAATTACGTTTTTAATTTCCAAGGATTCTTTCCTGCTCTCTGATTGCCCCCTTTTCATACCAGTCCATTATTTTGCTTATAGATTTAACAGATACTAAAGGTAACTAAGGTAGAAAATTGGAATTTATTTAAAATTCTCTCTGGGTTTTGAATGTTTTGTTTTGTTCTCCTTATTCATCTTGGGCCTTCTCTTTCATGCTATTGTGTTTCCTCAAACATCTGGGGATACGTATTTATAAACAGAGGACTAGTTTAATTGGTATAGTCATTAGCGTGGATTCCCTCTGTAGTTGTACAGGTCTAGTTCCCTAACTAGACTCTCCTCTGAAGAGGTGAACTGTGGAAGTTATGTGTAAAAGAGCAGAGCATGACAAAGTACAGACTCCACTTGAGGATATGCAGGCATGAAGAAGGAAGAAGGCTGGGATATATCCCACCCTCTCCAACCCAACTGCCAAAATAAGAAGCACTCAGCATAATAAGTGTAACTCTTTCCAGATTTTCTTCTCCTTTTCAGCATCTATTCTGGACTTCTAGCACTGTTTAGTTACTTCAAGCTTAGTTCTGATTACGTCTTAGGCCCCTTCCCCCCTTCATCTGGACTTCTTGTTAGGCATGTATTTCACTCTGAAAGAGCAGTTCTCTTGTTTATCCTTGGGTTAAACATTGCAGGTGTGTATGCTGGAGATAGGGTACACCTCTGGCCTAGCTATGTAGAATTAACTTCAATCAATTACAGATTCTCTCTTGCTCTTTGTATTACTGCTGACTCTGACTTTTCTCTAAACCAGTTTTACCTTTCCAATACTGTTCTTTATTCATTTTGGGCTATAGTTTTCTCTATCTTGTTAAGTTGATAATATCTGCTTTATAACTTACCAGAAATACGCACAATTTCTGGTCCCCTAGAGTAGCATCCTTTCTTGTTTCCTACTGTTATTATTGATGGACAGACAGATGATGGATAGGTAGAAAGCAAGGGAGGAAGATTGACTGATTATACCCAGGGCTCTACAAGCCTGCAGTGTCTACTTTAGTTTTAGCCATAATCTTCTCTTTCTTAATATACTAAAAAGGCTTCACAAAAAATTCTTCCTGCTTCTAGCTGTATACCAATACAATCCATCCTCCCAGTGAAAAATTGAAGGATTAAACTAGAAGGTATCCATTGGATTTAGTGACACATCCCTCATTTGTCACCATAGCAAGGACAATTTCTATTGAATGACGAAGATGGGGGCCAGCTTGCAGTAGGTTGAAAAGTGGAAGATGATGAAATGAAGACAGCATTTTATGATTCATTCAAGAAGAATATCTGTAAAAAGGACAAAAAGAAAGAAATGATGGGGCAAAAGGATGTACAAAAGATCTGTATAACGAAAATGAACCTCTAAAGGACCACCTTAAGAAAACAATGGATTCAATGAAGCAATTTATAAAGAATAGAGATATCACTGTAGAGAGACATTAAAATGTCTCCAAGATTTAATGTTAATTTTTTTAAGTTACAGAAAACTATAGATATTGCCTAAATTTTATGTAGAAAATACCAACGAAGAATAATATATATATTTACATATAATGAAAATATTCATATATAATAAAATATAATTTTTTGAAGACTACGCATATGTATGCAAGAAGAGGACGAATATTGGGGTGAACTTCACCCCTTGATGCTGCAACGTGGCTCAGACCCACAACAAATACTTATCATCTCCTACCTCCACCATCCATTTTAGACTCCCCTCACCCTCAACTAACACCTCTGCTGGTGGTGGTAGCATATCCAGTTGTGTGAACCAGACTCTCATTCCTGAAGGGTCTAAACCAACTGAGAAAGAAAGTATCAAGAGGCATCTAAGTGAATCACCAGAATTCTGAACACATTCCTTCACGATTGATCTTGTAAGCCCTAACTTTTCCTGATGATCACGGTCAAATTATTCTTGCCAAGACGGTGACTCTCTCCATGCCTTCCAATTCCTAGACAAGGAGCCTAAAGATTGCAGGCAATAGTTGTAACTTATAATTTAATGGGACTCTCACTGAGTCACCTGACGGAAGTGTTCTCCCATTTGGTACCAGGACAATTAACCCAGCAGAGCCCACAGTGATGAAAGAAAGTACAAATGCCCCAAGTCGGTCATTGGGAATGACAGTAAGATGCTTCAACCTCTTAGTTCCCAGACCAAGGGAACAAAACTCAATGCAAAGGTCTTTGATTGAAAGTATACACTGCATCGTGGAGGATGGCACCCCATTCTCTCAAATTATCATTCCAAATCAGCACTTCAGTTATGCTTTCAGCAATGCATTCCAATGATCTATCTGCTGGCAGCTCTGAATGTTTCAGAAAGTATTACGAGAAGTGAACCACATGGTCAGGTCCTTACTCCCACAGCTCCTTTGTTATAAATTAGGTCCCTAGTCTGACACAATGTTAAATGGGACCCTGTGTCTGTGGATCAAATATTCCATAAGCCACTATCTATAGATTCAATGCAATCTCTATCAAGATTCCAAAGGCATTTTTTAAAGAAGTAAAAAAAAAATCCTAAAATTTATATGGAACCACGAAAGACACCAAATAGCCAAAGCAATCCTGAGAAAGAATAACAAAGCAAGAGGCATCACACTTCCTGATTTTAAGCTATATTATAAAGCTATAGTAATCAAAACAGTATGCTACTGGCACAAAAACAGACATATAGACCAATGGAACAGAACTGAATGCCCAGGAATAAACCCATGCATAATCAGTCAACTAACATTTGACAAGGGAGCCAAGAATACTCAATACAGAAAAGACAGTTTCTTCAATAAACAGTACTGGGAAAATTGGATATTCACATGTAAAAGAATGAAACTAGACCCCTATCTTACATTACTCACAAAAAATTAACTCAAAATGGATTAAAGATTTAAATGACACCATAAAACTCCTAGAAGAAACACAGGAACAAAGCTCATTGACATGAGTCTTGGCAATGATTTTTTGGATATGACACCTAAAGCATAAGCAACAAAATCAAAAATAAACAAATGGGACTAAATCAAACTAAAAAGCTTCTGCACAGCAAAAGAAATGATCAACAAAATGAAAAGACAACCTACAGAATGCAAAAAAAATTTGCAAATCATATATCTGATAAGGGTTAATATCCAAAATACATAAAGAACTCACACAACTCAATAGCAGAAATACGAATAATCCAATTCTAAAACAGGCAAGGGACCTGAATAGACATTTTTCCAAAGCAGATATTCAAATGGCCAACAGATACATAAAAAGGTGCTCAATATCACTAATCATTAGGGAAATGCAAATCAAAACCACAAGGAGATATCATCACATGCCTGTTAGTATGGCTATCATCAAAAAGACAAGAGTAACAGATGCTGGTGAGGATGTAGAGAAAAAGAAACTCTTGTGCACAGCTGGTGGGATTGTAAACTGGTACAGCCACCATGGAAATCAGTATGGAGGTTGCTCAAAAAATCAAAAATAGAACTACCATATGATCCAGCAATTCCACTTCTGGAAATATATCCAAAGGAAGCAAAAACACTATATTGAAGAAATATCTGTACCCCCGTGTTCCATTGCAGCACTATTTACAATAGCCAAGACATGCAAACAACCTAAGTGTCCATGGATGGATGAATGGATAATGAAAAGTGGTATATATATACACAGTGAGATACCATCCCACCATAAAAAACGAAATCCTGCCATTTGTGACAACATGGATAGACCTTATCCTAAGTGAAATAAGTCAGACAGAGAAACACAAATACTGTATTATCTCACTTGCATGTGGAATCTAAACACAAAACAAACTCATAGATAGAGATCAAATTTGTGGTTACCAGAAGCAAGAGGGTGGGGGAACTGGATGAAGGTGGTCAAAAGGTACGAACTTCCAGTTATAAGATAAATAAGTACTGGGGGATGTAATGTACAACATGATGACTATAGTTAACACTGTTGTATGGTATATTTGAAAGTTGCCAAGAGAGTAAATCCTGAAAGTTCTCATCACAAGGAAAAAATATTTTTTTCTTATATCTATATGAGATAATGGATGTTAACTAAACTTATTGTGCTAATCATTTTGCAATATATAACAAGTTATTATGCTCTACACCTTAAACTTATGCAGTGCTATATGTCAATTATATCTCAATAAAACTGAAAGAAAAAACATTCCATAAGCCCTTAGATAGTGGAGCTGGCTTATGACTATAGGCAGAAAGTGTAACCCCATTACTACCATATGTGTTTATGCCTATCAGATTGAATTGCTGGCTCCTCCAAAGTGGAAGAGGCCCAGTGTGGTCAATTTGACACCAACTGGTTGGTTACCTTAAGAAATGGTGCTACATCACAGGCATTGGACTTAGTTGCTGACAGGTTGGACATTCAGAGGTAGCAACCGCTAGATCAGCCTTGGCAAATGGGAGCCTATGCTATTAGACCCATGCATAGCCTCCATCTGTGTGATTGTAGTCACTTCATCCATGTGCCCATTCTGCCAGCACTAAGGTGGCCAATAAAAGAGGCTGGCTGACAGCACCTGGCCATATCATTTTGTCTACTTGGTTATTTAGTACCTCTTCTATGTAGATGCTCTCTGGTAGGCAGATTGTGACCATTCCCATATGTTCATCCACATTTGCCTCTGGTATTTACCCCTGCCTATGTGTCCTATATAGTCAAACTGTGGGCCACTTCTCTGTTCAAAGTAGATGACTCCTGAAAGGATGTGCCTTACCACAGTCTCTGCAGACCTTCACCTAGGTGAGGCTGTAGTGCAGCTGCTGTCCATTTTCAGCCTGCATTCACATACCACCTGGTTCATTTATATACCAAATTTGGACTTTTCCCTCCTCTATTAGCCACTTATAAGAGAGTCTCTGTATAGCCATATATGTGAGCTGAGAGAAAGGTGCACATCCAATAGCAGTAGAAAACCTGGGATCCAGGCTCTGGCTTATGCAGCTGGCACATCTACTTTATTCTCACTCATGCTCTGTACCAGTGTAGTGCTTCCATCTGATGATGACTTGTTACTGGGCCTGCCCGACCTTATGACTTGGCAGATCTGAAAGAACTCAGTTCACCGTGGGGAGTTCCCAGTGCATGGTACCTTGGTAATTCCATGGCCAGCTGCTCTATTTCTTGCCCGGCCTCACAGTATGCCAGGAACTGTTTCTTAATGGATGTATAATTCTCCTCTGCATATAGCATGGACTTGCACCTGGCCCCTCCTGACCTCTTGCTGTGAGATAGCTTTTGGCTGTGATACGTCACCTTACTTTAATGCTGATGCTAGGTTGTGTCCTTTTCCTGAAATAAACTATAGATTGATACGCATTGTCATTTTGGGTCCTGTGAGTCTTTTAGCAATTAAACACTGCTTAATTGTCACTGTTAAGGCTAAAACCTAGAAAGTTGAATATCCAGAACAGATTAATTAGCTGGTTATTTACTGATAAACTATCAACAATGTTGCTGAGGTTTTTCAACAAAACTACCACCTCAATTACTATATCATTCAATTTAAAAGATTTCTCTTACAGTTAGTTTAGTCAGCCAGTCGCTTTTTAAAAACTTGCTCATTGTAAAATAAAACAGATATAGAAACCTACGCAAAACAAATGTAAAAAACAGAGCTTAGTCAGTTATAAGATAAACCCTTGTAACCACCACTCCAGTCAAGAAATAAAACTTTGCTAGGCATCTCAGAAGCTTCTCCATGTGCTCCTTCCTAATCACCACCACCTTTATCTTGCCCTAAAAGTAGCCACTCTTGACTTTTATAGTAACCACTTCCTTGCGCTTCTTTATAGGTTTGTCAGCCAAGTGTGCATCCCTAGATGCCAGTTTAGTCTTGCCTACTTTTCAAAATTTCACATGGCTTCTAAGTTTCTCTTAATTTGCATCCTCCCCCTCCATCCCTTTCCTATCCAATGAAGAACCTGTGCAGTCTGATCTGTAGTTCCCCACTATCAGGTTTCGCTGACTGCATGTGCATGGTGCAGTGCAATAGGTTCCTCTCTCTTCTGTGTGTCCTGCAAATCAGCGGCTGGATACAGAGGCTGGACCAGATTCAGGTTTGAGGTCTTTAGGAAGCCTGTTAGTGGTGTTTTGTTCTTTCACGCACCCATGTCTAGTTTTCTCCCTTTTTTGTGACATTAGCAGCTGTGAAAGCTCGATGTTACCAATCCTTACACTGATGTTGTCTTAGCCATTTTGGTTGTCTAAAGCTCATTCTCTAACACATTAATTAGGAAGGACCCAAGAGAAAGCTGAGTGTTTGCATATTGATAACAATTTGTGCCCTTTATGTCTGAAAGTCAGATGAGATGGATATAAAACCCTTGGCTCACATTTTCTTCCCTTGAGTATCTTAAAAAAGTGATTCCAGTTTGTTCTGGCATAAAGCATTGTTAAAAAGTATAATAATAATTTCATTTGTCTTACCTTATAAGCCACTTGCTGTTTATGCCTCGATGTCCAAATGTTTTGTCTTTTTCTTTAAAGTTCATATAATTTTACTAAATACATCTTGGTATTGGTCACACCAGGTTTACATTCTCAAGTGCAGAGTGTGTTCTTCAATAAGTAGTTTCGAATCCTTTTTGTTATTTCAAGAAGGTTTTCTTGAATTATTCGTTTTTAGGATTTGTTCTGTTCTCTTGCTCTGATTTACTTCTTCAGGGACCCCTATTATCTGTATGCTGCACATGCTTTCTATCTGCAATAATTGCTAATTTTGCCTGACTCCTTTATCTCTTTTTTTTCTTTAATTTTCCTCCTTTTTACCTTCTATTCCTTCAGGATACTATCTACTATGTTTATCCATTCTTGTGTTCCTTCTAGTTCAGCTTTTATTTCTAAAGAGTTCCTTTTGTTCCTAATCCTCTCCTGAATTCTGTCACATCGTTTCTGAACTCTTCCATGTGTATACCATTTTTCTTAATGTCTTTTAGTTTGTATTCAAAAAAAAGATTACAGTTCTGTAAGAGACTGTAGGAATACTATTCTGCTCCTCATTTTCTTTTTTTGTGCATGTGCTCTTTTTTTATTGAGGTAACATTGGTTTATAACATTATAAACGTTTCATTTATCTTTATAAACGTTTCAATGTATCTTTATATTTTGATTTCTGTGTAGATTACCTCATGTTCACCACCCAAAGACTACCTATAATCTATCACCATAGACATGTGCCCAGACACCCCTTTTGCCCTCCTCCCTCCCCAATTCCCCTCGGGTAACCACCAATCTAATCTCTGTGTCTATGTGTTTGTTTGTTATTGTTATTGTTGTTTTTACCTTCTACTTATGAGTGAGATCATACAGTATTTGACTTTCTCCATCTGACTTATTTCACTTAGCATAATACCCTCAAGTTCCATCCATGTCATCTCAAATTGCAAGATTTCATCTTTTTTATAGCTGAGTAGTATTCCATTGTGTATACATACCACATCTCCTTTATCCATTCGTTCCTTGATAGGCACTTAAATTGTTTCCAAGTCTTGGCTATTGTGAGTAATGCCACAGTGAACATAGGGCTGCATGTATCTTTATGCATTTGTGTTTTTATGTTCTTTGGATAAATACCCAGCAGTAGAATAATTGAATCATATGGTAGATCTAGTCTTAATTTTTTTTTTTAAAGATTGGCACCTGAGCTAACAACTGTTGCCAATCTTATTTTTTTCTCCCCAAATCCCCCCAGTACATAGTTGTACATTTTTTCAGTTGTGGGTCCTTCTAGTTGTGGCATGTGGGACGTTGGCTCAACATTGCCTGATGAATGGTGCCATGTCCACACCCAGGATCCGAACTAGTAAAACCCTGGGCCGCTGAAGCAGAGAGAGCAAACTTACCCACTTGGTCACAGGGTCTGCCCCGTATTCTTAATTTTTTGAGGAATCTCCATACTGTTTTCCATAGAGGCTGCACCAGTTTGCATTCTCACCAGCAGTGTATGAGAGATCCCTTTTCTCCAATCTTCTCCAACACACATTTCTTGTCTTGTTAATTATAGTCATTCTGATGGGCATAAGGTGATATCTCATTATAGTTTTGATTTGCATTTCTCTAATAATCAGTGATGTTGAACATCTTTTCATGTGCCTGTTGGCCATCTGTATATCTTCTTTGGAAAAATATCTGTTCAGATCTTTTGCCCACTTTTTAATTGGGTTGTCTGTTTTTTTGTTGTTGAGATGTATGAGTTCTTTATATATTTTGGATAATAACCCCTTATCAGATATATGGTTTGCAAATATCATCTCCTAATTGTTAGGTTGTCTTTTCCCTTTGTTGATGATTTCCTTTGCTGTGCAGAAGCTTTTTAGTTTGATGTAGTCTCATTTGTTTATTTTTCCTTTTGTTTCCCTTGCCTGGTCAGGCACGGTATTTGAAAATATGCTGCTAATACCAATGTTCAAGAGCATACTGCCTATGTTTTCTTCTAGAACTTTTATGGTTTCAGGTCTTACATTCAAATCTTTAATCTATTTTGAGTTAATTTTTGTGTATGCTGTAAGATAACGGTTTACTTTCATTCTTTTGCATGTAGCTGTCCAGTTTTCCTAACACCATTTATTGAAGAGATTTTCCTTTCTCCATTGTATGTTCTTGGCTCCCCTGTCCAAAATTAGCTGTCCATAGATGTGTGGGTCTCATCTCTTTTTTCTTATAATAACTTAGAATGCTCAATGCTTTTCTATAGCTCATTTTTGGTTTTCCTGAATCTTAGAAGAAACTGTGGCTCACAGAACTTCCCTCTTATTTTGTTTCCATATAATGTTCAAAACTTTGGCAGTTGTTTTCTGCAATTTCTTCTTTTATAATTTTTTTTTTACTCCCTCACTTTTATCTGACCCTTCTGTTTCAAATTTTGTCTCAATTGTCCCTATCCTACTCAATATTGATTCCACTCCTAATGGCATCTCCACAGTGTCAAGCACTGCCCAAAAGTGAGCTACGGAAGGTAGCTTCAAGAGTTCACAGCAGCTACATTGCTCCAGCTCCTTCAGACCTCACCTGGGAACCTTCATACACACCTACTAATTAGTGGCCAAAACTCCTCCCAGTTTCAGTTGCTGTTCTCAAATTGGACTACTCCACTTCCAGTGAATACCTGTTGACTATTTTGCAGTTTCTTGTTTTGAGGTTCTTTAGATGCTTCATTGTTTTCTTTGCTTTTCTCCTGCATGGATGCTGATACCTTCCAGGTGTTGTGGCTATGGAAGGTTTCTGCCCATCTGCTTTTATGCTGGGGTTCTTAGGAATAACTGTCACCTAGTTTTGTGCAAATATTGTCAGGGGTTTTCGGTCTTGCTATCCAGCTGCTCTTGGCTTCTGGATCATCCTATTCTCTGTACTTCCTCATACCTTTCTGACCCCCTTCTCATTCTCCTTTGTGAGCACCACCTCCATGTCCATGCCGTAAGTAACGGTAGTTCTCCAGCATTTGTGTTAAGGCCCCCGTCTTGTCTCACTCTACACATTCTCCTCGGGAATTTTCCCTCTTCCATTCTTGTCTCCTCCCAGCACTAGCTTTTGAAATCAATATAAATAAAAATTGAATGGAACATACTGTAAATACATACAATATATATTTGGGGGATTGTCTGAGACACTGAGGATGATATTAGGCTCAAAGCATTTTAGTTTTATCATTATATGATAAAGATTCACAAGCATCATGGGCGTGGTATTCTTGGTTCAGTTTTACCCTCTGATCCTCAGATTTCATGTTCACGAGGAAACTAGATATTTTTACTTAGGAAGAAGTACTTCTGTGAACCTACTAAGGAAAAAATATAGGACTCCTCTTAAGCAGAGAGCAACTAATTTATGCCAATTATTTTTCTATTGAATAAACAAAGAGTATAGCTGATTCTGAAGTACGCAAACTAAGATATTCATAGGGAACAGTATTTACTCTGTACCTTGATGCAATAAATAATGGAATAATACAATGGTTGGCTATTAGCTGGCTTGTTGTATAAACATGGTAAATTATTTTAAGGATTTCTCCTAGAATCTCACTTAATCAATGTCTGCCAAATAATTTTAAGATTATATCCAAAAGATTTAATTTGTACAATTTATTTCTATTTTCCAAATAATGAGAAGATATCCTCTGAATAAAACTTCCACATGGCTAATCTCTGTAAACAATACAGCCATGATTAGGATCCATTAGTTAAGCAAATTTTTAAATAATTCTAAAAACACCCCTTGATTCCTTATCTGGGAAAAGAAATTCAGTGGGACTTTCACTTCACTAGCGGTCACAGGCAGCCTCCGAAATGAAGGGACTGTGTTTACTTCACATGGAAGAATTAACAAGAAAAAAAATCTGGAATATCACAGTGCAAAAATTTTCCCAAAACTTTCCAAGTATTTTTATATTGATGTTGGGGATTGGTTTAATTAGGTAAAATGATACTAACTCCTAGAACAAATATTGTTATCTGGGCTAGCAGAGACAAATCTAATTGATTCTGTCATGAATTTCTTTTAATGGTTTCTAGCTGTCTAGTAAAATGAGCAAAGCACGAGGGACACAGAATGAAGGGCCTCTTTTCTCCTCCTTAACCACCTTACCCCTCTCCAGCTCACCAAACAGTTAACTAGTGTCAGTCTTCATTTTTTTCTCCTACTTCCCTTCCTTTCTAATCAGGTATCACATAAAAAGCAATGCAGTTATTACATTCATACACTACTTTTATACTTATAGTGGTCTGAGATATTAAATGATAATATAGAGGTCAGGGTCATGGCAGGCAAACTCAAAAGAGATGATTTTAAAAATGTAAAAGAACAATTTACAAAGATATGGGCAGGATGAATGGAAACCAACAGGAGATGGTGAAGCATCCTTGGGCAAGCAAGAGTGGGAAGTCATTAACACCATTTAGGTCTGAAAGGAGACAGGAGAGGCAACAGCCCCTAGAACAGGAAGTGCCGCCGGCACCTGAAGAAAGAATGCTACAGTTGATGGAATGAGAAGTTGGCCAAACCTAAGGAATGAAGCCACTTCCAAACCACAACCAGTAGGAATATGACAGGGAATTAATTCTCTAATTACACTCTTTCAGCCCTCTGACCTCCCATGGGCTGAAACAAACCGAAAGCCAAAAGAGCCTGGCTAATGACCACAGAGGACAGCTTCCAAGGGCACAGAGAAGGGTGGAGAAGGGTAGAGAATGAATCCAGCAAAGATAAGATGGCCATTTTGTGTATGAATCATTAGTACTAATTTTTATTGAAATTAATTGAAAACTTTTGGCAGTAGAATATACTACACGATAAAAGAGTACCTGGAAGATAATAAATACTTGCTGAATATATAAAACTTAGACTGGACTGTAAGCACTATACTAAAGTTCAGTGACTAAGAGCAAGTCTAGAACTGATTCTTACTTACATTGCTAGCAATTAAGGCAACATCCACTACAGTAGGCTTGGTGAAGGTGTATTAATTAAATAGATAGTTAGATGAATATATGGATGCATGGATGGACAGATGGATGTACAGATGACTCAAAATTTTACAGCCATAAGGAACTCTGAAAGTAATCTAGTCCAGCCCCTTCAATTTGCAGATGAAGAAATGGAGTTTCAAATTGGTTAAAAGTTCACTAATATAGAATTAGAACCCGAATCTCGTGACTCTAGGCTCTTCTAACTATAATAGGCTGTCAATTACTGATGACCAAAAAAGAAAGAGCAGGAATCACAAAGCATGATCCATGATCCATGACACATGCTTACCATACCAGCCATACCACTGAACCAATTCTACTCCCCAGCTCCCTAACCCATCCTCCCATCACACACACACACACACACCTTTAAGAACCTGGTGTGGGTGAGGAGGCCGAAATATGGGATGGTTGTCGGGTGGAAGACAGTAGCCAATCCCCTCATGCCCAATTTTGCTGTATGGCAGGCTTTTTTTTTTACTATCAACCTTAGTTGTGATTAACTCGATAAATTTGAGACAGGAATATGCCTGCACAACGACCTGTACAGCATACCCGTAATCAAAGGGCTTTCTGAATCAATTACCGTGGAGTGGAAGTTTTTAGACCCAAATGCCCAAGATAACACTATCCCTTGCCCTGGAAGGATACTGTGTTCTTCTTTAACACAAATTGGCAAAGGAAGAAGCAACAGGGCGTCAGACCTGAATCACACCTCACACTCGAAGAGTCTCAGCAGGCCTTGGACGCCAGCCACCGTCCTCTTAAGATAACGACATGGGAAAGGGACACACGCTGGGAGCGACAGGTGTGGCTGAGATACAGAAACCCGAGGCTCCCCCAGGTGCGCGTGCGCGCGCGGGTGTCTGCGCCAGGAGACAGGAGGGGCGCCAATCTGGGCCCGCTGAGCGGCGCGGGGCAGCAGGGCGGGCGCGTCACCGCCGCCGCTGCGTGGGCGCCGCGGGCGGGAAACGCTGGGCCTGAGGTCTGCGCGGCCCGCCGCCGGGCGCGAAGACTGCGCGATGCTGGGGCTCGGAAGGGTCCGAGGGACGGGAAGGCGGTGGCCACTCCTCGGCGGCGCCGCCCTTACCTCCAGGTAGTACAAGTCCACGGTAGTAATCTGGGAGTCGAGGAAGTCTTCGTAGGTGTTGAATTGAGTGACTATGTTGTCCACGGCCGTCGAGCCCTCTTCCGGATCCATCGCAGTTGCCCGGCCCGCAGCGTCCCTAGCGACAGGAGGCGAGGCGGGGGCGGGGCCGGGGGTGGGGCCGGGGGCGTGGCCGGGGGGGCGGGAGGTTGCACCCAGCTCGTTCCTTCCAGTCAGTTGGGAACCGGTGCTGAGCAGTGGCCGTTCGCCCCGCCCCACGTTTTGTGACTGAGTTTCAGGCTTCCGTCGTCGCAAATTACCCGCTCCAGGTTCAGGTCGGACGCCGTGCACTGACTCAGACTTCGGTGAAGTGCCGAGCCACAGGAGGGATGCAAATGGCAATCCAAAATTAAAAATGTTGAGACTGCCAGGATATGTGGATATCTAGATCAGCGCTGCCAAGCTCGTTCTAAAACAATCTTATGCAGGACAAAAATAGTTGTCAGGTAACTGAAGGTCCATTTTTGCAAGGGGGGGTGTCTTAGAACAGAAGACTCTGGAAAGTCTTGTGACCAAAATCAGTAACACAGCACATTAATGATTTTGTTAAATTATTTTTAAAATTATAAATTACAGGCAAATTATCGCTAATGTTTGGATATAAAGAAAAATTTATGAATTTCCCAAGGAAAGAAACTCAAAGAAAATATCTTTGAAGGTCTCTTTTAGCCACAAGTGCTTTTTTTAAACCTTTTCTTTTCACCTTTTAAATTTTAGTAAGCACGCAGTGGAAGACCTTGGCTTGTTGAAGCTGCGTTTTTTTAGGGTAAAATATCTGTGGAAACTTACAAAGTAAAGGTTTTTATTAAAGCCTTTTCCTTTAGAACAAAGTTTTGCATTTTTAAAACATGGATTTAAAGTAATCCGACTTGGCAGCTGGCAAAACTTTTCAGAATCCATGTTTGGATTTTAATATTCTACAGATCATCCTTGGGAATTAACACATAGTACAACACTGAGCCCGTGGTGGTTGCTTTCTGAGTACTTAGTGAATTGATTTTGAAGATTTTCATGGATGTGCTAAAATATTTTAATTAAAACATCTGGTAGGATGCTTCACTTTCTGTTAGCTTTGCCAATTTAAAAAAGTTATCTCAAAAATTAGGATGTCATCAATGTAGAAACTTTAAGTGATGTAGACACAATAATCTCTAGGATATCACTGACTTGTTTTTAAGTTAATGAATATATTCTGGAATGTTTTAAAAGGCATTTTGGACATTATTTTTAAATGCAATTTAATTATTGAATTCAGGGGAACAGAAAGAGTGAGAAACCCCAGACACTCATAACACGGCAATAATGATAATAGTAACAACATTTACTGAGTGCCCCCTGCATGCCAGGCACTGTTCTAAGTGCCAACAATGGATTGCATCCTAAACTAGTATTTGTGCTGAAATTAACAACCACCAACAATTTAACATCATCTAATACCTAAAAAGATCTAAAAATTCAAATAGCTTGAGAATGAAAAGAAATCCATCTGACTTAAGACATTCTAACTGATGAGGGACATAGGTTTCAGTATTCTCTCTATCTGGAGAGTTCTATAAGTGCCTCCTGAAAAGAGGTATTATGGGTGAATTAAACACAAGGAAAGGCTTAGAAGAGAGTCAGCCACTTACGTAAGTATTTGCTTTAGTATGGTATTTATCAAGACTTTACCATATGTCAGCCCTGTTCTAAGTACTTTACATGCATTGTCTTGTTTAATCATGGCAACAAATCCACTAGGAAAGTAGCATTAGCATTATTCTCAATATAGAGCCATAATGAATTTAAATGGATGGGCCAAAGTCTTAAAAATAGTAGCACAACAAAGAGAAAGCAGAGGTAAATAGAGGTTTGAAGAGCCACATGGAATTAATTATGAAGGGTTTTTGTTTTTTGTTTATTAGAAAAATACATGTCAAATTGTGAAAGGGAAGGTAGGCTGGCACAAATTAAAGGAGAAAAGGGATGGCATACTGTGAAATGTGCAGGCAAGAAAGGTAGGTTCTATGTAGGAAAAAGCCGCACATTGTTCTGATAGTTCTGAGGGGCCTAGTAGGAGAGTCGAGGAAATGAAGCCTTCTAGAGGATGAAAACTGGTAAGAAGGCTTTGCATGCTAGGCTGAAGAGTTCACACAAGGTAGTAATCACATCCTTGAATAAGAGGGGCATACAGTGAAAAGCACCTTGAGTGCTGAGCAGGCGCTACTGAACACAGCGTGTCTTACTCCTGAAACTGCCAGAGTGCTCATGTTTAGTACGTTTGCTCTGAAGTCCTACTCCATCAAGAGTTTGTCACTTTCAGGAAACAGTAAAGCATCCTGCGAATCTTTGGGCTCATTAAACTGTAACAATTTGATTACAAGGACCCATATGTTAGTACAATGTGAGGCCATTGTCTGCCTATATATTGTTCTGTTATGATTCATTGAGATTGTGCATTTTCAGTGGAAACCTGATTAAATTTACCATTTGGTCAACAGTTCTTTGATGAAGTAATCTCTAAAAAATCTAAATTTAAACAATCATGAAAACGTTTTCAGTCAATGAGTCTAGTAATGTATTCCAACTTGAAACACGGAGGGGGATTTTCAACAAATCGGCTTCTCTGTCAACACTGAAAGAAAAAAAGAAAATTTGTAAATTTAGCCTTGTTCCTCAGAGAAAGGCTTGAATTAGAGTAAGCCTAACTCAATTGTCTTTTTCTTAACTTTCCATTTAAATTCAAAACCGCATTCAGACCTGTTCCTGAGACATTACATGAAAGAATGGCAGCAAAGAAATTAACGAGCTTCAGCAAGTCTCTATTTCCTATTGCAAAGTCTTTTGTATAACATGCATTCCTACTTAAAGTCCAGGGTTTTAAAGATCGAAACCTGGACTTTAGCACCCAATCCCAGAAATTCCGTTCTTTGCAAAAGCACCAGCAAAGATTATGTATATTCACAACAAAACTCCAAAATATAAGACAGGAGAAACACATGCTATGTAAGAATAACAAAATATATGTCATATTTAGCTTAGTTACTGAGTGCAAAGTAGCAAAATGTAAAAATAAAGGTCATGGGAATATAAACATAAGTATCTCTTTGAAATAAACAGGCTTTGGTACAGTACTTACCTGGTGGAAGTATATAAAAGAATTTCAAAGTAAACTCTATGCTTTTCTATTTCCAAATATTCAGCAATATACCATGATACCTGGGAAAATGAAAAGGAAACATACTTTTGGTGTGTTGACATGATAGGAAGGGGAATACCTTGCTTATTATGTGAATAAGATGCTAAGCACTCTGAGTAAGAACTTGAGACTCTATTAAAATGGACTTAATACATTACCATATTATAAGAAAGAAAAACATATGCTCACTCTAGTAAGATAAGAGATTTGTGTCTGATGTTGCCCAATTGCTTATTAAGTTTCCGTGGATTGCAGATGAGGACTGTTGCTTAATCATCAGCCAAGGAGAGCTTTTTGCACTTTGTAATAATGATGACACTGAATTTATTTAAGATACTCCTCGTGATGAGATCACTGGACTTCCAGACCATCTCAGTTATTTTAAAGTGCTGTAGTTCTGGTTCCACAGCTTCTCCATCATGGAGACACAGCGTGTTCATGTGTCATAACTCCAGGGTTTTCTCCCCCCTTGCCTATGTCTGACAGTGTAAAAGGAAGGATCCAGAAGAGGAAAAAGACAAGTGTAAGATGGAACTGCTTCCAGGAGGAGTGGGGTTGACAGGTATCAGCGACTGATAAAGGTTGAAAACTACTGCTGTGCTATAGGAGAGATGGTAGCTATGATCGCCACAACCATCTCTTTGGAACAGAGGAAAACTTGGGCTCACCATGGCTCTATAAGGTTTTCCTAACAATTTCACTAAAAATTCTCTCAACCTCTTTGCCTACATGGGAATCAGGCTCCACCCTAAAACACCACTTCCTCAGAGTGGCCAATCACTCTCAGAAAGCATGACATGTGAATACATGGCCGCCACTATTAATGTAGAGCTGCCAGGTTAAGTGGGTGCTCTACACCCACCCGAAATCTTACTATGGTTCACTCCTTCAGTTCACTCTTGTTTTCTACAACGGCTTTTCCTACTTTCTCTTCTCTCTTTAATCCTATATCCTCCTGTCTCAAAGCAGATAATCTTAACTCCTACTCCACAAAGGAAGTGAAAGTCATCAGATTGGATATCCTGCAGTCAAATATGTCAGCTTATTCACATGTCAATCCTTTACTTTTTCCCTTTTGTTTCAAAGGAAGAGATCTGCCTTCTCATACTTTCATTCTCCACTGGTTCTCTTCTTCTGCCTTCTCGGGATTTCTTATTTTGATTATCCCCTCTTTCCTTTATCATTAATTCTTCTGTCTTCTGTCTTCTCTCTCTCTCTCACTCCTAGCTCCTTTCTCATTTTAAAAACAAGCAAACCTCCCTCAATGCCACAGCCCACTTCAGCTATGGGCTCTGCTGCCCTTCACAGCAAAGCTTTTTGAAAGAGTTAGCTACAATCACTCTATCCATTTTCTTGTCTTCCACTTTCTGCCCACACATTCCAATCTAGTTATACACACTGTTCCACTGAAACTGTTTTCATCAAAGTTAATTATGACCTCCTTGCCATTAAGGCCAATAGACATTTTTTCTGGCCTCATACTACTTGACTCTCAACAGCATTTGACCCTGTGACCACTCCCCTCTCTTCAAAACTCTCTCTCTTAGCTTCCATCACAACTTTGCCCTGAGATTAGTTAGTTGACTGGTTGGTTGGTTTCCATCAGCTATTCTTTCTCAGTTTCCTTTGCTTGCTCCTCTTCCCCTTAACAAGCTTTTAAAAGTTGGAGACTCTCAGGGTTCTCTCCTAGGCCTTTTTCTGACTCTCTTAGAGACCATATCCACATCCATAATTTTACTTATGTCCTACATGCATATGGTTCCCAGACCCATATAACTAGCCACGTCACTCACCTGAGCTCCAGACACATATCCAACTGCCCACCAGACACCACTTGGATGTATAACATGTATAAAACTGATCTTTTCGCTTCTCCTGCCTCCTCTACTTGCTCTTCCCCCAGTGTTCCCTTTCTCACCATACAGCCTCCTCTCTCCTTGGTGATTCATGGCAGAAACCTAGGAGACAGTCATGACCCTTGCTTCTCCCTCACCTCTGAAATATATAGCCTGTTATTTCAGTCTTCCATATACATCTCTTGAAGGCCTCAGTTTCTCTCCAATCTCTCTGCCATTGCTTCCCTGCCTAAGCCAGAGACTGACTTCTAGACTCCAAAAATAGTCTCTTTTCTGGTTTCCTTACATCCTTCTCATAACTTCTCCATTCCATTCTTCACAATGTAGTCAGAGTGATTGTTTAAAAATACTGATCTGATTTCATCACACTCCTCAGAAAACCTCCACTGGCTTCCCATTGCCCATAGAATTTTTTTTTTTCCCTTCAACATGGCTTACAAGGCCATCCACATTCTGACTCTCATCTGGCCCCCTCTATCTCACACATTACGTATTCCAACCATCATTTGTTTTGCCCCTGGATCTGTAAACACTGCTGTTACCTGTACTTAGAACATTCTTTCCCAGTACACACTCTTTCCTTTCACCTATTCATTCCCTATTATAGGTATAGGTACAAGTATAGAGATATAGCAGTTAATCTTCTTCTATTCCCAGAGCACTTTCTACCAGCATCCCCACCCCCTACAATTGTTGTGAACATCTCACTTATTATAAAGTATTTGCAAAATGTCTATACTCTTTGTTAGAATCTATACACCTGAGGGCAAAGACTACATCATCCCTGTTCACCACTATATTCCCAGCATCTGACATGGTACCTGGAACATAGTGGGTCCTCAAATGCATTTGCTGAATCAAACAGTTTCCTATATGTTTCACTCCTTCATTTTGTCAATTACTAGATGAAAGGGACTACACTCAGTGTGAGGAATATAAACAACCTAAATTTTAGCCCCTAAGTTTTGGAAGGATACTTTGCAATGCTAATGTAATAATAACACAAGACAGAGGGATATTTTTGAAGCACTGTGCAAATTCAGAGCAGCTAAAAATCACTTCTAACTGGGAAGATTCAAGGAAAGTTTAAAGGGTAACATGACCTTTGTAGTAAATTTGAAGTGCTGAGACAGGGTTCTGGGGCTCTAGGGCTCTGAATGTGAATGTCCATGTGAAGGAATCACATGTGCTAAAGCTTGAAGGTGAGAAAACACAAGGGATGCTCAGGGAAGAGTGACCAGGTCAGTTTGATTATAGTGCAGGGTATGTGTGAGAGGGAGGAAAATGGGATGGTAAGTCAGAAGCTGACCATGGTGTGATTTGTCAGTTTAAGAAACTTTAACCAGAGTCTCCAAGCAAAGGAGAGCCAAAGGAAGTGTTTAGAAAGAAATGATAATCAGAACTGTAGTTTAAAAAGATTATCCTGACAGCAGTTAATGACTTGAGGGGAGGAAGAAACCTCTTAGATCGAGGAGGGAGGAGGAAGGAAAGAGAGTCTGAACTGGAGAATAGCTGTGAAAGGATGGATTCAAGACCTTTGGGGAAGGAATTTTACAGAGGAGCAACTGATTTCAAGTTCACTGTACACACTTCTTACCCTCGAGTAAGATTCAGTAGATTTTCATTTAGATCAAAGTTTTCCTGCTCAAGATAAGAAATACAACCATGTGGTTGGTTTTTAATGAAACCTTGATAGTACTTAATAAACTCAAATACTGAGCTACTAACTGGAAAGTAAAAAAAAAAAATCAGATGAAATTTCAGAAGAAAATGTGACATCTTTAAAACCCCAGAGACAAGGTGGAAACAGGCTTCCTCTCTGAGGAGTATATTTAGCCCCTCTAAACTACTCAGTGACCTCTATAGAATTCCTAAGGGGAGAGGTTTGATCTATTTTAAACCAACGTCTTTCTAGCCTATGAGTACCATGTCAGAGCTCATCGGGTACTCAAGTATTTTTGCAGCCATGGGAATAATACAACCCCAGTCACAACTAAGCCAGTGCAGACAGGGGGAGAAAAGATCCCTAGACTTTCTAGAAGAAGCATTAAAGGGAAGGGCACCAGTTCCATTGAGACCTATTTCACTCACTGTACTCAGCTCTGCTTCTCCAAGATATCGAACATTCTCCGACTACAGATAAGTCAATCACGATAATTACAATAAGATGTTTTGATCCATCTTTCCTATTGACTCTTACTTGTTGATGCAAAAGTAAAACTTACTCACTCAGCACTCATTTAATGTAACCAGAGTCAGGCAGTATGCCAGGCCCTGAAAGTACAACAAAAAAATAAAGCCTTGGTCCTTTATGTCTTCAAGAATAGTATAATTTAGAGATGGGAGATAGAGAGACTGAACTGGTAGTTGGTTGAGTGAAGGAAAAGGAGGAGATGAACTAAGCAGATTTGAGGAAACACATCTGTAAATAAATGAGGAAAATAAAACTTTACAGGAGGTAGAGAAAAATACAGTGTTCAGAGTGAAATATAAGTGAGAAAAATTGATTCTGTGTGTGAAGGACCGACTTAATAGAAAGAATGCAAGAATGTTGTATTTTAGGAAATCAGAAAACAATTTTGTCTTCTTTAAAAGAATGAGTTAGGACTGGATGATCTCTGAGATCACATCTAGCTTCGAAATTCTGATATTCTGCTATAACATATATTTTCATGAAGCGTTTGGGTTTAACCTAAAGGAGGTCTCTGAGAAGAGAGGGAAAGAGTAGAATTGTTCTCCTACAATGCACTTTTCTGGAAGAAAACACGTATTAGGGCCAGCCCCTGTGGCCTGGTGGTTAAGTTCAGCATACTCTGCTTTGGTGGCCCGAATTCAGTTCCCCGGGTGTGGACCTACACCAGTCGTCTGTCAGTGGCCATGCTGTGGCAGCAGCAGCTCACATACAAAAAGAGGAAGATTGGCAGCGGATGTTAGCTCAGGGGGCATATCCCTCAGTAAAAAAAAGAAAGAAAGAAAGAACACATAGTGTACCAAAAATCATTTGATGACCACAAATCTCAACATGCTTGGCAAGACTACCATATTGTCTTAGTGTGTCTCCTTTCTTGTTTAAAGAAAAAGTCTATTTCACATCTTCTTTCCTATTCAAAATTGTTGCTGTCTCTCTCCCCTCCCTTTTCATCCCCCTCAACACCACTCCCCACCTACCCACCCAATACATCATTATCTACACAGCAGTATAATTTTTAAATATATAAACAGATAAGTTGGATATTATTTTCAGAAAATTCAGACATCACTAAAGCTAACCCAACCAAATAATCTGAACACTAAATGTATTAATATCTTAGAATGTATTTATGAGGAAAAATGAAGAGCTTTTATGAGGAGATACAATTACTATTTGCCAAAGTGATGTAGTTAACATTAGCCAAAGGAACACAAAAATGTTGATTTCAATAACCGAGTGGATATTTCTGGCAACTACAGTGTTTCAGCAGTAAGTGCTATAACTTATTTTAATGGACATACCACAAATGTGTACTTGTGTGACCATATTGAAGGATCCGCAATTGTTGCCTTTTCTGTCAGGACCTCATTAACATTTTTATTTTTCAGATTCTTTTTACCTTTCTCCTAAAACTTCTTCTTTTCTTGTCCATTCAGAATATCTACTGTCATATGAATATTACAGTATATAATTACTAGCCCATATGACTGTTTTTCCAAAATTGTTGCTATTCTCAGAATTTCAAATTTCTTTGAAAATCATTGTCTCCCGGGACACATCAGTGTTCGTGTCTCTGGTTTACCTTATAGAATGTTGAGACAGAGGAGACGATGGCAGCAAGACACCTGAAATGGCTGAGTGAGTCTGTGATAAAATTAACATTCTGGTCTCAACCAAAACTTTAAAATGTGGCTCTGTATGCATGCTTATCAATAACCAATACATTAATAATGATAACTTATACCTGTTTGTGATACATGTATAATGTACCATGTGCTTAATTTTCCCCCCTTCCACTTACTTTTTAGTTTATGAGTCAATTATTGGATCTTGAGAGTTTTTATAAAGGGCTGATAATAAAAATTGATTGCAAAGGACTCTGAGAGCCTTTCATGATAACCACTCCAGAGAGCAAAACAGTCTTCTACTCTGTGTTCTTTCATAGTTTCCCAGTAGATCACGTATTCCAGAAAGAGTACGTGTAGCATAGAGTAAATTCCTGAATACTTTAAAAATGTAGTTTAAGAATATTGTCCCTTCAATCAAAAATCTAGTATTTGCCTTGAAGCATTACTGCAACCGCAGTTTTCAAGAACAATGTGACTATTGGCATTTTGATTAACCTAAATCGTTCCAAGTTTCCAAATAATTATTAATACGGGGGGAATCTAATTTTTAATTTAAAACAGACTAAAATATGCTAAATACTTTTATAATAAAATTAAAACTTCTACTTATTTCTGGAAGTTTGGCCAGCATAGTTATTCAAGAGTAAAGAATTACATTATTTTTATGAAATACTTGCATGCTTTCTATTATAGGCCTATATAATTTATTGACCATTGTAATATACATGGTTTCATAACTAATTTATTCCTCCACATGTTAATCAATCATAATTAATGGCTTTTTTTAGGCTAATGTAATTTTTATGTCAGTCTTGGGATACTAACAAAAAAAGTCATTAAACTCTTGTTAGGTCAAGAAAAAACTATTTAAGACAATTTTCCTGAGAAGACAACATTTAATAAACATAGTGCTGATTTAGGTTTTAGAAAATCAAGGTCAAATTATGTTTATTTAATTGGGAACCATAATCAAATCCTATTACTCCTTTGTATCTTACTTTCTCCACTGAGAGACAGTAATAATGAATTACAGCTTCCTTCAAGTCCTAGTTAAACAGTGAAGTTAATTGAGAGAAATGAGCTACATAAAACAGAGACCATATATTTCTGCTTTGCATTTTAAGTCATGGGCTCTTCAAACCATGAGGTCTGCACCCAAAACATCAGATGATAGCTGGCTTCCAATCGCTGTTCAGGTTCTTGGTCTAGAACCAATTGCCTTGGTCTATCCATCCTGTTCCAACCAGTTTCTGATCTTTCTATTACTGTCGAAGTTTGTCATTCTTCCATTTACAATCTAACGTTATCTTTCTGTCCCATATTTTACCCTACTTTCCTACTTATGACTCGGCCATTGTTTCTGGCCTGGAGATAGATTTTTCTTCTGACTGTTGCTTCATCTTTCCTTGAATAATGCATTTAGCCCAACCTCCTGTGGGTGGCGCTCCTGCCCGAGTCTCCCCAGCCTGAAAGCAGGATCCAATGGCTGTTCCTCTTCAGTCTACCAGTGGTGCCCTGCAGGAAGAGCTTTACCACAGGTGAAGGCCATAATACAGTGTATTTGAAGGGCATCAGCCCGCCAGCCAAAAACTCCCCTGGCAGCCTACCTGAAATTCCAGCCAAGGATCATTAGTGTTGCTCCTTGAAATAACTTTGTTGTTTTGAATCTAAATCCTTCTAACCCCTACTCCTACCTTTTCCTATTGAAATAATTGTTTTCCTACGTGGTTATTGAGAACTCAATGTTTCTTAAGATTTCAACAATTGTGTTATAGCAGAACAGATGGTGCTTGGTAAGCAAGATTTTTATGTATCTTGTAATCCGTTTATCTCCCTTTTATTCTACTCTAGCATTTAGAGAGGAAAAAAAAGTATTTTTAAAAAAGTTTGTCTCCTCACTAAGGACAAGAGATTGTAGGCACACAAGAGGAGAGTGGCCCAGGGGTGATGGTAACAGAAGTGTTGGAAACTGTAACAAGAATGAGAAAAACCCAAGAGGACACATAGGGAAGAGTATCAAGACTGAGCCTCACCAGATGATTCTACTTCCTAAAACCTAGGATGTTCTTGAGTTTTTGTTCCGCTGTGGAGGTTGTTTTCCCTGTAAATGCCTTCTTAGCAGGGGTAGATTTTAACAAGATTAAGCCTTTTGTTGCCTGGGAAATAGAACACATTAATTAGTAAGTGGATCATCAGAGATAATTAATTAGGCTACTTACAGCTGGATAGCACTTTCTGGAACAAATGGAGACCTAGCCATGTTGATTTGGAGGTAGGGAAGAAAGAGGTGAATAGAGAGACAGCCCCATCCAGGTGAGGTAACCTGTCATGGTCGAGGATTAAGAGCAGCCAGGGATAAAGATAGCAACATGGTCCAGTTGGGGTGTTGGGAGGAAATCACCAACATGACTGAGAGATGCATAAAGGAGAGATGCAAAGGGAGATTTCAACCATCTTTACCATTTTTCCAGGGTTTACAGCTAAATTTACAGCTGAGAATGTGTGCTCCCTGTAGAAGAAAGGGAGCAACCATGGAAACAGACGCATAGGAGGATGTCTTATAAAGAATAGTTAATATCTGCCCCCAGGCCCAGCCCAAATATTTGTATGATCCCTTCTCTCATCCCTGATGCACATGCATGTGGACACCCCAGCCCAAAGGTTTAATCTAGTTCCCAAGCCTAGCCTGACCACCCCTCAGGCAGGGTCCATACACCTGCAGTGTGGAGGCCCTGTTAACAGGGAATTCTGGAATCCCAGGTACCCAAAGCCTAGTCTAAAAGGAAAGGATCCAGGTTCAGGTGGACGTGGTCTTTTGGCTAATTAACCTCTCAAAACAGGAGGGACAGGGCGAGAAAAAGAGGGTACACTTAAAAAGAGGGGGCCAGGGTTTCAGCCTCCTTCTCCCCACCCCCACCACGAAAGAATCAGATTGACTGTGAGCAGGACTGAAGCACCAAAAGGCAGTATATAAAATGGTCTGTGTCTCATGATGTAACTGTGACTAAGAACATTGCCAACCACTACTGAGCTACAACTACATTGTTCCTCATGCACATTTGGTCATTATTTTCTTGAAAAGGGGAAGAAAAATAAAGGAGCAGATGGACTAGACTCCAACAGTCTTTCAAGAATAACAAAATATCTTGTCATCTCCTCTCCATTCAGATTGGAAGGAATTTCCAGCCATTTTAGAATTGCGACATCATACCGTAAGTTGCCCAATGTCCTGCTTCCACTGGTGACTTTGCTCTAGTGCTGTATGCATACACACCATTTTCATTTAAAGTGACTTTTGATTTAGTTTGAGGCATGTATGAGACTTTATTAACACCACTTACAAAGAAAACATCTCAGGGAATGAGAAAGCATTGTATTAAGTGTGCAAATATGGGTAAAAATTCTGTTTCTTTGGAAGAAAGGTCAAACATGTTAACCTCTGCTCTCTGGATCATAGGAGAATAATCAAGTTGACAACTTAAAAGATCATGTCTCATTTTACTGATGAGGAAACTGAAATCTAACAAGTTTAGACATCTAGACTGTACTTTGCACATAGTATGTGCCTATAAATATTTGTTGAATGATGGAAATATAACCAAAGCCAGAGATGGTGACAGAGCCAGTATTAGAAGCCAGAAGGAGTCCTGATTCCTGGTCCATTGTTTTTGTAGTACTCACCCTCACATTTTCCCTAGCTGTAATCAGCAATGCAATAAGACATAATGGTGGTCATGTTGGTCCAAAATCCAATATGTGAAGGGAGAGGAAAAAACAAAAAGAATGCATTCCCAATCACAGAAATACATCTTTGTGTGCTTCTAGTTAAGGGAGCCATAGTGCCAGTTCTTTTAAGGGGTAAAACAAAATGTGTTTGCCTGATGCTCCGTGGGCGCAAGACCCTGGCAAAAAGAAGCCCTTCTAACCTGCTCAAGTTGGGTTAGAAGAAGTGTTTTAGCTTCTTTAGCCCAGATGCACACCCACACACGCACACACACACACACACAAAGGTATTGAAATTTATCTAAGTGTACCCAAAAGCCCTTTCTACTAAAGAATTACTAGACAAAAATCTAGCCCACTATAACTTCCTAGGTACCTCAGCAAATGGCCTGTGCTTATTTTATTTTATAGTATCAAATATTTTGTCTAACTACAGTAGTCACTGAGAAAGAGAACTGGATTCGGTTCTGAGTAAATAAAGACTGGAGTCTTTTATTAACAGTCCATTGTTTTTCAAAATCATTCAACGACAGATCTGCTAAAAGCATGGAGTCATTCCCTACCAAACTAGTGTTCCAAATGTAATTCCATCTGCTTGATACTTTGACATTTTAGGTCTGGAAAAGCACAGGGTGAAAGATGGCAGAGAGCAGGGGAATTTTAGTTCAGAAGTGCAACAGCTCACTTAGAGCTTTCGGAAAGCAGAATCCAAAACCACTGTGACTAACACATTTTTCAGATTTATTAAGTAGAAAGGCTCAGAGGCAAAAGAAAGACAACAGGCAAGGAGAATTGGCTGTTGCGCCAGCTCTTCAGGATTCTGGTGCAATGCCCTAAGATTATTTTCATAGCTGGGCAAGATCATTCTAGGTTGTAAATGTGTAACTCATCAGCAAGACAATACTTTCTGAAAATAGTATGTTCTACTGAGATATCAACCAAAAAAAGAGGATATGTGTTACACCAACTGTTTCTCTGGATAGGGTGCACCTGTTTAAAAAAGAAAAAATGTCTAAAGAATTTGTTCTCCTATTTCACATTCCTTGACCTTATCAATCATTAACTTCACAATGCTGATAAGTGACAAACCAAAGTTTAAATGAATCTATATTTTGGAAGTATGTTGGATGTTTATTCATCCAGACCAAAGAAAGATCTCTTGAAAAAAGAATCTAAAGTGATTTCTTATTTTGCACAGGTACAACTGGAAAACCCATGTGAAAGGGCTGGATACTTAATATTAAAAGTGTGTGATTGCTGCTTCAGAAATAGCACTTTTTTTGGTATCAGCTTTATTGAAATGTAATTCACATACCATACAATTCACAAATTTAGAGTATATAACTCAGGGGTTTTTAGTATATTCACAGAGTTGTGCAACCAGTTAACACAATCAGTTTTAGAACATTTTATCACTCCCAATAGAAACCCTGTACACTTTAGTTATCAACCCCCACCCACCTGGACTCCCACCCCTGCCCCCTACTAATTTACTTTCTGTCTCTGTAGATTTGCCTATTCTGAACATTTTATATAAATGAATTCTCATAATATGTAGTAATTTGTGACTGACTTCTTTTTCTTGGCATAATATTTTTGTGGTTCATTTATGTTATAGCATGTATCAGTACTTCATACATATTTTTGGCTGAATAACATTCTGTTATATGGATATACCACGTTGTGTTTATCCATTCACTAGTTGATGTGCATTTGGGTTGTTTCTACCCTTTGGCTAATATGAATAATGCTGCTGTGTGAAAATTGGTGTACATGTCTTGTGTATATATGTTTTAATTTCTCTTGAATACATACGTAGGAGTAGAATTGTTGGGTCAAATGGTAACTCCATGTTTGACTTTTTGAGGAACTGCCACACTACTTTCCAAAGCGTCTACACCATTTTACATCCCCACCAGCAGTGTATGAGGATTCCAACTTTTTCACATCCTTATCAACACTTGTTACTATCTGACTTTTTGATTATAGCCACCCTAGTGGATGAAAAGTGGTATCTCACTGTGGTTTTGATTTGCATTTCACTAATGATGAATGGCATTGAACATCTTTTCACGTGCCTAGCCATTTATATGTCTTCTTTGGTGAAATTCATATCCTTTGCCCATCTTTTTAACTGGGTTATTTTTCTTTTTAGTGTCGAGTTGTAGGAGTCTTCTCTATATTCTAGATACAATCCCTCTATCAGATATATGATTTGCAAGTAATTTCTCTCCTTCTGAGAATTGTCTTTTCACTCTTTTGATAGTGTCATTTGAAGCACAAAAGTTTTTAATTTGATAGAGTCCGTTTAATCTATCCTTTTGTTTTTCTTGTTGCTCACATTTTTGGTATCATATCTAAGAAACCATTGCCAAATTCAAGGTCATGAAGGTTTATCCCTATGTTTTCTTCTAAGAGTTTTATGGTCTTAGCTTTTCTGTTTAAGTCTCTAATACATTTCAAGTTAATTTTCACATGGAGTATGAGGTAGTAATCCATGTTTATTCTTTTTGAGGTGGGTATCCATTTGTTCTGGCACTATTTGTCAAAAAGACTCTTCTTTCCTCATTGAATAGTCTTGGAACCCTTATTGAAAATCAATTCATCATAGATATGTGATGTTTATTTCTGGACTTTCAATTCTATTCTATGGATCTACATGTCTATCCTTATGCCAATACTATGCTCTCTCTATTACTGTTGCTTTGTAGTAAGTTTTGAAACTGGGAAATGTGAGTTCTCCAATTTTGTTCTTTTTCAAAATTGCTTTGGCTATTTGAGGTACTTTGAGTTTCTATATTTTTTTTTTTTTTTTTTGAGGAAGATTAGCCCTGAGCTAACTACTGGCAGTCCTCCTCTTTTTTGCTGAGGAAGCCTAGCCCTGAGCTAACATCGTGCCCATCTTCCTCTACTTTATAAGTGGGACGCCTACCACAGCATGGTGTGCAAAGCATTGCCATGTCCACACCCGGGATCTGAACCGGTGAACCCCGGGCCACGAGAAGCGGAACATGCGAACTTAACCCCTGTGCCACCAGGCCGGCCCCCTCTATATGCATTTTAGGATCAGTTTCTACAAGGAAGTATCCTGATAGGAATTGTGTTGAATCTATAGATCAGTTTGGAGAGTATTGCCGTCTTAACAATACTAAGTTTTCCAATCTGTGAACACAGGATCTCTTTCTAATTAGTTAGATCATTAGTTTCTTTCAACAATGTCTTGTAGCTTTCAGAGTATTAGTTTTGTACTTGTTCTATTAAATTTTTTCTTAAGCATTTTATTCTTTTTGACGCTATTGTGAATGAAATTGTTTTCTTGATTCCATTTTTGGATTTTTCATTTCAAGACTATATATAGATTATATACTCATATATACATATAATATATAGATTTTTATATATCAATCCTGTATGCCACAACCCGACTGAATTTCCCATTAGTTCTAATAGTTTTTAGTGGCTTCCTTAGTATTTTCTATACACAAGATCATGTCATCTCAAATGGAGATGGTTTTACTTCTTAGTAATGCTTTTTAAGTAATAATTCACATTTTTGCGTTAAATGAAATAGTTGAATGTTTGTCCAGATGTGATGTCCAGATGTGAAAACTTAGATAATTATCTGGATTTTTTGTTTTTGTCAAAATCTGCTTTTCACTAATATATGATTATGTCTGATAAAACATTCCTTTTCTCCTCTTTTTGTTTTCTGTTCTTTAATATAAATTGCTTGGATGATTGTTTCCTCTGATCATTTCACTTCCCCACAGTAAAACTGTTACCTTTCTGCAAAAATAAAGATGTTATGGGGCTGGCCCGGTGGTGGAGCAGTTAAGTTCACACGTTCCGCCTCAGCGGCCCAGGGTTCACCAGTTCAGATCCTGGGTGCAGACCTATGCACTGCTTGGCAAGCCATGCTGTGGCAGGCATCCCATGTATAAAGAAGAGGAAGATGGACATAGATGTTAGCTCAGGGCCAGTCTTCCTCAAAATAAATAAATTAATTAAATTAATTAAAAATAAAGATGTTGTTACCATTTATTCTAAAGGAATTATATTGTGTAACCAATCTGAGGGTCAGTAGTCTTTGATTCAATACAATTAGAAAAGTTTCCTTATAAAAGTTTTGACACGCAATCAAAAGTACAGAAGAGCAACATCATATCACTGTGGCAGTAGGTTTGTAGTAATATAAAGAAGACAATAGAGCAACTGTCTACAAAGGCCAACTAAATTTATAACGTATGTGTCCACCACATCACAACATGTAAATACCTGCCTCCTATGCTACTCTTCCCCTCTAACCTAAAAAACTATTCCTGCAATCACTTTGCAATACACTGAATAAAAAAACTGCCAGCATCTGGCACAAGACTGATGGCAGAGCAATAAAAATCAGCCCAGAATTTATAACTGATTCTGGGAACACTGTTAGGCTTTTGACATGTCTCTCTGTCTCTGTACAAAATCCATCCATCATCCACATATGGCTATCTTCATTACAAGTATGTTTCCGACACACTCGTTAAGGAGCTCAGCTGAAGGGTCATTGTGTTACCACAGAGGGGACTGAGTTCAGGGGCAACCTCCTTGACCCCAGGATGTGGCCTCCAGAAACGAGAAATATTACAAGGAGGGTGGCCATGAAATTTCGCTGAGAAAATATTATCTCTTCTAAGGAGTTTTATCTGGAAGTTAGAAGAAGGACACATAGAGAAAGACAGAGAGAGATGCTGCACTTAGAGTGAGGTTAAATCCCTCATCAGAAGAAAATAAATGAATCTGTGATACAACGTCAGCTCTGTTCTGAGATATTGTGTATTATGTGCTTCTATAAAGGAAATATGTATAATCACAAGGAAGGATTAAGCAATTAGTCTTCTAGTTTGGCTGGTTGTATTTCATATTTTTTAACAAATACCCACTCACGCATTTTTCTAAGAACAAGCTTTAACTGTTATAAAAACAGTTATAGAATTTATGTTAAAATTTGGCAGAGTTGATAGCCTAAGTTATCATTAATTCATAATAAAGCAAACCACAAGAATGCTTACTTACAAGCGACTTATCCGAACATGCCCTCGGAAACTGTATTTAAATGCTGTTGATTTTAATCTCAATGAAACTCTGGAGCATCCATATTAGTCAATCTATAATTGACTCCAGAGCCTTAGCTATTAGCCAGAATGATCTGAATTTTTGTCTTGGATCTGCTTTTTTGTGGCTGTGTCATATTGGGTAAATCACAAAATCTCTCCTAAGACTGTTCGCTTGTTTGTAAACTGAAAGTCATAGAGATTATGAGGTATTTTAAAAGGATGAAATGAGAAAATGCACAAAGAAAAATTTAACACAATGCTTGGCACTTACTAAGTTCTCAAACAGACTTTGAATTCTATTCCTGTTCTTAGCCTACTTATCTGAAAATCTTAACTCATAATTTATGTCTCACACTCACGTTTATTTTAAATTATAATTGAGAGCTAATAAGAATACACTATAAGTTCCTCATTTATAACATATGCATTGGCACTGTCCATTATTAATGAAACACTTTAAATTTAAAAGATAATACATATTTTATATGTACTATATATAAAGCATATATTTATATATGCAATCTATAGTATACTATATAAAGCATATATTAATATATGTCATATATTACTATACTATATATATGCATTATATAGTATACTATATATCTTATATTTTTGAATATCTATAAAGCCCACATATATATATATATATATATATATATATAAAGCCTATTTCAACTATGTATCACCTAGAGATATCAGCATAGGACCTAGGAAATAGTAGGAACTCAGAAAGTCTTCAGTGAACAAAAACTACCTCTCATACCTAATGAAAGATAGAGGAAGATGATAAAGCAGATTAAAAAGCTGAATAATACTCCACTGGATATGCTATAAACCAACATAAAAATATTTTACTCTGGGGGACCATCCCCATGGCCGAGTGGTTAAGTACTCGTGCTCCAATTTGGCGGCCCAGGGTTTCGCCGGTTCAGATCCTGGGCACAGACCTAGTACTGCTCATTGAGCCATACTGAGGTGGTATCCCACATGGCATAACCAGAAGGACCTACAACTGGAATATACAACTATGTACTGGGGTGCTTTGGGGAGAAGAAGAAAAAGAGAAGATTGGCCACATGTTAGCTCAGGTGCCAATCTTTAAAAAAATTTTTTACTGTTTCAATACATATTATTAACAGTTATATATTGGTACAATAGTACTTTTATGCAATTTATAAACAAAGATATAAAATTTGGGATGTGGACTCAAATAATTTTGTATTAATAGTGTTGATTTTAAAAGGTATGGAGACTTGGGAGTGGAGCTGAAATATTTCTTCTCCATTTACCTATACATCTACCTACCTATTGATCCAACCATCTTTTTTTTTTTTAGCTTGAAATTTCTCTTGCCTGAGATTTTTGTTTATATCCAGATACGATGGAAGAGAGAAGAGCAGGAGGTATGACTGAGTGTCAGTGGACATAAAATGGATAGTGAGAAATCTCTTAGGCATCTAATTTCCCCAAGTCTCACAGGTACCACACAAATTATATCATCAAAGTAACTCTACTTGTCAAAGTCTTAATGCGTGTTTGAAATACTTCACCTAGCTGGAGAACTTGCCTTGATATATAGTTTGCACCTTTCTTGCTGAATTAAAGCAATCACCTTCTTATAAATCCTCAATACGATTTGCAGGGGTTTTGGTTTGTTATTTTGAATTGATGTTTGTTTTCAAAAAAGGACTGCCTTTGCTTGTAGATGAACCCAATACCCTAATTCATCCATTTAGGATCGTTTTTGTTACTAATTTTCTGTCATAGATTGTCCCCTACATAGGTGGCCTTCCTTTATAAACATGAAATATCAATATATTATATATGTAATATATATCACATATTACATATGTGTATTATAAATATACATGAAATGGAAATTGAAAAGGAGATAGAATATAATTCACAATGTTTAAAATATTTATCAATCCTTCAAATAATTTTGCTCTCGCTAACATTAATATTTTAATTGAAAGCAAGATGATGAGTGTGTTGTTTTTTAAAAATTTGGTTTAACTCTTTGTGGTACAGCAATTCAACACTATGGGTCTAAATTCAGTATGTTGCCATACGTGATTTTAAATGACTGTTATAACTGAAAAATATTCTTCACAAGCCACATAGACCTAACTGTGAGAGGTACATGTAGGCTCTGCTTGCTGAATCACAATGCCATTTTTCATTCCCATCTGCTAATTATGTGAAGGATTTTTTTGAAATCCAGAAAATATCTCTCTACCTTTCCTGATAACAATCACTTATTCTTTCATGCTAGTTAGAAAGTACTGTCTGTCTTTAACTAGAGGTCTCATTTCCTCCAGTCCAGTACTTCCTAGTTCGAGTCCTCAAACTTGAGTGGAGGCCCATGTGACTGCCTCCAAGACCATGTTTAAAGAAAAGGCAGTAGTTTTGCTATTGAGGCTGTAAATCTGTGTGTTTGCACACACATGCGTATCGAGGTTTGTTAAAAGCATGTAAGTGAAAATTGACATTTATCGATAGACCTGTGCCTCAACAAAAATAAAACCTTACCTGAAACTCTCAGGTGAGCTTTTCCAATTTAATAATATTTGGAGATATGTTAGGTAAGAGGGAAAGAGGGAAGGTGGGTGGGAGAGAGAGAGATGGGAAGAGAGAGACAGCTTTTATGCTACAGCAGACGGAATATTTACACATTAAAATGTTAGAAGGTTCGAGTACAGAAGCAGTAAAGATAGAGGCCATATCTGTCTCCTTCCTAAGTACTCCATTTAGAATCTGATCTTTGTATGGTTTCCAAACCCAGCAGTTGAAACCAACCATGATGAATGGACCGTAATAATTGTGTGATACGCTTCATATGGTACCTCTCAGAATCACATACTATCTGGAGCATCGTTTATGAAAGGAAAGGAATGTGCTACAACCAAGCTCTGCTCAGTCCTGGCTTATAAGTTGGCTTCATAATAAAAAAGAATCATGATATCAAATCTAACAGTAGTCTAATCAAAAAAAGAGCCGCCATAGAGGCTTCTTACTTTCTATGGCCGAGTCCATTTTTTTCATTAACACTTGATTTTACAGGTAACTTAATGGATTGCACCTAGTGTCTTTTGTGATTTTACAGTTGGAAAAAGTAAAGTGGACATTCTCAGATCATAGTGTGAACATAATTCTAGCAATTTCTGCATTTCCCTTAGAGAATCAATCTTATTTATTGAAAAGTGAAAGGTTAACTTTAATAAATGAAAAAGTCAAAGGAATAAGACTTAAGGACTGAGATCTGTGGTGAATTGGACTATGTTGTCTCAACAATATATAAATGCAAAAGTGTCTGCTTGGCAGGAAACAAAGGAGACTATGAGTAAAGCTTTTATTTTAGAGCCAGGAGGAAGCTTATTGAGTAGGACAGATAAGGAAACAGGTGCAGCTCATTTCAGTTATTTCACCTAATTGTGCAGCTGGTTAGCGGCAAGGTAGGTGCTCCAATGTGGATTTTCGTATTCTGAGATCAAAATTCTTTCCATGAGCTTGACTGCTTTCCCCTCACACAGAGCATGGTTGCAAAAGGGGCAGTGGGCTTGGTTTAAAGGGATACAACACTACTTGTGTATGGGCCCAGCAGCCCTGTAAAGCCTGCTGACAAGTCCTACTAGGAGCAATGGCAGTGGCCTTGCAAACTACAGAGACTCCTAATTGCCACAGGAGCTCTGATAACTGGGCCAAGTGGTAGCTGTTACCATCCAGTGCTTAGTTAAATTAAACTGTGCCTTAAGGAAATATCGCTAACTTTCTCTTGTGGTATTTTAAGTTTTGCAGTGTTCCAAACTTCCAGTCTCTACAACTCAGTGATTCTCAATCCAAGTCCCCACATTAGAGTCATCTGAGGAACTCTTAACAGTATGGGAGCTTGGGGCCCCACCTCAGGATAAAGAAATAAGAATTGCTAGGAGGCAGCCCAGAGTGAGTTTTTGTTGAGGTGGTTCTTTTTGGTTTGGAGGCTTTTGTTTGTTTGGTTTTGTTTTTGGTGGTGGTAAAACCACCTTGGAATGGTGTTTTCTTTTTAAATACCTCCAAGTGGTTCTAATGTGCAGCCAGGGGTGAGAATCGCCTGCAGCTCTCTCCTGCCCTACTATTACTTTTTTTTTTTCTAATTTTTTCCCCCAAAGCCCCAGAGCATGGTTGTATATCCTAGTTGTAAGTGCTTCCAGTTCTTATCTGTGAGCCACCAGCACAGCATGACAAGAGACAGAGGGGTGGTGTGGTTCCACACCCGGGGAACCGAACCAGGGCCACGGAAGCAGTGAGTGCGGAACTCTAACCACTAGGCCATCAGGGCTGGCCCCCTACAATGACTTTTAATTGTCCTTCTGAAGGACTCTACAGGGAGTGACAAACCAGAGTCACAGCTAAAATCTCAGGTCGATGTCCTTTCTACCCTTTTTGTTCCTTTCTTTGAGAACACTGTCCTAGAGCAATTTTTCTAAACTTCCCTCTTCATCAGAATCTCCAGGAGGGCTTGCTAAAACAGATTTCTGAGCCCCACGCCCAGGGTTTCTGAGTCAGTAGGTCTGTGGTGAGACCAGTCTGCTCATTTCGTTGTCGTGGTTGATAACAATAGTGTTCTCATTTCTCCCACTCAAGCTATGTGGAAAATTAGTCTTATCAGCCCTCTCAGGGACAAGATCACAAGCTTTCTGAATGAGTACCTCACTATTGAATGTGTGGGTTATCACTGAAGTATTGAAGCACGTCTTAAGGTCAGTTCCTATGAGGGCTATTACCATGGTTTTCCACTTTCATGAGATTCTGAACAAATAACTTAAATTCTAATTCATGAGGCAGCTGGTCAGTCAACATGTTTACAACTAGTGAATTTTATATATTTTTTGAAAGCTTGGATTTGGATATCACCTTAGAAGCAACTTAATCCAATTTCCTGTATCTTAGTGTATACATTTATATATTTAGCTTGTTTTTTTGTCATGTTGGTATTTATACCTATTACATTTTTTTCTCTCCTTTTTCTTTTGGAAAGAATTCACTCTAAGAAAGAACAAAAGAATCTAAAGAGAGAAATGAGCTTATATAGCAGTAGATTAATGGGAGCTACGTTAGGAAGTGTTATCTGTTTGGGGAGAGTCAAGCTGAAAACAAGATTTAAATCGTGTAGGAGACTATGATGGTATTGGTTACCTCTAAATTGGAATAATCTCATTAACTCCTTCTACTCCAGTGTGAGATAGTGTTAAAAGACCTTTAAGGGTTGGCCTACACCAGCAAAGGAAGTAAAGAAATGTTTGTTAATTTTTTCATTCATTCAAATAACTGTACTGATTAAACTAACCATGTCTTGTTGGCATTCTATCCTCCCCCCTCAGTCATCTGTAACAGTTAAATTGATAATTTCTGAGTGCACCACGTTCAGAAGTTTCAAGGACTATATTCCCTTAGAGACTTTCTCTTACTCTTGTCTATCCACTAGGGCCTTTCTAAAGGGAACTTGCAGAGGTCTCTGGAGTTTTGGTAGAAGAACATAGAGTTCTCCATGACACCATTTACAGTCTGAACAGAGGGTTCAGCCCAAATGCAGCCAATTTGGAAACTGGGCTGGAGGGAAAGCAGCAGAAACCCAGCTGTGATAGTGAATTTTATGTGTTAACTTGACTGGGCTAAGGGATGCCCAAATAGCTGATAAAACGTTACTTCTGGTTGTGTCTGTAAGGATGTTTTCAGAAGAAAGTAGCATTTGAATTGATAGACTGAGTAAAGAAGATTACCCACCCCAGTGTGAGTGGGCATCATACAATCCATTGAGGGCCCAAATAAAACAAAAAGATGGAGGGAGAGCAAATTCACTTTCTCTGTTTGAGCTGGGGCATCCATCTTCCTCTTGCAGACAGCAGATCATAGGACTTCTCAGCCTTCATAATTGCATAAGCCAATTCCTATAATAAATCTCAGATAGATAGATTAGATAGATACATATAAATGTGTATATCTATAGATATAGATATTCTGTTGGTTCTGTTTTTCTGGAGAACCCTGACTAATACAATAGTTCATATTGCTGGAGAATTTTACAAATCATCAAGTTAAGCCCCATTAAGATGTCCAAGCCCTTCCACTTAATTCATGGCAGGGCTAAGGTCAGGACACAGACTCCCATCTGCCAGTCTCAGCTCTTCTTATTACAGAGCAGTTCACCCAGATGGCTCCCAGGTTTGAAGAACTTATATAGTAAAGGAGACAACATACATGAAACAACCAAAGGAAGACTAAATTTTCTTTAGTCATTTTTACACATCTACACATAGTACGTGTTTGGTAAATATTATCTGATAATGAGATGCATGGCTTCTTAAAACTATAATAATATGGTTGTTTATATATTAATCTACTTTATTTTTATTTGCTTCTGACTCATGTGATTTAAAACTGATATTGTTTAGTAGTGAATATATATTAGACCTAAACAGTGAAATGAGGCATGAACATCAAGCAATTGCCAACTCAATTTGTTGAGCCCAGTAATAAGGATATACCAGTGGAAATTTCAATCTATATTGCATTGTCAATGGTAGACATTAAACCTCAATTATCTAGGCCATATCCTTATGTCTTTTTGCCAAGGCAAATATAACACAAAAAGACAACTTACTTTGAATATGATCAGATTAAAGATGGTTGCTAATGTAAAAAAGTAAGGATTAATATACGAAGATACAGGACAGAAGCATGCCTGGCACAGTAAAGAACACATTGTGACTTACGCCTAATGCTTCAGTCTTTTGCTTCATCTGTAACATAAGGATATACTTTCTAACTCACAAATTTTTTATGAGGATAAAAGAGTCGTTTCTGATATAACCCAACATATGCATTTCTAGAATCACTGCAATATGCAAAATTGTGCAATAAAAACCACAGGACCCATGAAAAAATGGGGTTAGGAGCACAACACTCAGAATTGCATCAGCGGCACATGAAAGAGGATATAACCTAATAAAATTGAGAGCACAGTGCACACATGTTAAATGGTTAATAAACACACACATACTATAATAAATATGGGATTTTCCTTTAAAAAGGTCTTATGTTTGCTTGAACTTAGGTTTCCAGTGTACTCTGTGTAACAGAGAAAGAGTGAGAGAAAAAAAGTGAGACGAAACTTTTATCATAAAAGAGAAAAAGACCGGAGAGAAAAAATACGTAAAAAGCTAAGAAGAAAGAGGAGGAAATTGAAGAGGGAGGGCGCTGGGTTGTGTGAGCAGGCTGGCTGCGGGAAGAGCTGTAGCTTGTGAGTTACTGTCAAGTGGTTTATATGAGTCTTCTGGGGCCGCCATAGCAGAGTACTACAGACTGGGTGGCTTAAACACCAGAAATTTATTTTCTCACAGTTCTGGAGGCTGAAAATGCCAGATCAAGGTTCTGGCAGATTCTGTTTCTGGTGAGGACTCTCTTCCTGGCTTGCAGATGACTGCCTTCTCTCTGTGTCCTCACACGACCTTTTTTCTCTGTGCGCGCAGTAGCAGGAGAGAGAGAGAGAACGCATGTGCTCTGGTGTCGCTTCCCCTTCTTATAATGGTACTAGTCCTATAGGATTAGGGCTCCACTCTTGTGACTCCACTTAACATAAATTATCTACTTAAAGGTTCTATCTCCAAATATAGCCACACTGGGAGTTAGGGCTTCAACATACGAGTTTTGGGGGCACAGAATTCAGTCCATAACATGGTTGAAGGAGGTTTATCTGAAATCAGGTAGAAAATTTTAACACTAGATGAGGACAAGTATGGCTCATTAACCTGATGAGGTATGTGTAGGATATTTTGTTTATTCATATCCAGCTTGGTTCAGCTGAAATGCCTAGTATTTCTCATAGATGAAATTGCATATAAGCAAACACAAAATTCACATTATCAAATTGTTCCCTTATATATCAACTTGAAACAAATTAGTGTTTTTCAAAACAAGAGTTATAGCAGAACTGACTGTATTCATTCACTCAGTCAGTAAATATTGAGTGTCTCCTATGTGCCAGGCACATTGCTTGGCAGCAGAGATACTGCACGAATCTCTACTTGAGCTTCCCTCAAGGTGCTTATGTTCTACGGGGGGGAGACAGATTGCATACGTTCCCCTGGGGAAACCAGTAAACCCAAAAGTATACAAGATATTGAGGAGCATGAAAATGCTCTAAAGAAAATAAGGAGGGGCCGAGATTCAGTAACTTGGGGAAGAGACTCTAAACAGAATCATCAGGGAAGGCATCTCTGAGGAGAGAAAGAATGGAGTTGATGAAGAACTGGAGGAAAGGCATTCCAGGCCACTGTGATTAGAGCAGAGTGAGTGTAAGATATGTGAAAGGAGAGTGAAGAAGGAACCAGAATCCATTCTAGTGGGCTCAGAGGCTACTGAAGGGTTCTGGGCAGGAGAGTGACATGATTTAAGTTTTAAAAATTTCACTCTGACTTTTCTGTAAAATCCACTGCTGTAAGAAGAAGGGACACCAGTTGGGAAGCTATAGAAAAAGATCTAGCTACAGATGGGGGTAGCTTGGACTAAGGTATAGAGTAGAGATAGAGAGAAGCAGTAGGATTCAGAATTTATTTTGAAGGTTTGGGCAAAAGGAGTTACTGGTAGATTGGATGAGGGTTATAAGGGAAAGAGAAGGCGTAAGAATGATTCCTAGATTTTTGTCTCAAGTCACTGAATAAATAATTATGCTGTTTATTAAACTGTGGAAGTCCGGAAGTTTAACCGGTTTGGGAACAACAGTTGAGGTTTGGACGTGCTGAGGTTGAGATTCCTGTTAGACATCCAAGACGCAGTGTTGAGTAGGCAGCTGATTATGTGACCCTGGGGCTCTGGGCGAGGTTGAGGCTGGAGATTTAAGTTTGGGAGTCATCAGCATACAGATGATATTTAAAGCAGGGGTGAGATCACATAGAGTGTGAGAGAAAGAAAGGAGCCAAAAACTGAGCCCTGGGGTCCTGCAAGGTTTAGAGTTCAGCAAGAAGAAAAGCAGCCAGACTAGGAAGGAGCAGCCACTGAGCTAGCAGAAAGATGAGGAGCATGTGGCACTTGGAAAATAAGTAAAAAATGTGTTTCATGAAGGAGGGAGTGATCAACTTCTTAAGAGACTTTCACAAATGTTGGTGATAAGCCACAGATTGGTTACATTCCTTGTATAATTTTAGGAAAATACAGTCCATGTGCTTTGGTGTAACACACGCAAACGTGTAGACTGACAGCTAATATCTTGGTAGAGTAAAGAGTTAATGCCTCAAGATCACACTTTGGACATAATATATTAGAATTTGTATAGCCACTGAAACTTCTGAATTTGGCATTGCTTATGGGTATAAAGGTCTTTATGCCCATAAGAATGTTGAAATATGTCCCCCTAAATGTGAAAAGGTGTCCTTCTAAATCCTCTTCTTGTCCCCCTCTGAGTTTTCCTTTGCAGTCCAGGATACTCCTTGGTGTTTACTGACCATAATACCTATTCCTAGAGAATGGATTTCCCAGAAACAATGTATGGCTGTGAGTAGCACAAAAAAGGTTTGTTGGGAGTGCTCTTGAGAGTTAAACCTGTAAGTAGGGTTGCTAAATTTAGAAAATAAAAATACAGGATGCCCATGTAATATTTGATTATAGTAATACTAAAACATTCTTCTTTTTTCACCTGTAATTCAAATGTAACAGAGAGTGTTGTATCTTATCTACATCATTACCTGAAAGGAAGTAAGAAGCCAGGCTAGAGGGAGAAGGTGACCCCTCTATATGCTTACAAGAAGAGCCCCAGCTGATCCTAGAGTTACTTTGAAGCTAGTATGACCCTCCATATTTACTGCAAATTGTGGCAAGTGGGCCCAACCTTTGTATATCTGAACCAGCCAGTCATTGGCCTCACGGTGCCCCCGGGAGTGGGTATAACCTTAGACAGAGCAGGTCCCTAAGGCCAATGAGCACAGCTTTGAGAAGATGCATCTCCAGTAACTGGAGAAGGAGTGTCTCAGGATTGAAGAGGGAATCTGCACCAAGCACCACAATATTCAAGGTGTAAATGCCGACACTTTAGAAGCTATTCATTTCCGTTTCGGTGATTTACCTCTATATCTAATTAGATAAGGTAGTTAAATATATTCTAAAAATGAAAAGTGCTGAACTAAAACTAAAAAGTGCTGTTCAGATGTAAGGTGGTAGTGAGAATTATAGTAGTCAAGTTACTAATACTAATATTATTGCCCACTGAGCCCAGCCCCTCCGCCATAGCATATGTGGGGCTTATTTGTTTAATTGTCCATCTTCCCATCTAGACAGCAAGCTTCTTGAAGGAAGAAACCATGTCTTGTTTATCTCTGCGTATCCAATACTTAGTACTGTATTAGGCCTGCAGTAGGCACTCAACGAATACCTGTGGAAAACAAACAGGCAGGAAATAAGTAAGCCATCCAAATTATAATTTATAACAACTAGACCCACCATCCATTAGAGTGGAGGGAAGCTGATATTAGATCCGAAAATCAATGTGAGATATCATTTTCATTTTTCCTCTTATTTTCTTCGGCAATGCAAAACTGACACTGCCCTCCCTGGCCTTTGAGTCTCATTATTAAGCAATTAGACCCTTGACCAAACCCTGAACCATTTCAGTTCATTAGATACTCAGTTAGTCCTCTACTGTTTTGATGCATGACTCATGCATGTCTTAAAGAGCTAAGGAGACATGGGCTCTTTCCCACTTGGGTCCCTGCCTTTTGGAAATTTTGAGAGTTTCCTTCCTAAACAGAAGACATTCTACGTTGCCTCAACCATGAAAGCCTGCTGAGAAGTACAAGAAGCCTCTATTTCTCTGTTAACCTGCAACCTCATCTCTTATGAATGCTTCCTTCCATTAACCCTTGAGTGAGTCACGCTGATGCTTGATGATAATCCTCTGGTAGATATGCTTTTCCTCCCAGAATGAGTGTTGACATGAAGAAGTCTCCAGATCCCCTACAGCCAGACCAGTGATCCCAAATTTCAACCACATTGGATCCTGCCTGCACATCCTGCCTCTGGCTCCACATCCACCTTTACGCCCACAGCTAGAAGCTGTGACCACAGAGGCAGACACTTGCAGGGTGGTCCTCTGAGCACACCCTCAGGGCAAGAGACATGAAATATTTATTGACTGCAGGCCAATGTTACAGGAACGCTGGCTGAAACCACTGTAAGGGTACCTCTGTAACTCCCGAGGTAGACACAGCAACATTTGCCAACCCCCTCAAATGTCCTGGGGGAGGTTTGTTTGCACTAATCCTAGCAGCCCAAAATGCAGCAGCTGTTCTCAAAGGGAGTCTGATATAATCCTTTATTTTAGACCGACAGTGGGAGGTAGCATTTTATTAAAGAAAAAAATTTGCTAAATTGTTAACAATTTTCTAGCTTCCTGCAAGCAGGTAGAAAAATTGCTGAAAAATTAGGCAAGATTCAGGACCACATTCACTTCCTGACTTTTTGAAACTTGTTTCTAACCTGTGGACATCTTTTTCTTGGGAAGTAAATCAGACTCTGGAAAGCATAAGTCATTTTATTCCCATTTCTGAGCAGTCCCAAAATTAGATGGCCATTGATCTTCCAATCCCAGCTATCAGGTCAGTGTTGGTTATAACAGAATTTGAGGTCTCCCTAGAAAAGCCTCCATCCTATTTTCCTACTCATTATTGGGCCCCTAATTATCTTTTAATGAATGTGGAATAATCTTGCATGTTTGTCAATAACCAATGGAAAACATATTATAAATTCCCAAAGGGAATGCCAAGAGAATTTGTGAAGTACTTCCAAAGTATGTAATGTAACCTATAGCTTAAGCTTTTGGGTCTATTGTGATAAATAGTATTCTAATATATTAAATTCCTTTGCAAGAATAAGTGTCACTTTTAACTATCTGAGAACTGGATATAACACAAAAGATATGATCCACTGCCCTAATAATATAAGCAAGAATGTAAGATTTCCCCCAAACAGGTGCTGTGTTAAGTTCTATCCTAGAACTCTAGCACAATGCCAGTATATTGTCAAGGGTTAAATGAACATTGAATCTTTTTATTGGAAATTTTTTAGAGATTTCTGCCATAAATTATTAGCAACCAAGAAATCATAATTCTTTGACTTTGAGTTGGCTCCTTTGGACCTTAGAGTTTGCCAGACTGAGTAGATTTCTTGTCATTAAACGTTAAACTCCCTGGACTTGCAGAGAGATCTTGTGATCTGAGCTCTGCATCAGCACGCTGAGATGTGTCCTTTTCTCATTTGGTCCTTGTTCTCCAGAAGATAAAGGCTGAGAATCTCAGACAACGTGATTGCTAAGGTGAAAACAAACTCCTTCTGGAGCGGACCCAATTTTATTACCCGGTGATACAACTAATGTGGCAACAAAAATGGGCATGACTTTCCCTCCCAGTCATAATTTACGGGAACTGCCGGCCTCAGAGGGGATTTATAGTAGTCATTGCGGTAACTGTTATTCTTCCATTACTTAAACAGAAAACATGTTTTCACCCCTTTGTAATGCATCCTTTATGCAAAAAAAAAAAAGAATAGGCTGAGAATGTACAACTTTTAGGCTGCTTTTTGTTTCTAAAATTTAAACTCATTCTGTCCCAGGCTCCATTAGAATGGTGATTGTTAGACAGCCCTTTGTATATTCTTCTGGTATATTTACTATTCTAGTATACGGTTACACTTACTCTCAGGGGCCCTTTATTGAGGAGAATGTAGGGCAACTAGTGACCTTTAAAAAATATAAATATATAACCTGTGTCACAGTATGGAAACAGGTTATGGAATGCACGCATCCTACAAAGAGAGCCCTATGGTACAGTGAAGGACTGCTGTGGAAGCAGAGCCGCAATTGCACTCTGGAGAGTAAAAGACATTGTGTTGCCCCTTCAGCAGAAATTCACCTCCCTGTACAAAAATCTGATAAATTTCCCAGTTTCCCACAGAGGGAATGACAGAGAATTTAATGAGAAACACATTGGAACCCAACCTGTCCCTGTGTGATTATGCATTCCCTAATCTCTCTGTAGGATACGGAAAAAGTCAGTCCTCTCTGAGAGAGTTTACCTGAGGAAAGGGAGAAAACACACCTAGAAACAAATTACTGAAAGGAAATATATGTCTTCATTCTCCCACTGATACCTACTGACGTCCCACTAGACTGCGTGTTTGGCCTATAAATAGCAAAAGCATTGGAATTTGCATAGTAACCTATTTTTATGATTGCCAATGAAATTGAAGTTTCCTAGGATGACTAACGTATCGATACTTAAATGCAGCTTGCAAACGTCTGATATTTTTAGTCTGGACTCAGGATTTGTGTTTGAGAAGTCCAAGTATAGCGAGAGGGGCAGTGGCTGTTCTTACTCTTGTAGGATCTACTTCATATCTCATGTAACATTCTCTTAACCATCATCATCATCTTTATCAAATCTTCATCAGCACCGATATCCGTCCTATAAGCATTTTTGAGCACCTAACATACGCCAGGGACCTAGAAATATAATTGTATACCAAACTCTGTGAGTAAGTAGATTATCCAGTAGTCTCACAAGGTGTTTAAGTCAGAGGGACACATCATTCAAAATGGCTGTCAGCTAAGAGCATTTCTTAAGTTCTTTTTATTACCCTGAACTTGGGTTGGACAATGTGCAATGAGAGCAGATATGTTTCCTCCAGAAGTTCGAAGTCTGAGAATACATTGATGTTAACATGCACAAGGAACACAGTAAACAAGTGTTGAGCAAATAAAGGAAGGTTTCACTAGCTGAGAGACTTGTACAAAGCGGGATCTCAGAAAATACTTAGAGAACTATTGGGACAGTGAGGGAATGGTGATGGAAAGTTGTGTCGTGAGCTATGCTTGTTTGGAGGAACAGTGTCCAGATGAGATTACTCATGTTTCTTCATGAATTTCTAGAAGGCTTCATGGAGAAAGTGGGATTTCAGTCAAAACAGAAGTATTCAAAAATCACAATTAAGGTCCTGGAACTATTTGTTATCAACAATGAGTACTCTGGCTATTCCTCTCCCTCTGGATTAATTCAGATTTGCAAAGTCCCTCATAAAATGCTAAACCCAGAATTAATCCCCATTTTGGAAACCTCTTGATTCAATCTCACAGTTCATTTTTTTTTTTTTTGTCTAAGACATAGCCTTTAAAAAATATCTATGTTTATTACAAAATTGACAATTTTTTTCATGTGATTGTGCAGTTTTATCTAGACATAGATTTTTAGTTTTATCTGAGGAGAAACCATGTCCTTTTTTTGGTGCCTCAACATTTTAAGACTCATACGATCGTTGATGAAAAAGCTAGAAATGACATTTCAGATCATATGGTGGAGGACGAAACAAGCCCTAGAGAGTGACTTGTGATAAATATACAGCAGAGTCAGGACAAAAGACGATTTAATAAAATAAAAAGTATGTAAGAGTTCTTGATTTCTAATCTAGTATTTTTATTACATAAAATTACTTAATTGCTGATGGATGATTTGTAGCTCAGTTATCTGATGGTATGTCTGAATGTTGTATGTGATTCTTAGATGTAAAAATGCTTCCACTGACTCAGCTTAGCTTGGGGTGCTCCTCCCTGCTCTCCCTCTCCCCTGGGACTTTTAAATAGGGCAGAGCAGAAGATGGAGGAGGTAATTCTTTTCTTCAACTAATACCTAATCATATGATACTCTTATTTCAAAAATAGCCTAGTACAATTAGACTGACTACTAAAAGAAAAGTAAATGAGTAATGTTCATTTATCTAAAAGGTTTGTTTCAAAAATTTTTTTAAAAGATCACTGGCTTAAAAATAGATTTTCCATGATCAAAATTGAGATATAGCAATGAAGTAAATCTTAAAGGAAGTGGAGAATTCCTTTGACAAGTTATTTTTCTTTGCTTCCCATTGCAGCAATGTCCACAATACTGTGTTTATTTTTAAAATTAAATGTACAAGCAATGTTCTGCAACTGTAAAAATGGTGACAGAATTCAAGTTTTTGGTTATTGCAATATTTTCTTTTCATTATTGAAAATGTGGGAAGTGATGGCTTAGTTCCTCTCTCCTTTAGAAGGGTAAAAAATGTTAATGTGAGAAAATTATTCAGTGTTCTATTTTAAGATCAGTTTTATAGAAAATTTACCTACCAGATTTATGGTGTTTCATTTTCAGTTACAAGAAATAAAACCATCTAAAGCAATATAATTATCAAATTTGGAAATACCTTTTGTCAGTATTCTTTATTATTGTCACATTATTTAACGGAACTTCTGGACCATTATAACTCAGCTAAAAAAACTAAGATAATTTATGTGCACCCACACTCACAAATTAGTCTTTTTAGAAGGACGTGATGGTGTCTTTTGTGAAATGAAAACCATGGTGTTATTACATCTTACTGGAAACCTCCATTTACCTCTACAGATGTTCCAAATAAAGAATATCTTAAATTAAATTAAACAAAATATAATTTAAAAAACTAAAATGTCAGTCTGAAGGTGTTTGTCACCTATCTTCTAGGCAAATTAGTTTCCTAAGTTTAAATATAAAATTCACTGACATTTTTAGATAAACATAATCACAATTAAACAACTTTACTTGATGATAGATGGGTCAAGTTACTTAAAAATCATCAACAACTATATAAGCAAGGACTCCCTTAAAAAGTTGTAGGTATTAGTAAGGATTTATATTTATACATGTTTTCCGTACATGAGTTAATTCAATTAATTTAGGTAACTTAATGCTTCAGTAGGCCTTAATTAAATGTAATTGTGTAGGGCCAGTAAACTAAAGATAAGTGTAATGCAAATTTGTTTTTTTAAATTTTAACTTAGCTTTAAATTTTGAAGTTAATGAGTCCTGACTTGCATAATATATATTTAGTGCCATCCTATTTTAACTTTCATATACTAATCAAATCAAACTGGGAGTACAAAATAAGCTCTTATTTTTTAGTTTAACATAAACTACAAGCAGCATTAACCTAATACAGTATATGCATTAATTTAGTTTGTTATTAATCATCATTAGTATCATCTTTTCCTTGCCCATTTAGGAACATATCTCTACTGTTCTCTTTTTTACAACTTTAATTTTTCATATGTCCTGAGAACTTGATAGTGCACAATACATTAGAATAAACTAGAGGATTATTTTTAGCTTTATACTGTGTATATAAGGTGATATGCCATTGAATAAGGGTTGGACATATCTTTGTTTGCAAAATCCCCTTCTTTCATTTAACCCAGGAGAATTTTAATGTATAAATTAAATTAATGTATAAAAAAATTACAACTTTTGTAGTATTTCATTTTATATTTTTTAAAAATCATGCATTAAATGCAAACAACATTTAATCAGATTATTCGCTTTATAATAAAACACTATGTTAGAGTATATGCATGATGTTTTAATTGATGGATGGATTTCATATATATTATATATAATATATATGTGCATATTTTGTTTCTATTAAAACAAAGCAATCTGCTTAAGTGGTAGTGAAGTTCAGTTTTGCTAAGTGCCTACTTCGCATTTCTGCACCAAATTAAACAGTACTTTGTTGTAAGAAAAGAAGTTTATCACTATTTAAAAGAAAAGAAGCATGCTTAAATAAAAACCACCAGCTGTCTGTGAGCTCCTCTGTTCTTTCTATGAAAAACGTACTTCTAAACGTTAGCTAAACCTTTTTATTGCCAAACTTCTGAATATAAACGTTTGTATTTCATAGAATTCCATAGAAATGATTACCCAAGAAAATAAATAAATCACTCAAATTCTCTTAAGTTAAATTTTCTGTGATTTATGCCCAACATTCAGTATTTGGGTTGAGAATTAAGTGCCATTTTTGATCATCAAATTCCCAAACTAAATTTCTCATATCACATGGCCAGCTTTTTAAAAATATACATCAGAAAGTTTCCTTATTAAAGGGCAGATCTATTCACTGGAATAGTTACCTTCAGGATAGGAGACTCAAAGGGTGTTTGACTGAGTCATGAGAATATTTTTGACAATGGGACTTGACATGGATAGCTGTTACACGATTCATCTCCTTTGGTTCTCCATGTTTTTCCGTTAAGTGGGTTGCTCCCTGTGGATCTATACAGTGGGGATAGCAGAGGGTCATAGAAGAGGTATTTTTAATCACTCCGGTTTCATAGCGTATGCTTGATGGACAGAATAAAATGTATTCCTCCAGCTGTTCAAGAATGAGGGCAGGGGGTAGATAAAAGGAGAAGTGCAGGAAGGGAGAATTAGATCTCAATAAATGGCTGCGAACGTAGTGTACTTGTGCCTCTAATCCTTTTCCTTATTTCCAACTTTTAATTTCATCAAAAAAAGTCATTAGAGTTTCTCCTTACTTCTAACCCATTATAGCCCAGCCACCAAAGGGGTAGGATTCCACATAATGTCATGAATTTACACACACACACACACACACACAAATCCAAGTCGAGCCTTTGGTGCTGTGGATGAGAATTTAAACATTTTATGATGTAGAACTAAACGTACATTATCTGAGGTATGGTAAAAAATAATAATAAAAAGTGCCATGAATAAGAAAAACGAAAAAGAAATCCACATGTTACAAATGGGCTATAAACACATTTATAATTCATAAACTGCATTAAAATGGTTGTTTATGTCATATTAAAATAATAAAAGTAAGAAAATATGCTCAATGCAGAGGTACTCTTTTTAAAAAAAACAAAAAAAGCAGAAAAACAAAAGTTAATAAAATATTTCATCTGCATCAAAATATTCTTTGGAAACCAAAAATAAAAATGTATCATGTATGTTCTTTCGGGTTGATCTGTAAAAATCAGAAAAATATGTAGTACATGCTGTTTAACTTTCTGAAAATACAGAGTCCTAGTATGCACTCAGCATAAAGCAAAAGGCTTTATGTTTTGAACTGAAGCAGTGTGCTCCGTATATTCATAGAAAGAATTCCAGTTCAGTTCCTATCAGAAAACGTTTTTGTTTCAGTCAAACTGAAACAAATGACCTGACTTCAATACAGTGTAGCATAGCTGAATCTGTGTCCAAAAGTGTTTCTTCAGAGCTCTAAAGACACCTATAGAAACTCCTGAGGGGAAGGCATGATTTCTCACAAGGCCAGGATGAATATTATCCAAAGCGAAACTTGAGTCTGTATTTCACTGTGTTGGGACTCCTCCGAGGTGCGGAAAGGGGAACCTTTGGCTTGGCAGGATTAGGTGCCTTTTTCTTTTCAGGAACAGTTACTGTGAAAGAAAGTTCTGGCTGCTCCGACTGCTTGAATCTTGGCAGGAAGTGGGTAGAGATGTGCTGGGGCTTAACCCGGGGGCTGCAGCCTCGCTTAGCTTTCCCTCTTTTGTTCAGGGCCACATACCACTCCCGTCCCGTTTTCTCAGTTCTGTGTATTGCTGAGGCATAGGTGTTATAGCTGTTTTCTTGAAATCGCTCCCTGAACTTGCAGTCATCTGTAAATTTGGCCTACGGAAAAAAAAAAAAAAAAAAAAAAAGGAGAGATTTAAGTAGTCATAATGTTTCAGCATGTAATAAAAGGAGGTCTTGGACTGTAAAGAAGAACCAAGAATTCCATGGGCCCCTGCCCTGCTACTCCATTCTCTTTTATAAAGATATATTTGCTTCTCTTAAAGTTGCTTTAAAATTACAATTTTCATTTCTATATTCCTACTCATCTTTGTAACTCTAATATCTGTTTACTATGTACTTAGTGAAATAATATCAATGTATATAAAAATGATAACAGGAACTCCCAATGTATTTAAATTCTGTTACTGTTTTTAAATTACTTTGAAATTTGTAGTTAAAAAATTAAGTTTGAACATAAGATTTTTTCCCCCTCTTAAGCTGTGAAGAAAATAAATAGAACTATATTACTGAGGAACAATTAACAGTACAACATGAATTCATGTTCAGAGAAATGGGGTTATATTATTCCCTTGAAACAAGAATACATTTTTCAACATTATCAGTGTGATCCACAGTGCTGAGAGAGGAGTAGCATATGGTCCTATTAATATTGCATGTGTTAGAGTTCTTTAGGAAAAAAATATATCTTCACACAGCAATACAGGAGAGGGTATTTGAGGCCAAGAAGTAAAAATTACTTTTTGGAGTCACTAGCAACACTTCAGCCAGATCCCTCTCTCTCTCTGTCTGTCTCTCTCTCTCTCTCACACACACACACACACATACATACATACACACACACACACACAGTATCTGCCCTTGAAATGCTCACGGAATAGTGGAAAAAGCAGACAAATAGACATCCATCACAGTGCAGCTCGATAAATGGAATAATGACAGTGGTATGCCGAGGGTACATGATAGCATAGAGGAAGAGCATCTAAGGGGTGGAGGTGACAGGGAAGAGGGCAGGAAAGTCTTCCTAGGAAAGGTGACATTAGAGCTGAGACTTCAAGTACAATGAGATATTGGCAAGGCAGGTGATGTGAGAAAGGATTTTCAGGGAGCGGGAACAGTGTGTTCACAGGTCAGCACAACAGTACTATGAGTAGTTCAGTGTGACTTCCACTTAAGATGCATGGGAAAAGGAACAAGAGATGAGGCTGACAAAGTAGCCAGTATGAGCTCAAAAAAGGCTCAGTTTGCCATGTTGAGGAAATTGAAGGAATATGGTATGGAGGAGGAGTGTGATCATGGAGTCAGTCATGCCATCAAATAAGAATTCTGCCAATTGAGGTCTTAGCTTTAGGCTCCTTATTCACAATCCTTACTCCATTGGGCTATTGTGAGAATCTAAATATTTTTCTTGGGAAATGATCTGTAGCTTCCATCAAACACAAAAGAGTCCATAACTCCCAAAGAATTAAAATTCCTATCTTAAACCAGATGACCGGGTTTCACAATTTCAGGAAGCACCATTTGTATAGAATTCCTGAGTTTGGGAATACCAAATATTTTGATGTCTATATATAAAAACACTAAATATATATATGATATACTTTCTATATCAGACCAGGAGATACTATACTAGAATTTAAAGTCCTTTTTTTCTTTCACTTTTTCTAGTACTGCCAAACTTCTCTCTGCACTACAGATCACAACACCGTAATCTGAAAGTCTGAACACTGCAAGGCAGTCTACATAGATACACTGTTGATGGCCACGTGAAATTTTGATAATATCAGAAGACAACCAATTTCAGAGTATTTCCAACAGCACATTTACCTTACGTACGACAGTTTACCCAAGTTATTTACATTCAGGTATAGCTCAATCAATAAAGCTCTTTATTGGGGCACTATGAAACTGTATATTTAGAACTTCCACAAGTCTGCTGGTGATTCCCTGGAGTTGATCTCTAACAGGCTGGAAGTAGGTGTTTGAAAGAACTACCACCTATGGATTCCTCTCATCCCATCATAACCTGCCGACCCATGTCCAGGCCAAGGGTGCTACGCTGATATCACTTTAGAAGAGCACACATTTATTGTTCCTGTTTTTTACTGAAAAGACTTTTTTACAAGTCGAACATATAGATTTGTCTGCAGATGCTTAGCTCTTAAAAGGACTTAAATGCTCTCCCATTTAATTAGATAGTCCCAAAGTTTTATTTTAAAATAAGAGCTATAGCCATCTAGAATGTTTTGTGCTACATAAAAGGATAAACATTTTAGAAAAGTGTGAGGAATTTCATTAAAAAGAGTAGAAGGTGGGGCCAGACCAGTAGCATAGTCATTAAGTTTGTGAGCTCTGCTTCAGCAGCCTGGGGTTGACAGGTTCGGAACCCCAGGCGCGGACCTAGCACGTCAAGCTACGCCGTGGTGGCATCCCACATAAAATAGAGGAAGATGGGCACAGATGTTAGCTCAATGACAATCTTCCTCAAGCAAAAAGAGGAAGACTGGCAACAGGTGTTAGCTCACAGCCAATCTTCCTCACGAAATAAATACAATTTAAAAAAATAAAAATAAATAAAGAGGAAGATTGGCAACAGGTGTTGGCTCCGGACTAATCTTCCTCGCCAAAAAAAAAAAAAAAAAAACCCACAAGAGTAGAAGGGATATTTACCTTGCCTCAGATTTTCTTCTTAAAATGTATTTGAAAAACATTCTTTAGAATATATAATACATTATACTTTGACCTGACTTCTGCCCGTTTCACAAAATATCCATTTTCCTGAAATAGAGATAGCACCAGTTGCTTTATTCAATTTTGACAGGTTTGTTGAGTGTACTGCATTATTTAACCATTTTTTCCCGACAATGTCAAAGAAAAAATATGTCATTTTTTAGTTGAAGTGGCTAGCAGACATACATGCATAAACAACGCCTCCCCCCCATACACACGGTGAATTAGACCTATAGCAGTTCCGTCTTAAGGTCTTCATGTGAGTGACACCCCACCAACTCTGACTGCTAAAGTTATTCCATGTAAAAACTTTCTCTTTTTCTCCTCAAAATTTGTGTTCTAAAGTTCTTTCTTAAGATGAAAGATGGCTGTTCAGGCTCTAGATTTTTCAAAGTTCACCTAGCTGTCGCACAGGGTAGAGACGTTCAGAATTCTGAGGACCCACACACTACCTGCAGCCCCTCAGCCATTCCAAATCCCATATTAAAACAGGAGGAAAGGGGATCAGACTGTTTTGGCTTTCTTAATTGACTTCTAATTTAATGTTTTGTCTGAAAAATTCTTCCAGCTACGATGGAACAGAACCATTTGAAACAAACATTTCAGTGAGTTTTTTCATCAGGAGATCTAGTTTCTTCTTGAGGGGTCAACTGTTCCTGTTGGCATTCCTGGGCTGGTTGACAAAAGGGTGACCCTAAGCAGTGTATCGCTGTCCCTAATGTCACACATGCAGCATCTTTATAGCAGAGTTGCTAAGCAGCATAGGTCTTAGCTATACATTTACCTTTACATTTATTTTGGATAATAGATTTTCTAGGCTACATTTAATTTTTAAAATCTCCTTTGAATCATAAGAAGTCCTTTAGCAAGATATATACTTTTTAAATAATATCACTGTATTATTTCCTTAGAAAAAGTGAAGTTGCCATAAAGACTTTTTCTACAGTTAACGTGTGAAGTGAGAGGTGAATCAAATTGCAAATAAGCTATTGAAATCAGGACCTCCGTCACTTCATGGTCCTACCACCATTGGCCACTACAACAAAACCAATCCTTAAAATGTTTGTAAAGAACCCCTATCTTTGTTTCAAATTCAATTTTTTGTGAGTTTATTCAACAGATGTTTATTGACAATGTATCACATGCCAGAAAAACAAACAAGTGGGTCTTAGAGCAAATTAAGCCTGAACTATCGCGGGAGGCAAAACTGATAAAACTGAGGCTGTCCTACTTTGGGCACATCAGGAGAAGGCAGGATTCTTTGGAAAAGACAATAATGCTGAGAAAAGTAGAAGGCATCAGGGAAAGAGGAAGACCAAATATGAAATAGAGTGACTCCATTAAGGAAGCTATAGTCATGAGTCTACAGGACTGAGGACAGGACACTGTGGACATCCCTCATTCCTAGTGTCGTGAGGTGTCAGAGCTAACTTGACGGCACGTGACAAATCACACGCCACACACTGTGTTAGTTGCCGCTTTTACAATGAAAAACAATAGAGATGTGGTCCCGCCCGTGTTCTTTGTTGACTGAAATGATCTAAGTTTTTCTCTTTAATTTTTCCTTGATCTTGCAAGTGTAAAAGCAAACTACATTCAACAAGCCATAATTACAAAATTAAAATGAAATGTTCAAATCAGCTAATTCCTATGTAATTTAATATAGTCCTTATTGACAAAACAAATAAAACTTAAACAAATTAAATTGTTCTTTGCTTGAATATCCAAATTATTCAGAAGAGGGGGAAAGACAGTGCTATTGCGAAAAACAAGAACTTTTGGATTAGAAGGACACTTGGCCCTGATTCTACTCATCTCTTCACACAGTGAGGGCACACAATGGATGTTTAGAAGAAAGGTCAAGTTCAGTTCAAAGAAAATAAAATTTGATTAACTGGGATAGTCTACAAAAGATTAATTCTGCTTAATTGAAATCTGAGAGTCAATTAAACCAAACAGAAAATTCTTTCTGAAATGATATGTTTTAAAAAAACTTTCTAAAACCTCTTAACATAGTTTTTTGTTCCTTAGTAAATATCATGTCCTATGATGATTGAGGATCTTGTCGTGAATAAGTCAAGGCAATGCAATCAAGTACCAGAAGTACCAGTTCTCATACTGCGCCACCATGGCAGTAAATATGCAGTCTATGGAAGAGGTGCAGAGAGAAGCGTGAATTTGGACACACACTAGTATAAATCTTGGAGTCTGTGGAGTATTTAATCAATTTTAATACTTTATTTAATACTTTATTTCACTTTGTTTTCTTTGATTTGCCTCTCTATTGAAAAATCTTATAAAATTAAGAAATAATTAACCAAATATAAATAATTAAAATGTTGTTGTTGACTGTAATAGCCAGCCCAGGTGGTCTAGTGGTTAAGATTTGGCACTCTCATCGCCGTGGCTCAGGTTCATTTCCCAGTCAGGGAACCACACCACCCGTCTGTCGTCTGTTGGTTGTCACGCTGTGGCAGCTGCATGTTGCTGTGATGCTGAGAGATCAGCCACCAGTACTTCAAATACCAGCAGGCTCACCCACGGTGGACAGGTTTCAGTGGAGCTTCCAGACTAAGACAGACTAGAAAGAAGGACCTGGCCACCTACCTCCTAAAAACATTGGACATGAAAACCCTATGGATAGCAGCAGAGCATTGTCTGATATAGTGCCTGAAGGTGAGAGGATGACACAAAAAGACAGGGCAGGGTTCCACTCTGCTGTCCACAGGGTTGCTAGGAGATGGAATCGACTCAAGGGCTCTAACAACAACAAATAGACTGTAATAAAAACAATTATAGATCAAATTGTGCTCTAAGCAGAGTTTTCTTGCTGAATGCATCCCTCCTTCTTGTTCCCCTATCTCTGTTCAGTGCTTCCTGATTCCCATCCCTAGGCCCAGCAATGGGGCCGCCCAGGCCAGGTGACCTTAGGCTGTTTTGTATGATTGTCCAGGATATTCCCTGCACAAAAGGCACCCAGCCTTCGTGCTAAGTGAAGGTTGAAAGCCAGACCCTGCTCTAATTGTTCCCAAGCAGAGTGCCCCAGTACAGGGCAGCATGCACCCAGAGGGGCTGCCTTTTAGACTTTACTAAATAAGCCTCATATGGGTCAGTTATAGCCATATCATGCCATCGCCAGCATTTGGCCATATTTCCTGCTTGACACTGAACATCTCTCTTCTTTATACTGAGCAACCAAGGGAATATACAAGTTGGATTTAATAATAAACCAACCTGAGCTAATGTGGTGAAGAATACCAACCACAGGATTTCTCCTCCTCAGAACTTCATGAATTGACTTAAAGTTACACAGGGAGCTGGTTTAAAATGCATATTCCCCAGGCCCTATCTCCAGAGACTGTGTTTTAGTAAGTCTGAGGTGAAATCCTGAAATTGCAGCCTTAACCAGCATCCCATGTGATTTTGATGCAGGTGAAGTGAGGACCACACTTGGACAAACATGATATAAAATAGCAGTTTTCTTTCTGATGCTCTTAATAAGTCAATAAAGCTGGGCTACTGAGGGCTACTATGTGCCAGGTGTTTAACATATATTATTTCATTCTCACAGTAACTCCGTGACTATTAGCATGCTATTATCTGATTTTCCAGTCAGAGAAGTAAAGAAAATTATTTGTCTAAAGCTCCACATTTATCAAGTGCCAGGGTAGGCCTGTGACTTAAATCTCAGATCTTCTGATTCCTAGATTCAAGCTCTTTCCATAATACCACACAAACCCAAGACCACCTCCTAGGCTTTTGTGTAGACCCACCTGCCCTGAAGTTGCTCCATGGTAAAATGCTGGTGAAAAACAAGTGCCACTCCCCAAACCATCAGAGAAATGTAACACCGTCTCTGGCTTTAGGCTGAAATGGATTTCTGAAGCTACAAGTCAGTTCATCACACTCAGACTTCCTCAATAAAATAGGCCCCCTAGCCAGATTTACACAGAGAGAAATTAAGGGGAAAACTGGTATTTACTGCAAAAGCAGAGCCCTGCACCCATTTTTGAGCCTGAGTTACTAGAAATTCGATTTTACTATGTAAATTGAAAGCTCTTGGAGAGCAAGGGGAATTTCTATTCAAATGCCTTTATACAGCTCGAGGTCTCGCCTGGAAGAGTGGAGTGCTTAATAAGTTATTTTATAATGATGATGATAACTATTGCTCAAGCCTCCATTTCCCCAACGTGCCCAGCTTTAGGGGCTGCGGACTCCTCCTCACTCTGCCCCCAGCGCAGGAAGTCCAGTCCAGACGCTCATCCGAGGCAAGCCAGCTGGCACCCTCTGAAACCAGGAAAGGAGGAGTCCTTGCTTAGGCTGATCAAACACACATTCCATGCCTGTTTCGTAAACTCTGCAATTAGCTTTCCTTCCAAACATGATCCCCCTAAAACCCTGAGAAACAAAAATAATTCTGCCACATGCTTCTCACTGGATCTTTAAATTGAGCTACAATGTTTTTTCCCTAATAGGCAATGAGTTATCATGCATACTTTATGAAGAGACTGAAGAATACATGATAACTACCTTTTCCAGGATTTACACTTTTTTAGGGAAAAAAAGATATACAATAGGGCTCTGAAAGAATTATGAGATTATGACTATAGGAATTCCTTGCCTCTTAAAGAACTTTAGCCTGGGAATTTTGCTTTCAAATTAGGTTGCTTGGAAAAAAGGAAAACCAGGAGATAAGGGGCTACTATATGCATGAAAAGTTTGGACCTAAGGAAAAAAAGGTCAATGATAAATAGGATTTAGGGCTGATCCAAATATCTGAGGGGTCACAGCTGCTTGACCTCCAAATCAGAGAGTCTTCTAAGAGAGGAGATTGAGGATCATCAGACAGCTGTCTGAGAGCAAATTCTGCAAGATCTTTTTCAACAGTTAAGTACTGACTACTTTCCAGGCACTACTCTAAGTGTCTTGTATGTATTATCTCATTTAAAACACTCAACTATCACAATAGATTGTTACTTTAATTTTCCTCCTTTTACAGCTGATAAAAACCAAGGAATAGAAAGATTAAGTAAAATGGCACACTTGGTAAGTGGTGGAGTGGGAGTCAGGCTTTGGCAATAGAACTGTGCTCTTAACCACCACTCAAGGCCTTTCACTCTTACATCTGGACCCACCTCAGACAAACTTTTCTTTTCTTGGTTTTTCTTTTTTTGAGGAAGATTCACCCTGAGCTAACACCCATTGCCAATCTTCCTCTTTTTTTTGCTTGAGGAAAATTAGCCTTGAGCTAACATCAGTGCCAATCTTCCTCTATTTTGTATGTGGGATGCCTCCACAGCACTGCTGATGAGTGGAGTTAGACCACACCCAGGATCTGGGCCTGCAAACCTGGGCCACCAAAACAGAGTGCAAGGAACTTAACCACTTGGCCATGAGGCCAGCCCCATGGAATTTTTGATGAAGACAATAAATCTGAGGAGAGGGCAGGAAGGAAGGAAGGAACAGACAGACCTGAGGAGGAAGCAGGAACAGACAGGCAGAAGAGAGACAGAAAGAGAAGGATGTTCAGTCCCACAAGGTCTTCCTCCTAGGAATGAGTTGAGAAAGAGAATAGAGGTCACAGTGAAGGCTCTGACTAACCCTCATGGCTCTTCGGGAAGCAATTTTCTACTCCTACTCTCAATAGTTCCCAAGGCATTTTGAGAAGGAGAAGACCATACACCTTCATCCTTGTAAAGAATGCTGAAAAGACTTCATGAGAGGAATTTGGCTGCATTGTGTATTTCGAGTATGCTCGCAAAGGTTTTAAGAGAGCTGCATGTAGATTAGTGTGAGCATGTAGATTGAATGAGGGCAGGTGGCAGAGCACAGTGAGATGGTCGAAGTTGAAATACAACTTCTCTTGCCGAATCAACAAAGAGCACACAAAGGAAACCAACATAAACGTTGCCTAAATCTAACCATTCTGGGCTTTCTGTTGACCATCTTTGTGTCCACTGATGATGAAGCATTTTCTAAATGAAGATTTTCTGTGAACTTTCTATGAAAGTTCATCTTTGAGAGCGGTTCCCTATGCAACTCATCATCACATTGAATAACCAACATTTCTAAGACTCTGTGATAAGTTCTGCTGCAGACATGTCCCCTTCTTTCTAGATTTTAAAATCTAGTGCTGAAGACACAGAAGTAGATGGGAAAAAATGATTCCAAAAGAAGAGCTTGGAATGAAAGAGAGAGAAAGAGAGAAACAAGCAAAAAAATCTAAGGATGAACCACAGTATTCATTCTTTAAAATGTAGTACGAAAATATTATTAAACCATGCAATCATTAATTCCTATAAAATAATAGGTGAAAACAACATAATTGGTTCCAAACAACACATAATATCTTCTTTCAAGGTAACTTTTACCTACTAAGCTTTATAGCATTTAAAGAGAAAGAATTTTAAAAGGATATAGTTCTGGTTCAATCGCTTGTTAACTATGTTAAACTAGGAAAAACTTCACATCTGAGCCTCTTTCCTCATCTAAGTAGGTAATGAGGTAATGAGAGTGAAAGAGCTCTTAAAGAACTATGCAAATACATTATCTCTGCCTAGTAACTAATTTTTAATATTCTGATTGTTACTATAAAAACCAAGTTGAAAATCTGCAATTATCCATGAATATTTCTCAATATACTATAGGCTTACTTGCCCCAGAATTACATGAATACTTTACATTTTTAGTTCACATTTACCCTATAGATAGAACCCTAAACGTACTCCTTATTAATTTTTAAATTTTTTTCTAGTTTTATTGAGCTACAATTGACATACTGTGTCAGTTTAAGATGCACAATATAATGATTTTATTTATATACATGTATATATCCTGAAATGATTATAAAGTACTCTTTAAATGCCTCTGCAGAATTATTAATTTGAAGCAACTCATGAAATACACATTTAATCCTAAGAGTGTAAGCGTTTTTAGCCTTTTTAGTGATTATGTGATTTTGTAAAAAATGAAAATCAAATAATTATATTTAAAGTTGTAAGAACAATTTTTTAACATGTTTAACTAGAAACTGAAAACAGGAAAGAAACCATCTAGGCTTAAAACTGATAATTGCTAGAATTACTACTATTTCTAAATTCAACTTCCTTCTAAGTAAATCACTTTATAGTTTGATTAGGTTCCCATCTAGAGGAAAAGTGCTAATCAAAGCTCAGATAAGAGAAAGTGGGTTTGGACAATTGGTTGAAAAAGAATCCACATAATCGTGGGGCTTAATTTTTTATCCACAATTCAGCTCAAAGTCATCAGAATGACTTTCATATCAAAGAACATCAGTGAGTGACAGGAGCAAGGCTTGCTTTGTGCTGTTTAAAAGTCATTATTCCATGAAATAACTTTAGCCTGCCAAGATGAGAAAGAATAACAGATGCTGTTTTTGCATTATCTGCGTTATTTCGGCCAGCCATCCTTAGACATTTGGGTCAAATTTCTGGAAATTTGCTGCTTGCATTTGACAGAGGAATCATGTATCCTCACCTCTTGGTCTGACCTTTCTAATTGGCACCCATTTCTAATACTTTGCTTTCTGTGGCAATTTTCCTTAAGCTGGCCCAAGTTTAGTCTATTTTTTGCATGTACCAGGGCAAATTAAGTATTTTAAAAAGTAAGATTTTCACCCCAAACAAACCAATAAGAGAGGTTTCTTTATATGCACTGCATATTATTATGATCCTTGCATTTCGAAGGCGTTTCAATCTTTTACAACGTTAAAGTAGACGGAGGAAATGGTTCTCTGTGCAGATGTGTTTGATCATTATTTTCTATTCTATATGTGGAGTTTTAAAAATCAAATTTTTTAAGTAAAGTGGCATGTCCTACTTTTCCACAGCAATGCAGAACTTTGTCCCTTAAAATAAAAGAGCAGTTATTTTATGAATACTATATTATAACTTGCTAGAATAAATAACTAGCTCAGAAAATGAAATAGGTAAATCTTTTTATAATTCTTGAAATCAATGATTAAAGAGGTTAACAAAGGTTTTCCATTTATCTTAATAAACAGATTTTAGGAGTTTATTATATTTATATTATCATATAATAATAGGTAATATTTACTGAGCACTTACAATGTCCAAATACTGTTCTAAAAGCTTTATCTGTATTTTCTGATTTAATCCTCAAATAACTGTAGAAATAGCTTGAATTCTACTGACTCCACCAAGAGGTGTTAGCAACTACATTGAGATGCTAGGGAAAGGAAAATTGAAAGGTTTAAACATGGAACCAAGTGAAATTCTCATTGAGCTTTTTAAAGGTGTTTAAATAGAAATTATAAATAGTAAGTTTCAGTGATTGCACTCATTTAAAACTGCCTATATACTTTGAAAACTGAAAAAGTGATATTTCTCTGATTTATTTAATAAAACTTAAAGGGAGTAAGGATTAAAGGACTAGTATAAAAGAAGAATAGCTTTTTAAAATGATTTAATGTGACAAAACAGTATACTACAGAAAAAGCACAAATCACTTTTAAGTGCTGTGCACATGTACTAATACAAATCAACAGAATCTGTGAGTGGGAAAACGAAGCCAGACATATATTACTATCTTTAAAATGTTTTAGTGCTTCTCAAGTAATGAGCATTTTCAGAACAAAGCATAGAAATCTATACCTTGTAAATTGATTACAAAATGTAAAAATGATTCCAAAAAAATTTTGAGTGAAAAATTAGTCTTCACAGTTTTAAGAAGTACTTGGTTTTGATGCAACAAAAATGCAAGATGAGAATTCCTCAAATGGATCAAATAAAATTTCTCTATGAAAGATCAAAGTCTTCTCATTATTGGTTTCTTCCTTCCATAGTGATTAATACGAAAATGTTATATTACTTAGATCCAATTTTTGACATCAGGAATAACTTAAAAATTAAATAAGAACTTGATCTATTAAACACACATATACACAAGCACCACAAACCTGTAAATTTAAAATATTATATATTATTTCCATAATATTTCTCCTCGCTTGAACCACTTTTATGAAATAAATAACGGCAATCACTTTGAGAATGCTGTTTCCAAAAACGCTTACCCTTAACATTTTTTGTGAACTCTATATTATCTTTTCAAGTAAATAAAATATTTAAGTGATTACTTATAAAAACACATACAATTCTCTTGGTTAAAGGTACATACAATTTTATAATAACAAAAAACATTAGGTTCTCTGGGCGAATTCTCCTATCCACCAATTTGAAAGATCACTGCATTCCATTCTACAAATGTAAAATCTTCATAAGCCCTTTAACAAATATAAAGTGGTTCTACTTACACTTGCATGGAGTTTTCCTTTTTTTGACATCGCTAAAAATTTGTTGCTGAAAACTCCTCGTATTCCTACAATCCCCTGAGACACAGCAAATATTTCCAAAATACCTAGGATGACAGAAATCCCAAAATAAAACACAGACTCCTCTATATACCATTGTGAAGAATTAAATTTCTACATAGATTCTTCCCATTCTTTATTACTGCGATTTAAAAAAAGTATTTAGCATCCTTATTTTTTGTGCCATTCATTAGGTAAAAAAGAAAATGCTATCGCTCAAGTGTTCATTTAAAATGAAAAATTTCAAGATTCGAAAATTTAGTTTGGCTTCATTAGTAATTCTTTTTTTTTCTTACAAATGATGAGTCCCTTTTAGTATACAGTGTTTGACAACACAATCTTTTCAAGTTCTAAAAGAATTGAAAAGAATTTTCAAAATGTTTTTCAAAATAATTCTCATGTATTGTTTTTCTATCAGAGATAATACCCTACTTTTAATAGTAAAGCACATAAAGTCTGTACTCATGACTAGTATAAACCAATGAAACTTTGAAAATATTTATTTACATAAAAGAAATTCCAGTTCTCAATTTATCATAATTATAAAGTATAAATCAATATATACCATACTCAATCATTTAGTGAGTAGCTCATTTAAAGATTACACATAACAACATCCTAAAAGCACTATAAATAATGTGGGATTATTGGCTCAATGAAGTGTTTAATGGATTATGGTTTGGAACATCTTGCATTTTGAATGACTTATCTGGAAAAAGAATTTAATGAGATATTTTGTTACATTATTGTTTTTATATTTGGTATTTTGTAGTTAATATTATCAAGTCAATGTCCCTTTGTCTCCTATAATAATTTGAAAGTTTACATCCACTGGGTCAAGAGAATCACACACCACAGGTCACTGAGTATTTTAAGAAGATGAAACTCACAGTCTGTATATAATTGGAATTCCTGCCTGTTTATCATAAACTCATATATAATGTTATATAAACACAAGAAAAACATAGTGCTTTTTGTTAATTGCCCACATCAAATTGAAAAAAAGGGCAAAATAATATAGTTTACTAGAGGTAAAAAGGGACCTGTCCTAGAAAGGAAGGAAGAAAAGAAGCAAGGATGAGAGGGGGGAGAGAAAAAAAAAAAAACCTCAACATTTCAATCTATAACATTTTGAGAAATATTTTAATTAGGATATCTCTATAAGACTCTACTGAATAGAGAAATTGATAATTTTCCTGAAATAACAGTCTCCTCCTGCAGTATTTGAAGTACGTATAAAATTATTCATTTTATAAGAAAAGCCCTATATTGTGCACACACATGTATATGACATACAAATACATATATATGAATATTTTTATTGATCACATGTCACACACTGAGCTAATACCAATAATTGTAGCAAATACTGCCACATATTTATTCAACTTGATTTCTTAAAAATACTTGATCAGAAATTTCATGGGGGAAAAAAGAGTAGCAGAATTCTTGTTTTTGTTATAAGCATTCTTAGCCTGGAGTAAATAAAACACATCTCAAGAAAACTGCGGCTACCAATTTATTAATGGGTCTTTCTTTAAAAGGAAAAAAAACCCTAAAAATTGTTAGAAGGGAACTACTTCTGCTTTTAGAAAAAGACTGCTAAAGAAACTGGTGCCTCATCAATTCCTTTCATCAAAATATTTTCAAAATGCTAATTACAATAGATTTTGCTGTATAGATTATTTGACTGTGATGCACACCCAAGGATTTAGAAGCATTACCGTTTTATCAATAGCAGCAAAGCATACAGAACGCTTTGTAAAGTCAAGTACACTACACAATGAAATACGGTGTAATAAAATTATTGATAAAGCATGAATAGGACATATGGTATGAAGTTATATTTCTATCAAAATTACAGAAGGATTTTAAGCAGCATTAACGATTTTAGATATTTGGGTGATGGGGGATATAATCGGGAATACTGTATTAAGTGTGTTAAAAAACGAGACTGGGAGAACTTGAGAAATCATCTATGTGTGGAATGATGGCTACCAAAGAGACAATGTGCAGTTGGTAGAAAGGCGATTTGTTGTATGTTTTCCCCCAATTTACTCATGATTCTACCTTGTTACAGGTTTTCCATTCCATTCTCTTGAAAACTACCTGGTTTTGCAAGTGCAAATCTATTGTGTCTTAGTGGAAAAAAAATTACACGGTAGCATAAAAGATAAAATTCTCATTAAGGATATGTTTGCAGGCTTACATTTAAGAGGGCAAGACAAAAGGATTCTATAAATATTTGTTTAATGGGAACACTGCTTTGTTTATGTAAACTATTGGTTTCTGACAACTAACATTCTGTTTTTAAGAAAGACCCATTTTGACTCATTTAACTTGTTTCCTAACACACTGTACATTCTGTGTGTATATGTTATACAAAATTTGCATTGTAATGAATTTCAAATATGAGGAAAACGAAATAGTATATGTGAAAGTGTTATTGTTTTATTACATACTACAAGGTTTCTTTTCTTGTAAGTTCCAGTATAAAAATGATTTCTTACCTGAGAAAGAAAGCATTTTATAATTTTAATAAAATTATATTTAATTGAAAGCTTAAAAAATGTACTTTTACATATATCATTCTATTTGAAATTATGAAGAATGTGGGAAAGAAAAAAAGATGAGGTTAGATTAAACAATTGTTTTTTCACATAGGCAACTTTGAAATGATCTTCTAAATCTTAATGTAATTATGGTGTAATATTGGAAACACTGGTAAGATCATAATATCAAAAGTAATTTCATCATGTCATTTTTTCTAGATTATTTGAGAAAATTCTAACAGGTCCCACAATTCAACTTCCTGCGCCCACCAAGAGATCACAGGCTTCTTGGTTTTACTATACCAAATCTCAAGAACTCACTAAAGAATTCTACATAATATTTTAAACCCATGTGCATTAAGTCACACATATAAATCCCAGAAACATTTCTCTAAAACTGATATTTTTTTCAATTTCAGTGATTTCCTGACTTACCGTTAGAAGACAGTAATAATAAATTTGATGGAAATTTACAATTCACATTATGGATGCCAAGATGATATCCCTAAGCAAAATCATGGAAGGCCAAGTATGTCTCACAGATTATAGATAATGATTTTTGCTAAATTGGATTGTTTTCTTTGACCTTTTCACTATCTCTCTTTCCCTTTTCAGGAGACCCCATAGGCACAGAGGTATAAAGACATGTTTTAGTACCCTCCTAGTATTTTGGCCCTCTCCTGCTTAGAGGGTGGAATGGGAGGAGGATCAGTATAAATTCACATTCTAGTGACGATGTCTTATCTTTCCTAGGGTGTTCACATTTAAAAGGATCAAAAGAAAAGGGCAAGGCTTAACAGAAGGAATTATTCTCTCCTGGTGTAATTTTGGGACTGACCTCTAGGTTGAAGGAGGCAAGAACTTGGTGTCTCTCAGATTTACACACACTGTTTAATCCACTTACTTACAAGCATAGGCATGCATGACAAAGTAAGTTTATTTCAGTAAGAAAATACATATCTAGATTTTAGTCCCCTCCATATTTTTAAACAAAATAGAAGTCTATTAATGATAGTTGATAATAATTATATAGACCTCTCCCTTTTCTTCCTTTTCTTGGTGAATAAGATATAGACACAGATATTCCATGTATTTAGAAGCTTTCAACAGCCATCTGAAAATCCTCAAAGAAAAATAATTTAAAACTGAAGCTTCTCTATCTGCTTTCACACAACAACAGATACAGTCTGTCATTATAAAATCTGAGTCTTGAAATATCCAGTTTGGTAGTCTTCACTGATTATATTAGTAACATAGGAATTGAGTTTTTCTATACAGTGGATGCAGATTCTGGTTTTTCTAGGCTTGGGGGACTATATAAAGGTGAACTCTACATGACACCAAAATTGATAGTGTCATGTTTTAAAAAATCAATAAAATTGAGGGTTCTATTTAGCCAAAATATATGATTGGAATTTTCCTATTTTATGTGAACACTTTGACTTTGTCTAGCCATAGCCTTAAACTTTTGCTCCCTAAATTAACAATTATCTGATAGTCTATTCCTCAATGGCCCAAAGTCAGATAACAGAAGCACTAAATTGAAAGCACTAATTGAAACTAAATTGAAAGCATAGAAATTAAAGTAAAGCCTTTGTTTTTATTCAATAGTTGGATTTTATTATCTGTCTTGTATTGTGCATCTTTCTTTATCCTCCTCCATTATTTCCTCCTAATAAGAGTTCATGTGCAATGAGCTTGGTTCCTTTTTCTCTTCAGAACTTAGAAGCTAAGACTATAATAATTGAAATACCTTAACTAAATAAATTGTGTTTCAAAATCTATGGCCAGAGTGTACTTCTGAAGGCAAAACTAGAAAATATTCACGGTTTATCAAAATTTTAATATCAAATGAGAGTTGTAAAACATATATATGCATACTGTATATATATAGTATATATATATTTATCTGTTCTATCCGACAAATATTACAGAAAATTACTAAGTTTAAAAGAACCTGCTAGAATGCAGTTTCATGGCAAAATTTTTACTCTTTTCTGAAGTAGCAAGCTGTGACTAAAAGAATCTAAGTTTTCCATCATTGCTCACTCGCAGACAGTAGAATTAGATGATGAGGTCTATCATCTGTGGTCCTTGACCCGGCTCTCTCCGTGTCTCTTGTGAGAAAAATGTTTCCTCATGTACTCTAACCAACAGTCATGACCAAGGCCTTAGTTTCCACAAATGCCAGGAAACCATCAAGTGCTGCCTGTAAGAGGTATATGACCAGTTGCAATCAACAGTCTGTTTCCCTTTCACAGCTACTGCAAAGCAGAGACCCATTTTAAATTTCCAAATTACATGCCATCCTACTAAACATGACATATTTCATAAATTATTCATTGATCAATGGTAGCAAAATCTAGTAAAGTAGTATTAGACACCAGACATCACAAAGCAGAACATTACCACAATTGGAACATTTAAGTTATGCTTTCCTCTTTGAGAAAAACCCATGGAAGGCAAAACTAAAAAAAACCCCACACTAACCCCAAAGTAAAATATCAAGCTGAGTGAGGTAGGCATCTTGTATTGGCTGAATGAATGAATGAGTAAGTGAATGATAGCAAGCCATATAAAAAACACAAACTAAATTGTGAAAGGCTATTGTAAACTGGAATGAATTAGGAAAGTGTTAGTTAAATTAAGGAAGTTTTATCCAGGGACTGTTTAAGAAACATCCCTGTACTTTTGTAGATACCTTTCAATGTAGATTTAAAAAAAATTCTACCTTGGAAATAACAGATAGTGGTCAATGTCTTTAGCTGGATGTATTCTTTGTTATCTGTTCTCATGTTCCCTCCTGTGCTTTTCTACAGCTTCTCCTCCTGCAAGGCCTAAACTGCAAAAATCTTTGTCTCTTGTGGTTTCTTCCAAGAGAAGAAGGTGACTATCTTGGGAATGAGTATGGTGTGCAGAGATCTCTAGGGTAACCCACTCCAGACACATTCGTTTACCCCTCTAACCTGCTCTTTGTTGCATGCTAACTTTGGGTCTTCCCTTGGGAACATGCAAGTTATCCTCTGTTGGTGCTGATTTCCTGGATAAACTACGAGAACACAATAGAAAAAAGTTTTCATGTGAGAGAAAGGAAGAAATATTACTGGAAGTGGGGAATAAGTTCTGATGTCTGATGAGCAGAGTTGAGTGGAACAAAATGAGAAGGACAAATGGAATACCGAAATAGACTAACTCTCGCCCTTCTGAAATCTCGGAAAACTCCCTCTTCTCTCCAGCAGACCTTGCCCTTTAACACCAAAGATGGGGGCTTATTTGATAAGACCCAAATGAACCTTAAAACGTGGGAAGAGTTTCTCTAAGGAGCGTGCGGGAGGCCCTGGGACTGGCTGGGGCATAAGCAGAGGGCCGTCTCTCGGTGCTCAAGGTCCGTTCACCACGTGCAACACCGTCATCTGGGGCTGCACAACCCGAAAGACTAGACCGGGCAACGCGCGGGCGTGGAGCCGCTCCCCTTCCTGCGCGACCCGACCGGTCTTCCATACCCCGCCTCCTGAACCCCGCGGACGAGGCTTGCCCGCCGGTCACGCCACCAGCCTGCGCACTCTAACCCCGCTCCCGAGGCGGCTGCCAGGTTGCCAGCCCCGCTGTGGCGCCCGCGCTCCTCCGCAGCTTGGGGAAGAAGTAGCCCAATGGCCATGGGGTAGTTGGCTTGAGACGCAGCGAGTTAGGTACACCTAGGAGCTAGCAGGCTGACACACGTGAGCCGGGTGACCCTACGCAGCGCTATCTCCAGGCCAGGCTTCCGCTCTCCCTGGGTATCTCGGAGGCCCCGACTCTGCTTCTACCTGGCGGACTAACTCCCCCCAGAAGAGCGATCTGCTCTGAGGAGGAAAAGCCCCGCAGAGATCGCCCAAGTCCGGCTTACAACCTCAAATCATCTCTCCCCTTAGCTGCCTAAGGGCACTCCGAGGAATCAGAGGAGCGGCAGTGACGACGGTCTGGAAACGTAGATAGGGTGGAAGGGAAGAGGAGATGAGAAAGGAGGGGGAGAGAGAGCTAATGAGAAAACTCAGACAGAAAATTTAAAACTTGGCTTTAAAAAATCCTGCAAAATTTGCACCTGTACCCAATTGAACCTCCTCTGAGTTTCCTGTAAAATAAAGAACTTTCTTCTAATTGTCCTTGGGGACAAAAGGCTGGCCAGTCTTCCTAACAAGGTGTTATCATGGTCTCAAGACACTAAACGTTGCTAAATCAAACTCTGGAGATAATAATTCGAATGTCCATCACGTCTGCCTCTCTAAACGTGTCCAGTTTTCCAGATCACTGTCTTCCTCCCAGCAGGGGTTGTCTGTATATATGTATATACACATACAAACATATATAGTGCAAATATGTATATATACTAGACATATACGTATATACATACATAAATTACATATGACATTAATTTGGGGTTTATGGTGGCAGTTGGGGGGAGCGTGTGAGATCTGATTCTTCTGAAAAAATAACTGTTCAGTTATGGGCAGGGAATAGGGACGCACTTTGATGCCTAATGAGAAATGCTAGCCTAGTAAACAGAAGCAGAAGGTAAACAGAAACTAAATGAGGAGAAAGAAGGAGATTTTTGTTTTTTCTCCAGGTACAGACTGGAGGCTCCTCTTTGGGACCAGGACAAACTGGAAACAAGATGCCTGTCCATGCACCAGCCTCCGGATAGCCTAACCCAGCAGGAATCGCCATTCCTCATACCCAGGAGAGGGGTGCGTGTGTGCGCGCCGTGTAGACCGCATCTCCACCCAACCCGCCGGGCTGTTTCGAGGGACAGTAGGGTCCCGGGGGCCGGGGCTCCGGACGGTGCGCCTGTGGCCCAGGAAATAGCCGGCTGTCCCTCCCGGGTCTCCCACCGCCCGCTTAGGACGGGTTTTGGAGGAGAGCGAGCAACTTACTTAACATATTGGCTTCGTGGGAGCCATTGACTTTGCCATCCGGGTAGATCTGCAGATGGAAACCAATGCCCACTCTGCAGTAGAGGCTGCCGGTCCGGCGACCCGAGGGGCTCCACTGGAAACTGCCCTGCTCCAAGCCGCTTGCTTGGCTGCCCAGAGAAGCCGCGGGGGAGGAGGAGGCAGAGGAAGAGGAGGAAGACGTCGTGCTACTGCCGCTCCGGCTGCTGCTGGCGCCTCTCGGGTTCCTATCAGTGGCAACGGGTCCGGGTTGCCCCTTGGGGGCGAGGCGTTTCTCCCCGTGAGCCCAGGCGCTGAGGATCAGGTGGCTGAGGAAGAGGAGGAGAAAGGACAAGCTCATTCTTCCAGCCGCGGGGGTCCTAAGTGCATCTTGTAGGGCTGGTTCTGGGCTCTGTAGCCCCCGCGCGGCTGCGTGCCTTTGGTGCTGCCCCCCTCGCCGCACCGGGTGGACATAGCCTCGGGGAAGACAGAGGGAGAGGGGGAGAGAGAGAGAGGCCACCCGAACGGATCTCGGCGCTGGCACTGGGATATTTATAACGCCAGTGATCTCACTGCTCGGTGCACGCCTGCAAAGCTTCCCCTCACCCGCCGCTTTGTGTACTCTCTGGCCGGTGTGGGGAGGGAGCCTCGCGGTCCCGGGGGCGGGGGGTGTGAAGGAGGGAGGGGATGGGAGAGAGTGAGTGGGAGGAGAAGCCTGGCAGAGAGAAGCTGCACCCGGACGCTGGGCGCGCACACCAGGGCCACGCACCCCGGCAGTTCTCACGCGCCACTCGGCCACCCTCCCAGTGGCGCCAAAGCTGCGCGGAATTTAGCTCCGCGCGAGCAGCTGAGTCTCCAGGGGCTGCGACGGAAACGGGGGGTTGAAACGTGGAAGTGAGTTCTCGTGCTTTCCCACCTCGGCCTCAAGCTTGCGTCCCAGCAACGCGCCTTTGCCTACCTAGGACCCAATTTCCAGGTTCCGTTCCCTTTGCCCAGCAGACCCGGCTATCACAGTGCCTGCCCCTCGGGAACTGCGTCCAGCCGGGAGATGCCACAGCTTCCGGCGCTTATGGTGGACAACCAAACAAGGATTTGCAGCCCAACTTGGGAAGGCTTCGGTGTGGCGCATTTGGGGGAGAAGGCTATGTTTGTTGTTGTTGTTACTGATTTATTAAGGAGCTAAGGAGTGGGTTTGTTCAGCGTTTAGAGAGCCCCTCCGAGCCATTACACCACGACTTGAGCTGCATTCCTGTTGGAAACCCTCGGTCGCGCTAAACATTATGTCGAATATATTTTTCCTCCTGGGAAGCGCTCGGTCTGTGTCTGGGAGGGTGAGCGCACACGCACGCCCGCGCTCGGAGCAGGGTCTGGGCACCAGCACATGTGACTGACTGTCCAGTTGTCCTCTCTCGCCCCAGGATCCCCTTGTCAGGAAGGATTAGCTAATGGCTCGTTTCAGCTTACTCAGAGCTGCCATTGACTGAAGGACCGACCCCAATGAATGATTAATGATGCGCGTGCTGGATTTCAGGAAACCTGAGAACGGAGAATTTCCCTGTATGCAATACCCCTACTGTCATTTACCTAAGAAATATACCTGACTTGCATTCTTGGGATGTTTCCTGTCTGAAAGCATATTTGAAGCTTTAAACTACACTCTGATACATTATTCATTGGTCATTTTAATGAAAAGGCCATAATTTTGACCGATAAGGTCAATTCACATAAGCCAAGGTTGATGCTAAGATATGGCCTTATCCATCACTGACTACCCACTTAAGGATTCCTGTCTCAGTAATGAAAAGCATATAAAACGCACGTAGATTTTTCAGGATTGGAAATATTCCATGGCTAGAATACTTACCATCAAGACAGCTGTAAAACACAGTCACCTGGACAACTTATTGAAGCCACCATGGGGAAGAAAGAGCACATCAACAGATCGATGTGCACAGCCTAGGCAAAATGCCCCTGAGACTTTATATAAGATGCTTTCCTAGGCTGAACACCCCTTCTCTTTCCACTGTTCTAGGCTCAAGCTCTCTGCTTCTGGCTTAACTAGCCATGGGTAAGCAGACCCTCACAAAGCAATCCTGAAAGTGGATATTGAGAGCAGAGCAGACACGTGGTCCCTCAGAGCAGTCCACTTGACTGAAGTTACCTCTTTTCAGGGTGAATAATTGAGGATGCTGAGCCTGGGCACCATGCCTTCTGCAGGTGATGCCCTTGGGTCTATGACAAAGCTTTCAGCTGCCACTTGGTGCTGCTGGATGCCGTCAGTAAATTCCCCTGTGTGTCACACAATCTACCACCAATGCCTCAAGTGGCAAAGATTTTCCAAAGCAAATTGCGTTGCTCGTTTCACCCACTCCTCTTCCCTAGGAGTCTGCTGAAAGAGCAGGAAAGCGAGCGGCTCCACCCCAGGCGCACTGCCAGCCCCCCTCCCCTAACGCAGGAGGCCAAGATCACTCTGGGGCCCAGCTTTTGGTACTGAGATCGGGCCTCTTGTCTTTTCTTCTTTCTTTCAGCTTTTAGAGCCCCACCCCCACTGAAACAGCCATTCTTGTATCCCTCTGGTCCCCTGCAAGATTACACTTGGGGTTCAAACTTTTGTCCGGGAATGACCCGGGAAGGCCAAGACACCTGGAGGGCGGCGAGGTGCGCTCCGACCTCCTCTGGGGTCCGAGAGTGAGACGTTAAGGAGAGCAGAACGTTCGCTAAGAGAGAAGTGATCAGCTCTTGTGGGCAGTGACCGAGTTTGGCAAGCCAGACCCCAATTTCCTTCTCAATTCTCTTCGATGCTAGGGGATTAAAAATTTTTTTGAAAGCGCGCTCTTGGAACCTAATCGGCAGGGTGTGCGTAAGCACGCCGGGTACATGCCATAAAACTTTAAAAATCTACAACAAGAGAGGTGAACTTGTATTTGGGGGTTTTGTTTGTTTGGGTTTTTTTGTTTTTTTTTTTTAAAGACCTGCAAAAGGTGAACAGTGAAAGAACAGAACACCGCGCCTTTTCGGTGCGCTGAACTGCCGAGCCCCTCCCTCCGCGACTGGGCAGGGAAAGGAACCGGCGGCCCCGAGCTCCAGGCTGCACCCGCGCCGGCCCACGCCCCGCCTAAGCCGCCGCACACCCGGCTCCGCTGAGCCTGTGTCACCGCAAATATGCGGTCAGAACAATTCTCATTTCACGGTCTCGGCTACCCGGGCTCTACTCCCTTAAGCTTCACTAAAGAGTGCAAGCGTGGACCACTTTTTCTCCGGTTACTTTCCCGATCATCAAAAGCCCTTGGCTGGAGACGTTCCAGCGGTCCATTCACGCGCAGCCAGAGCCTGCTCAAGGTCGCCGGGGCGCAGGCGGGTGCGCGCCCGCGGCCGGGGCGCGCGACTGTTCTCAATTCCCAAGTTCTCCCAGCCCCGGAAGCAAGGTCGGGGATAAGGTGTATGCGCCTGGCTACCTGCGGAAATAAAGAGAACGGTCCTCAAAGAAGAGCGTCCGCTCATCGCCACCTGACAGAGGACCGAAAAACCAACCAACAGGTTAATGGGTCCTACCAGTCACCTAGGCGTCAGGCTCTGAAAGCGCGTGCCTCCGCTTGGGTCCCCATCCCTTCTGGTTTACCTTCCGCAGCCCTCATTCCCGCGGACTCACCTACTGCAGCTCCTTAATCCCTCGGCCTCACGTTGGGTATCCCCACCATCTCAGGCTCACCTTTCCTAGCCCCAGTACCTGAGCCTTTTTCTGGCCCCCAGTTCTGTGTAGGAAACAGGGCAGTGAATTTCCCTTACGCCTTTGGTAGCTGTAGCTATGATCCCGTTACTAGCGACAGGAATCAGTTCAAGGCAAGATATAGTTACCTGTATCTTCAGGCTGGCACCCAAAAGCCTAAAGAGACAGAGGTCAGGGCTAAGAAGTCAATGCCCAAGCTTCCCCTCACCTGAGGGACAAGCTTACCATTTACAACCTTCCTCTGGTTGTAAACAGAGGCCAGACCTCCCTGAGGCCGGCGCTCCGAAAGGCAAGGCCAGTGCCTGGTCCATCCTACGGTGCATCGTGCTGGGACTGACGGAAGGACAAGAGATAGTGGGATAGCGTGAGCGATGCTGGGCGGTACAAACCCGTCTCTCCAACCCGCGAACGAGGGTGCCACCGCGCCAGCGGACCTCGCACAGGCTTCTGCTCAGAGCGCTTCAGGCGCGCGAATCTCCAATCCTGGAGGTCCACCCTCCATGAGGTTTGCCTGGTCAGAGGTTTGTTACAGTGGGAGGCGAGGACGGGTTTTCTTTGTTTGACTCAAGCAAACAAAAGCCCAGGGGATTTCAGAATGTTTTCCTAAGTGAGCTACTTGAAACTGGCCCTAAGGGACCCTGTGGCCCTCCGTCTCCAACCTTCCACACACGCAGAGGCTGCATCCAGACAGCAGGACCACTTTTTGCTAACCAGGTGCCTGGCGACCCCACTGTGACTTCTAGGTCCATACCATGTTTAACGGAGGCACAGTTGTATTGTGCGAGGAGTCAGGAGCTGACTCTGTTGGGGCCCTCAGTGCCTGTTCTTGCCAGGACCCTCTATTTCCTCCAGGCCTGGCTTCTTACCAGCCAACTTGGCAGCAGCTATAGCAACAAATAGCCTGTGGCTAAAGGAGCACTGAGCAGGCTGAGAAGGGTGTCAGGGCCAACTCTGTGAGAAGGAAGCAAAGACTAAAAGTGTACATGCAGGGTGGTGATGATGTGATTAGAAACTCTGCAGGTCCTGAAGTTAGATCTCTTCCTCTTTCTCCAGGGTCTATTACTTCCCTCTGAGAAGGCGGTTGTTGTGAAACGGCCACTGACAGCTGGTCTTCTCTGTATCTGTGGGGTCAGAAAGCAAAGCAGCCTTTGCTAGTAGAAAGAGATCTACTCTTGTGGCCTGAACTGACTCAATGAAATCAGCTACTTTTTCTCATAAAGCTCAAGTCCAGAGTTTTACAACTAACTTAGTGACTATTTTTATTTTGCCTTCTGGTACATCCTTGTGCTGAGTCCCAAAGCACTACAGGCCCCCAGTTATCTCAGCATCCAATATCCGATTCCAGGGAAATAACTGCTCTTAAAGAACTAGAAGCCCCTCGTCCTGTCTGTGGCCGCCATGGAAGATGGAGGATGCGGTTCCTTGTTACATGTGAGTGCAAAAGTCGTTTTTTAAGATCATGCCACTGTCCTTTCCCCCAAACAGAGCCCACTCTGCCCTTTGTAACAGGTTTCTTTCCTGACACAATCTGTATTAATAATGTCCTATAATGAGCATACATGGAGAGGTGTGGCACTTCCAGTCTGAATTCCCTGTAAGAAGTGTGTCAAGTGGTGAGAAGGGTGGGGAATCAGAGACATTTGTCATCTATGAGAGAAAAAGAGGGTGAGTTAGAGTTGCTGCCATTGGAACAGTTCTAGCATTCTGGATGTTTGGTTTGTAACCAGAGAGACAGGCCATAAGCAAATGGGCACTCATTCAAGAAAACGGAGGGCGGGGGATAGAGAGAAAGGAAGCACAGTGTCCTCTTCTAGGACATCCTTCTTGTGCCAAATGAGACAGGAGGGAAGAGAACAGAAGTGAGACCAAGCCTGGTACCAGGGATAAACAGATAGGAAGCTGCTGGAACCCGGGGTGCATGGGCTACCCATTCACCAACCCAGTCAAAGGCCATTTGTTCAGAAAGTAATTTGATCAAAGCTGATTTCTCAGACTAAGTCTGAGATCCAGTCCACACAGACTATGTTTGTTTTTTTCCTCTAATAAGATGCTTATTTTTCCTCACTGTTAAAGGGTTAAGGAGACCAAAATTGGAGATGCAACTGTTGGCAGGGAAGTACACAGAATTCTAAAGATATTTTCCACAATAGCAAGTGTTTAGCTACAGTTTAGATATTTTTTTCCAAGAAAAGTTTAGGCATCACATTCTAGAGAAATACTCCTTGTATGCTTTTCTAAAATCAGGAACTTTCTGAGAAGTCCAAAAGGTGATTTCAGCTTAACCAAAAGCTGTTTAAAAAAGAAAAAAAAGCATCCCATTCCTGTGGCCTCTGGAAGGAGAATTATTTGGGAACAGCTTCTTTTTGTTTCTTCCTGGGTTTGTACATTGCAGAATTGCTAGCTCAAAAATCCTGGACCTTCCTTTCAATGATCCCAGTATAAAAGCCTTCAAAAATCACAGAATTGAACCACCGCGTGCCTCCCACTCAGCTCCCAGGTAAACATATTCAAAAGAGATTGAAAACGGAGCAGAGAGACCTAACACATACACTTTATTTTGAATATTGTGATCCTATATACATAATACGAAAATCATGCTGAGAGAGCCCATGACTTCGTCTGATCTATCTGTGTCCTCACCCTTGGCCCACACCACTGTTTGCTTTTCATTCCAGTAGCTGGCTCAGGTCAGAGCAGTGAGAGGATCCTTATCTCCTAAAAACAAAAAATGAACGAATAATTCACATTCATAGATTTTTTTTAAAAGAAGAATTTACCTTATGCAAACCATTCTGGAATCTGCCCCATTTTTGAAGCTCCTATATGATCCTTAAGGGAGGGATTGAGGAGCATATAATATATTACTAAGAAGACTTTTTTGCTTTTAAATAAGGCAATTTACCACTGGAAGCCAAAAGGGCACACCATGGAACTTGGTGCTGTTAATGAGGGTCACCACTAAAAGTATTGTGATGTGAGTATGGCTCAGCTATTTCACTTTTCTAATGGGTGTATATGATCTCAAGTAAATCCTAAACTCCTCGAAGGCAGACTGCTTTCAGCAAACACTGCCTGTAACCCAACCCCCTCCCCCCATGCACAATAATGCAAATCCTAAGTGAGAAAACGTATGAGGAATTATTTCAAAGGATGGCTGAATAATTGTTTCCATTTCTCCCCCAAAGAAGTGAGACCTTTAGCACTGAAATGTACATTGTAATGCTGGGTGTTGTGTTATCTGTCATTTCCTCTAACCAGAGGCTGGAGGGTTTGGGAGAGGGTAAGCGCGAGCGTGTCTGCGTTTTCATCGTTTGCATTACTGTGACTCTTAATTACAGTAATCATTTTCGCAAATGGGTTTTGTTTTTTGCTCTGGCTCCTTGGTTTTTGGCAGGCTGCACGGGGCAAACACCTGTTGTCTGGTTATACAGAGAAACACCTGTCAGTGGAGCCACTAAGTACTAACATAGGGGCCGTCATCCAGGGTCTTGGGAACCTTTGCTATTGTCAGAAGAAAGGAAGGAGCACCTGTGTGGGGCCCACGAGGGCTGAACAGAGCTTATTGACTTCTGACAAGAGGACGATGAATCCATTCCCCTTCCGCTGCCTACTCTGGAGAAATGCAGCCTGGGGCCACAACATCTGTTACTGAGTGAATGAATGTGGTCAGATTGGAGGGAAATTCCTCTTTAAAGGAGACTGTAGTTTCACAAATATGAGGGCTTTGAGGCATCCAATTCTAAGTAGCTTTCATAGATGAATATCCTATTGATAAGAGTGGAGGCAGGGAAGCAAGGAGCGAAGAGAGAGGATGCAAAGAAATGTTGTGAGAGCATGAAAAATGGGTCAAAGAAGGTTTTTTTTCCAGACGATAATCTCCTTCAGAAAATCGCCATTTTGTGTGCATTGGTGATACTGGGCTGGTTCTTTGTAGAGACAGCTCCATTCAGCCTCACAGGCATCATTGGAGAAAGCCAGTATCAATTCCTGAAGTAATCAATGATTCTTTGACAGTTTAGATATTTAGATATTCCCACTCATAGAGAAGAGAGAAAACAAAATGACAAAAAGGTCTGGGAAGGAGAGAGAGAAGAAAGAAAAAGCTTATATTTTTCAAGGTAGATCTTAGCACCAGTATTTATTTTTATGTGTCCTAACCTTTTGTTCCCCATGTCCAACATATGTAGAAATCCATGCCAGCTCAGAGAAATTTCTTGAACCTGGCCCATCCCGTGAAACATTACCCGCAGAGCTGGGTGTTACAACGATGGGGCCATCGAGCTTTCCCATCTGTATCTTTTTCCAGTTGGAACTGTTCTCCCCGTGTTCTGTGGGCGGAGCTGCCAGCCTGAATTCCTCCTCCAGATGGATTTTCTTCTCTCTTCCGCCCCATTGTCTCTCACAAAACCACTCTCCTTTCCTTACATGATGATTTTTCCTAGACTTGGGAGCTCCCAAGGTTGGAGACGGAGGGCCACAGGGTCCTTTAGGGCCAGTTTCAAGTGGCTCACTTAGGAAAACATTCTGAAATCCCCTGGGCTTTTGTCTGCTTGAGTCAAACAAAGAGAAAATGGAGGTGGATGAATAAAGTTGTAGGTAGGAAGGGAGGCAGACAGGAGAAATCAGTAAGAGAAATTTTAATCTTAGATTCATCCTTGATTTTTCTCTTCCCTTTACCCACAACATGCAATCCATTTGGAATGCCTTTTGGCTTTATCGTCCAAATATGTGCAGAATCCAAACACTTCTTACTGTCTCTACTGCAACTGCCCAAGCCGAAGCTGTCATCGCCTCTCGCATGGGTGACGGGTACCCCTGCTTTTGGCCTTGTCTCCTTACAATTTATTTTCAAAGCAGCAAAGCAGTCTTTTCAAAGATCAAAGTGAGTTTATGCCACTCCTCTTCTTGAAACTACCAGTCACTTCTCATTTCACTCAAAATAAAAGCTAAACTCCTCCCAGTGGCCTTCAAGCCCCTACCTGATGGCCAGGCTCCCTCTGTTCAGGCCACACGGGCTTCCTTGCAGTTCTGCCAGCTCAGCAGCCACGTGCTCACCTTAGGACATTCACAAAGGCCACTTCCTCTGTTTGGACTGCTCCTCCCCAAGGTATTTGACTGGTTAACTCTTTCACCATCTTGCAGGCTTTGCTCATGTTTTCTTCTCAAATGTCACCTGACCATCCTGTATAAAATGACCACCTCCACAGACTCCCTAACACCCATGCTGCTTTTCTTTTAAATTTTTTTCCACAACAATTATTTATTTAATAAACAATCACATAGCTCTTACTATGAGCCAGGCATTCTGGCCAGGAATGAATTCATCTAATGCACATAGCAGCCTTATGGAGTAGGTATTATTGTCTTGTCTATTTAATAGGTCATAAGAAAACTGAGGCACAGAGAGGGTAAGTAATTTACACAAGTCACACAGCCAGAAAGTGATGGAGCTGAGGTTCAAACTCAGACAGTCTGGTTCCAGAAGCAACACTCTTATAACTCTGCTTTGCTGCACTTATCGCTTTCTAATGTACTATAGAGTATACTTCTGTATTGCATTGATTGTTTATTGTCTGTTTCATCTTGCTAGCATGTAAACTCCATGAAGGTAAGGACCTTTCTTCCATCCATGGATATTTACCTAATACTGAGAATGATCCTTGACACATTGTGGACGCCCAATAAATATTTGCTGGTTAAATAAATGAACTTGATGATTGAGAGTCTGCCCCTCAGCGTGAGATACATTATTTCAGGCTCATTACCGAAACATCCACCTGACCAGGCACCTCAGTTTATCCTCTACGAGACTTCAGGTAGAACAGAGCAAAGAGAAACAGCATTCCGGGGCAGATATTTTATTTCACCCAATAATTTTTGGATGAGTGAAACTACCTCAGAGATGCTGCTTTTATTTCCTCTGATCTTACTTTCTGTTTAAGTTTCCTTTACAGCCCCACCCAACCCTCTCCACCCCACATAAGGAGTGTGTAATTGTGAGAGGAAGTAAGAAATGGAGAAGTCAGGGTTCACTCTTGTTCTTATACACACGGACCAAACACCAATTAGTCTTTTTAACCTTATTTCTTGTCGGAATTTTTTAGTAATGACAGCACACAGACAGGAAGATCTGGAACCAGAGAATGGGGATTATGTGGCAGAAATGTAGCTGGTTCTTTGTGGTGCTCACTCTTGAAAACAAAACAAAGCAAACCATAGATCCAGATTTCTTAGAATTCCAGCACAGCAGAGTGGAAGCCTGCAGAGCTTCAAAACTTAGTTCATTTTGTAGAGACAGCAGGGGGCGAGGTGGCAAGGACCCCCTCACGAGGACCAATACAGCTGAATTCTAATTCTGCAGCTCACCTCCACGTTCAAACACACATACACAGAGGAACTGTGCAGTCAGACTGTGGAGTCTCATTTTCATTCTCCATAAAAATAGGGGTAATAATTTCTGCTCTGCTGTCTTGTCCTTTGTTTTGAGAAGTAAGTAAGAACACAGGCGTGAATGTGAAATCATTATATAAATTTAATATATAATTTACTTAATTATAAAAATTATAATTGTTTATGTTAAATTTGTCAAAATAATGCACTTCCTTGATATACAAGAAAGGTCTAATTAATGTATGAGGATGAAAATATTTTAATCAGTTCATCTTGCCTTTGGAGAAATGCAGATAGTAAAATGGATAAAATTGATGCTCTTGTCTGTCCTAATTTGTGACAGAAGAGCCTGGTCCAGTCGCTTATTTACAAGGTCGGATGATGATTCCCCAAAGATATTTCGGCAGCTGCATGACAATTCCAGTGAAGTTTGTGCACTGCAGGAGGAAGGAGATTGATCTGCCTCATTCCGAAGAATGCAAAAGAAAGGAAGATAATCACTGAAAAGAAGCTTGTCTGCATTTTCACCTGTCTTCTTCAAATAGTGGTCCTTTTTATTGCCAGAACCAGAGAAAGGCAGCAAGAGTCGCTGGTGCGACTTTGGAGTCATCTTTTCTGACTCTAAGGCCTCCAGCAGGTGCAGTAGTTTGCAAGGAGTGAGGATCTGTCCAGATAACTTGTCCACCCTTTAAAAGAAAGGGACTTCACTTCAGATTTCTGTGTCAGGATACCTTCTAGCAGTCACCCTGATGCCCTGGTAGTTAAAACTATGTATCTTAAAATCAAACAGATGATTTCACACTGAGTAGAATAACCTCACAGTGGCTGAGTTGCTAGAGAAGATTACTTGGCACAAACTCTAACCCATTTTCACCTCATTTTCTTCATTGGTAAAAACCGAGATACAAACTTGGCAGCTTTAAGAGTTTTCCTCATATATGATTATTTTTTAAAGTTTTTGTAAAAATATTTTAGGGCCTCTTACTGCATTAAGTTTCATCTGTAATGTGCTCTGATTTGTTTGAAGAAAGATGAGCAACAGGACTGTATGTTTAATATAACAATATAACAATATTATAATATAATATAATAGGCATCATAGAGAATGTTTTGGGACATGTCTAAGATTAAACATTAAAAAGGTCAATGTGTTTTTAAAAAAAATCATAAAGGAATTACCAAAGTAAAGCATTTTGAAACATTTGAGACATCATTAAAAATACCATCTTTGGAGCCGGCCCTGAGGCCGAGTGGTTAGGTTTGCCTTCTCCACTTTGGCGGCCCAGGGTTTTGCAGGTGCAGATCCTGGGCATGGACATGGCACTGCTCATCAGGCCACGCTGAGGCGGTGTCCCACATAGCACAACCAGAGGCACTCACAACTAGAATATACAACTATATGCTGGGGGGTGCTTTGGGGAGAAGAAAAAATATATATATTGCCTTTGTATGAATTAATAAGGAGGAGGGAAACTCTTGCACTTTGTGTGACGGTGGTTTCACACCTAATCTACTGCCATTGAAAGTGGGATTATTAATGAAGCAAAACCCTGGAGGACTCCTGGTTATAGCTTCTGGAAGGGACCCACAGGAAACTCCCTTCAGTGTACATGCTGGGAACCAGGAAGCACTGAGGACTTCATATGGATTGACATAAGGCGTAGGCATCTGACAGGAGGAGCTCGGCATACACATAAACAGCAGCATTAGAGGTTGCCTGGGTGAATTACTCAGCATTACTCCTCTCCGCAAGCACACCTCACCTTGGCACATAAAACACATAGTCAATCCTCTGAGACAGGCACAGCACTCAGAGCACTTCCCAGCTTTGCAACCTGGAACAAGTTTCTTAACCTGTCTGGGCTTCACTTTCCTCATTTGTAAAATGGAGACAGACTGCCTCTGAGTACTCTTGATTATTGTGAAAACTAAGGAGCTAATGCCCATAAATGAAGCAGTGCTGTACTTTCCTGGTCCACTGGGTGCTTCCATATCATTAACCATCAAAACACTGTCCCTCTTTTTCCTCTCACAGATTTTGGAGAAAATCATTTTGGAGAAGAGGAGGATTCACGTTTTGATGCAAGTCAATAAATAAGTCTAAATGGGATTTCCTTTTCTAAGTTAAATTTCTTCAATTCTATGAAAGATAAGGAAAATGCTATTTAACCTGAGTGGTAAAAATCACAAGGGATTTCCTTTGTCATAAACATCAGAGACAATGTCATCAGACGACACATAGAGAAATGACAGGCCTCCAATTTAACAGCAATGGTACACGAGTTTTGTGGTCTATGAAATAATGATCTCACCTGTCTTCCCATTAGTGGAGTAATGGCATTCAGGCGCCTATATCATGTGTTCTACCAGTGAGTGTAGCCATATCTCTTCTAGATAACAAAGACACCTGTCACGTAATGCCAGAATAAAGCCTTCAAATGACACTCCATTTGTCAAAACAGTACATTACAGAACATATTTTTCTTCCAGGGATTTCCCTAGCCTGTCTACATATTATAGCCATCTTAAAGAGTCCCTCTTGTGTTAGAAACATAAAACATTCAGACAAATAAAAACAAGAGCAAACATTCCATTCGCAAGGGGAAGATTAGAGTTTGCAGGAAGCACACATAATCCTGTGCACACTTATATGTTATTTGTTGCTTTTCACGTGAGGCTGAAGGAGCAACTGGACAACAGCAGTCAATGCTATATTTCATTCACATTCTGTTTTTATTTCTTCTGAAAATTTACATAAAGGAAAATTCATTCTTTTTGGTATACTGATCTAAACTTTGACAAATGCATTGACATGTAAGTATCACCACAATCAAGATCTTAATTTGGTTTGAATTGGCCCCGAGATATATGTAATGCAACATAAATGAGAATGTGTAAGTGATTCAGTCCTTTAAATGGGAAACATGAAGAATGGGGAAAATGTTAGAGGAAAGGTACGTGGGCTTCTGTCTTCCAAAATGAACCTCCACTTCCCACAATTTTCCTTGACTACTTTCTTCTCTTTTATTCCTTTATTATTTTTTTAATATCTCAGTTTAAAAGCTGCTTTCTCCTAAGAGCCTTCCGCGACTTGTCTCCCACGCCAAATCTAGATTGGGTCCTCCCATGATGTGTTTCCCAAGTATCTCGTTCTTTTTAAAGTGTCCCCACTTACCACAGTTGTGTCAATACAGCGTTTTTTCTACACAGCGTTTTATGGGATAATTAGTCTGATATCGGTTTCCCGCACTGCCTAAGCTAAAAAAGGAGTTGAATGAGTGATGAGTCCTGCTAGTCTCTCCAAAAACAGCATTTGTTTGAACAATTTTTTTCAGGTACTAGGTTAAAATAAGCCTAATTGTTTCATCGAATTCTTGACTATACCATACCAACCTTCCTCTAATGGTGAGAGAAAAATCATATGGAAGTAAAGATCAGAGTGTGCAATTGAAAATCAGCAGTATGATTTACAAAGTATATAAATAAAGTTAAATGTGGAAATATTCTTGTATGAACCTCTTTCCCAACCAAAAAAAGGCACAAGACCTGCCACCAGTCTCTCTCCTCCTAGAGTTAGACTGAACAGCTAGCCACACTTTTTAGTAGCTCCCACTGGACAGTAAGCTCTAAGCCACACTGGTCCACAGAGTTCGATCTGGGTCTGAATACTGACAAGAAAGGCAACCGAGACGCTAGTAGAGGTTGCTTTCACTTTGCTTTACTATAGAATCAGCAATCAAGCAGAGGAAATGTTACTCACCACCATAGTTAACAAGCGAGTGTTTGTGATGGATCATTTCTTCTTTGTTCCTCACACTAGTGTGTGCAAAGTGCGTTGGTTTATTCAGTCTTTTAAGGAACCGACCAGGTAAGAGGAGCCAAAAAACCCATAAGCCTACTGCCTTTTCTACTTTTAGGCTGGGCAAACAGGCCACATAAACAGCCAAGATCTTATCAACTAGGAATTTTTGCTACTCCACAATTAAATGTTCCCAAGTTCTCTTTCTTATGCTGCCATTGGATGTATAGCAGCCCAGTCACAGCCTACGACGAACTCCATGAGAGCGGGAACTGTGTCTATTTTGGTCACTTTTGAATCCCTATTCCCTAGCATGATGCCTGCCACTGAAAATGTATTCAGAAAATATTTGTGGCATGAGTGAAGAAATGAATGAATGAATGGGTTCGGGCTCTGCCTCTGCCGTTGATTAACCATGTGACTGGCTAAGTTACTTATTTTCTCCATGAATCAGGCTTTCCTCAACTGTAAAATGTAAAATCTGTAAACATGGCTAGATTGCATAATCACTAAGATTCTTTTAAAAACGAGACGGATGTCATAAAGATCGGATCAACAAGAAAAAGTCGTTTATCTTAACTCTTAATCTTAGGCTTTACAGACCATATTGCAGCCTATTTCAATTAACTACCTTAAATGACAGAAAGACTATGCTTTAGTCCTGGAGATGCTGATTGTCAGTATATGGCTTCGAATTTATCAGTTAAATGTGTGGACCTTCATTTTCTTACATATAAACTTGGAAGAAGATGAGGATATTTCTGACCTTTTTTATCACCAATATTTGATTATTCTAGTTTCTTTTATATGTTTTGTTTAAAGTTGCTCCTTTTTGTGAAAATCCTTGAATTAGTGTTTTTAAATGCCCAATTTCCAATGATTCTTTTTAAACAAGTAAAATTAACAAATTCTCTAAGCCTTATGAAGAGGGTAAATATCATGGAAAAAGTTATTTCTAAAAACAACAGTAGAGAGTAGGTATAAAACTGAGAGAAACAAAGCACAGGGGGAAAATATCTCAGGAGATGGGGTTCATTGTGCTGGCAGAGGATTAGGATAAGGAAACATGATCACAGCATCCTTGCCCCCAGAACAGGAAGAGCCCTCTAACTTACAAGAGTGGATTAATCATCATTTCATCTCCCAAACTTTCCATTTTTTGTTCTCTTTGAGACAACAATTTTGATTCAAGCAGAACACTTTTACTTCTCCCGGGTCACAAACAGCTTTCATTTCTGCAAGGATTTCTGTTAGCCTTTGGAAAAGTGCCAACAATCCAGGATATCTCCAGATTTCAACCACATTTCTGACACTGTGCATCCAATAAGATATGACACATGGACATAATTGGTTCCTAGAGGTATTTAAACAAAAAAAAGAAAACTCATTTTGTTACAAGAGTAAACCTCTCTTAGACTAACAAGATCAGGCAGAATCAAAATATCTTTTATTATATTCTTTCACATTCTTTTTAAAGGACACTATTTTGCATTTGGTGAAATAAAAGTACCAAGAAAGTAGGGCACATGCCTTTTTTCAGAGAAATTAGATTGAGAAAAGAATTAGCTGTGGTCCTATGGCCAGAAACTTGAGAGTGACAGAAGATTCTCTGAAAAGAAACTAGAACTGTTTCTAGTGACGCATGATCCATTTGAGGAAGAAAAAGGTGAAGCATTTTAAACAAACTTTCTGTTTAGTGAACTTTCTTAAGATCTCAGACTTTTTTTAAAAACAGTAGAATAGGAGAAGGGGCACAAAATGATAAATGTAAATGAGTGACAGAAAAACATTTTTGGAAGGATGAAAAGCAAAATGGATCAAGACAATGGGAAAAAACTGTTATTTTTGAGATGGTACTAATTAATTTCCAACTTTCTAAGGGACATCTTCAACTAATGTCCCAAAGACTCCTAAAGCTATCACTTCTAGAACCTAAATATCATTCAATATCTTTATCTTAGTTTTGATTAAAGCCTGAGACAAGGATTAGGTTTAGATAGTTTATTTAGAAGATGATCCTAGGAAGCAGAAAAGAGAGAATTGAGAGAATGAAACCAGAAATGGGGAGAAAAGCCAAAAAAAAAAAAAAAAAAAGAGGGGATAAATTATTGAATTGGCTACCCTCATCACTAACTGGGGACATGCTGGGCACCCTCCAGACCCTGCCTTAAAATTGTCTCACAGAAGGATGGGAAAGTTGGAGCAATTATCCATTGATTCCTCTTCCCCCCATTTGCAGGCTACATCGGTGTGCTGGTTGAAGGTACTGATGCCTTAGGAGAAAGCCCTGAGGTAGTAAAGCAGAGACGTGCAGCAGTTCCCATTTGAGATGGAACCCTGGCAACGTACATGGAACTGCTTACTCCAGCCGAGCTGAGATTATTTGGGCAAAGAAAAGATGATGTAAAGCACCACCAGTATCTATTAATATCTTCACTCCAGCTTTCTGCTCCTCATATATATTCACGTTTTCCATTAAGGCAATCACCTTCTACCAAGTTGCCCAAGCCAGAACACTTTGGGTTATCATAGACGTCGCCATCCTTCCATTCTCCATATCTAATACTGATAAATTTTACTCTCTCCACGCTTTTTTAATTGTAGTAAAACAAACGTAACATAAAACTTACCATCTTAACCATTTTAAATGGTGTTAGTTCAGTAGTGTTAAGTATAGTTACACTGTTGTGAAACAGACTTTCAAATGTTTTTCGTCTTGCAAAACTGAAACTTTATACCCATTAAACAACAACTCCTCTTTTCCCCTTCTGCCAACCTCCAGTAACCACCATTCTATTTTCTGTTTCTATGAATTTGACTATATTGAGTACCTCATATAAATGGAATCATGCAGTATTTGTCTTTTTTGTGACTGGCTTATTTCACTTAGCATACTGTCCTCAGGTTCATCCATATTACAGCACATGATAAGACTTCCTTCCTTTTTAAGACTCAATAATATTCTACTGTGTGTATATATCATATGTTGTTTATCCATTCATCCATTGATAGACATTCGAATTGCTTCCACCTCTTGACTACTGTGAATAGTGCTGCCAGACCCTGTTTCAATTCTTCACGATATATACCCAGAAATGGGATTGCTGGATTGTAAAATGGTGCAGCCACTATGGAAAACAGCATGGAAGCTCTACAAAAGTTAAAAATAGAACTATTACAATTTTTTTCTACCCTTTTAACAGCTCCATAGCCTCTCTCCCTTCCCACTGCTACTGACTCATTGTTTCTCCATTCAATCTAATTGCTCCTACTTGCTCCCCGACTTCTAGTTTGTTCCCCTGTAGTTCATTTGCTACAATGCTATCACGGATACCAAACTACAAGTCTGATCATGTCCTTCCCTTACAGAAGATCTGCCATGATCTTATGATTCCCCATAGCCTGTAGGATGTAGTCCAAAACTTATCATCAATTTATAATAAAAAGCCCTTCATGAGCTGGCTCTTGCTTACCTCTCCAATCTCATTGCTTCATTCAAGATGAACTAATTTTATTTGCATGAACTCCAGGTTATATTCTTTCTCCTCTCCTTGACTTTGCTCTGACTATCCCTTTGCCTTCAACACCTTTCTCAATCCCCTTACCTCATTAACTTCTTCTCGTCTTTCAAAATTCCTACCAGTTGTCTTTTCCTCCCAGAAGCATTTTCTAGTCCTCTTCCTAGTTTGCGTATGTGCCACACTGTCTGGTAATCACGTATTTGTTTGTATGTCTCCCTCTGGAGATAATACTCTCCTTGAAGGAAAGTGAATCCAGATAAGGTCCAGGAATTCTAATGCAGGTGGTGCTGGGACCACATTATCAGAGATTCTGATGGATAAGACTTACCTTGAGTACAACAAGATATTTATCAAAGCTCTTCCTAATGTGTTTGTGGACAGGATATGGAAAAATATGCCTCTGTACTTGGTTCTACTGTTCAACATTTCAGCAACTACTTTATTAATTGCATAATGCCGTACTTTCAATATTTCTGGATAACCAAAAGCTTGAAAGAATTGTTGGCATATTCATTAGTTCAAAGAGTCAACAAGTTAAAAATAATTTGTTCAAACAAGTAAAATAAAGCTTACTTTAATTTTTTGTTTAAAATTGTATGACTCTTCATTTAAACATCACTAAAAAAAAAATTAGAAAACTATCAAAAAGGGAGGAAGGGAAAATCACCTATGATTCTGACGCCTAACCATATTCACAGTCATGAATATTGGTGTGTTTATTTTCTTTTTTTATTTCTTTTGATAAGTAAGTGTGTTTTTCACATAGTTTTAATCATACTATATGTACATTATCGTTTCTTTTTTAACATGGTGTGCACAATCAAATTGAAAATAGATAATAAAGTACTACATTTAGGCTAAAAAAATCAGTTGCTGAAGTACAAGATAGATGATAGAGGATCTAACATAATTTGTGTAAAAACATTCACAAATACAACACACAAGTAAAAGAACTTGGAGCTGTCAGTTTGCTACAAGCTCAATGTAAATCTCCATTGATATAAGGCTTCTAAAAATCAATTGCAATACTGGGATACTTTACGAAAGATATGAATAAATGTTTCCAAAGCAGAATAACATATCTTAAAATAGAACAGAAAGTTACAACCAATATGGTATAAAGAATCTGAGAATATTATCATTTGATAGAAAGATCTGGGGATGTTTGGCATAGAAACAAGAATTGGGAGAACCATACCTTTTTTTGGAGTTATAACTTTTTGACAACATTTACTTGGATGTTTTTCCAATTTCAACCCAAGTATAAAAGCATATACTTAAAAAATAACAGAGGCCTTATTGCCATAACTTTATTAGAGTTGAACAACTTATTAACAGGATCCTTAATGATTCATGCATGAAAACCAAGGGTCCCTCAGGAATAAGTTTATCACTGTGACTGGGAAAATGAGTATATAATTTCTTAAAGCAGAAGAAATCCTAGAAGCCACTTCAATATCGTGTATAGTTTTAGAACAGCCTAGATTGACCTTTGTTTTTAAAAATGTGTTTTGTGTTTTTAAATACTAGATGATTTAAGTTTAAAAAGGAATACAAACTTATTCAAACGAAATAGATATCTATATATATATATTTTTTAAATATAATCAATGTTGACATGTAGTATGTTCTTCCATGACTTTTTCTATACTTTTTCAAACATTTATCCCCAAATATATATTTGGATTTTTGTTTGTTTGTCTTAAGAAATGAGGTCTTATAATACACATGATTGTGCTTCCCTCACATGAAAATATACCAAGGACAGTACGGACTAGATCAATACATATGGATCTAATTCATTCTCTTAAATATTTGCTTTAGGCTCCATAGAATCACGTTCAATAAATATATACTCTTTTAGAGTCATTTAAATTGTTTCCAGCATCTTTTTTACTCTAGTTATTTACAACACAGAAATTCAAATGTACCTATGATTTTATTTCTATGAGATAGATTCCTGAAACTGGGATAGCTGGGTCAAAAGTTATGAGCAACTTTTGTTTGAATAAATATTGCCAAAAAGCTGTATACCTCTCCACAGACCCCTCCAGCAATGTATGAAACTCTTGACTCTCCGCTTCTACAGGAACATGGCTATTCTGGATTTTACATTTTTGTAAAGATGTTTTCAATTATTTAAAGGGATTTGCTAATGAGATTGAACTATTTTGTATCATTCTAGATCATAGAACTGGTATAAGTGAAATTAGCTTTTGGCCTGGTGTAATTTTTCTGGCAATTGGAGCTGTTTGTAAATGAAATAGACTGCCTTATTAAAAGATCAGTTTACTGCTTCTGGAAGCTGTGCTTTGGAAATAACCTACCTAAAAATAATCCTTATATTTGTATAACAGTTTATTGTTTATATAGCACATTCATATCTTTTGATTTCCATTAATCTTTGGATCTCCATTAATCCATTATTCTACAGATATGTGAGTTTTTAAAATCTTGCTTTCTGAAAACTTATATTAATCCCAAATATATTCTCTCATTTTCCTTCTCTCTCTCTCTTCCACCCTCAGTTTTCTTCTTGGCATTTTGGAAAAACAGAATATTATGGGGCACATCATTCATCGATAAGTATGTGATATAGTCATCAATATCCTAATTATCTTTTATAGATCGTATACTAACTTAATATTCTCTTTAAAACCTAAAAATTTAATTCAGACTTACCTGTAAACATAACAGGGCTCTGTTGTCAATGATGCTGGAACCAAATTTTTTTTTTAAAGATTTTATTTTTTCCTTTTTCTCCCCAAAGCCCCTAGGTACATAGTTGTGGGTCCTTCTAGTTGTGGTATGTGGGACACTGCCTCAGCGTGGCTCGATGAGCGGTGCCATATCCGTGCCCAGGATTCTAACCCACAAAACCCCGGACCACCTGCAGCGGAGTGCGCGAACTTAACCACTCAGCCATGGGGCCGGCCCCTGGAACCAAATTTTTATAACATATCCCTCCGTTCCTCTCCCCCTGACTAAATTTTGATATGAGAGTCGAAGGAGAAGCCTTCAAAAACAACGTTAATGGAGTAGTGTTAATTAACAGATTTTATTTTGGTAGAGGTTGAAGTTCTTAGAAAGCCAAGAAAAGAAAGTATTCTTAGAGCAGTAAACACCACAGACCTCAGAAGTTGGTGGTTAAATGTCTTGGCAACAATGAGAGTAGTACACCATCTCAAGGACAGATGACGTGATATCTCCCAGATGTCACTGTTTAGTTGTGTCACTGTCCAGCAGCAGCCACTGATTAGAAAAAAAATCCTTCCTCCCCTGAAGGAGCATGGCCAGCACTGAAGGCAGTAGGGGAGATGTTGGCAAGGTACTGGAACAGGTGGCAGCAGCAGGTGTGGTAGGCGAGAGATGACAAGGGCACAGAGTGTGCTGTTGGCAAGCTGTCGGTAACCGGAGTTCAGGAACTCCTGATAGCAGAGAAAGAGCGGAGATGGGGGCACAGAGATAGAGGAGCACGGCAGAACAGACTGTCATCGCAGGATGACAGGTACCCCCTGAACAGGCACAAACAGGGAACGTGATGAGAGTGGAAGTGGTGGCCCGCAGCCGCAAATTGGCCTGGGAAGCTCACCCTGTGATGACAGGGAAGCCTGCGGTACTCCAGCAGACGTGCGAGTCACCCAGGGCTCACATGCCAGAAGGCAGTCCACACTGCAGCCACCATGGAGAGGGGAAAACAAAGAGAAAGGAACCTTAGTGATATATTATTTTTCACTTATTGTTGACACGTTGCTTTTTTTCCACTCAAGGAACAATGGTCTGATAGGAACATCAGGGCATCTCCAAATACTTTAAGAACCTAGAGTTCTTAGATTGAGAATCAGAGATTAAACGTCTTGTTATAGCCCCAATTTTATCTATTCTATAGCCATGTTGAGACCACATGTCAAGATGGCTAATTATGTGTGATTATAAAATATTTCCCTCATATGATTCAATTGAGTAAATATTTATTGATGCCAGATTACTGCATAAAAAGTTCTATAAAATAGGGAGTCACTGAGGACGGCTCGATGCTGCATTTTGATACTGCGTTGACACTATGTAACAATACGGTGCGAAGACACTTTAATTCAGTGTGATAGAATTCCATCAATATTTTATTATGTTTGCTTTGTCAAACTGTCTCGCACAAGAAGCTATTCCTCCAGGAGGATAGGATTCCAAAGTGTCAATCCTGCTCAGGGGAGAGTTAAGTTGCAAAACAGAATTTAATTTCAGTACCTCACAATATATTATATTTTCTGATACACTCAATAATAATTTTAAAGGTAATAGTTTTAAAAATGTTAACTTTAGCAATGGCAAAATTTGTTTATTCATTCAAAAATTTTTTCTTAGTGCTTGCTTTGTTCCAGGTGCTAGAGATGTCGTAATAAACAACAACAAAACAACCATGACCTTTGCATGACCTTTCATTGCAGTGAAGAGAGGCAAATGATAAATACATAAACCACTAAAAAATATATTTAATATAGCAAGCAGGATGGAGATATTAGGTTGAAGGATAGAACGTTGCTGTTTTATATAGAGTGGTCAAGAACTGCATTTTTGACAAATTGCCATTGGATAGAGACAGAAAAAGTGAGGAAGCAAGCTGTGCAGATATGGAGAGGAAAAATATTCTGGAAAAAACATGCTTGGTGCAATTCAAGAAGAACAAGGAGGCCAACGTGATTGAAATAGAAGGAGAGAGAATGAGAGGGGTAGAAGAGCTCAAAGGGGAGAAGGATGCTTATCGTGTGCGACCTGTAGATGATGGTAAGGATTGTGAATTTTATACTGAGAGATAAGGGAAACTGTTGAAGGGTTCTGAGCAAAATTACATGGTCTGAATTAATTCTCCAGAGGGTTACTCTGGCTGTTAGGCAACCAATAAACTGTAAGGGACACAAAGGTCAAAGCTGGAAGTTCTATCAGGAACCTGTTGAAATAAGCCAGTCCAGGGATGACGTGGCTTGGACTAACAGGTTTGCATTGGAGGAAGTTGAATGGTGGGATGCTGGATACATTTTGAAGATAGAGTAACAGAAGCTGCTGATGGACAGAATGTGTTAAGCACAAGGGAAAAAAACAAATCCAGAAAGGACGCCAAGATTTTTGATCTAAGCAACTTAGCAGAAGGGATATTCCATTAACTGAGATAGGGAAGACTGCTAGAAGAGTAGATTTTAGGGACAAAGTTGAGAGTTCTGTTTTGGCTATCTATTAGGTACCACATGAAATATTGAATAAGCATTGAATATAAAAGTCTGGAGTTAGGGAGAAATCAGCTCTAGAGATAAAAGTTCAAAAGCCATGGACATGTCGATGAAAGTTAAAGCCCTGAGACCAGAGGAAGTCATCCAGGAAACCAGCGTAGATAGAAGAGAGGTCTAAAGACTTCAAAGTTAAGCTATGAATAAAATGAAAGCAAAAAAAACTGAAAACCCCCAGGCAGTGAGGTAAAAGAAAAACTGAGAAGTGGCCAGAAACCAAGGGAAGAAACTACTTCAAGAAGGAGGAAGTGATCAATCATGTTAAATGTTGATTAAGTCAGATAAGAACTAAGAATTGAACTTTGACAATATGATACTCATCAGTGACCTTGGCAAGCACTATTTTTGTGAACCGTGAGAAAGAAAGCTTGATTGCAATGGGTTCAAGAGAAAATGAGAAAAGAGGATTTGGAAAGCTCTTTCACTCATTCATGAATTTTGTTGTTCTGGGACTGGAGAAATGAAGAGGTGACTAGAAGGGAATGGGGGAATGAGAAAAAAGTTTTTTGAGGTAGAAGATAGTAACAGCATGTTTGTATGAAGATAGGAATGATCAGGTAAGAGGAAAAACTTAATGATGTGAAAGAGGGAGAGAAGTGTTGGGATGGGATTCAGTGCTCTAGCGCAAGACAGGGTTTCTCAACCTTAACACTACTGACATATTGAGCCAGAAAAAATCCTTTGTTGTCGGGGGCTCTCTTGTGTATTGTAGGAGGCTTAGAAGCACCTCTGGCCTCTACTTATTAAATGCCAGAAGCACCCCTCCCCCACAGTTAAGTTGTAATGATGAAAATTGTCTCTAGAGTTTGTCAAATGCGCTCTGTGAGGCAAAATCACTGAGAACAACTAGTGTAGGACTTGGTCTTAGGTAAGCGTACAAACAGTTCATCTACAGTAGCAGGAAGAAAGGCAGAGTAAATGGTCATGGATTCAGATAATCCTGAAGACATGAGAGTGGGAATATTAGGAGTTACTTCTGATTGATCCTGTTTCATCTGAGAATGTGAAGGGGAAAGAATGCACTGGATATTAGAGTGCAGAGGAGCAGCATGAGGGAGAGGATAAGGGTGTGTGGTCTAAGGAAGTGTAGTTGGATAGCAGAGAGCACTAAAGTGAGTGGTAATGAGTTTAAAGTAAACTAGTCAGAATGGATAAGGCATTGTGACTATGGTTGTGGGTGGAGAAGATCCTTCGAGGAAGGGAGATCAAGGAACTGAGAGAGTATTGAAGGATATATAATATGGACATGGAAATCATTAAGAGAGAGGACAGAAGTAATAAATTGTATATATGAGAGAGAGAGAGAGGAGATAACATCTTCAAGAAATAAGATCTGGGCATCTGTAGATGTCTCCAACAAGGGAAAACAAGGGGGTTAGCCAGTGGTATAATCTGATAGGGTAAGCTCCAAAGCTGAGATTTTAGGGAGAAGTGAGGGGCAAGGGTCTGGAAAAACACTTACCTCAATTCTTGCCTAAGGGTACAAGGAACATAAGAGAGATACACCTGTGACTTGAGAAAACTGTAGAGGCAGCAGGGTCATTAGAGGAAAGCGAAGATTGGTTTAGAGCAAGAAGATGAAGGGAGCATTAAAAAATGCAGTTGAAGATATAATGGGTTTTTCTCATGATAAAACAGGAGTCTCAGATGGCACAGTGGAAAATGTTTGAGAGTTAGGGTAGAAGAGGAAAATGGGGTCAGCTGAGGAACCATGCAGAGTCGTATGGAGATGCGAGCCTTCTGATGATGATGCAGTAAGTTGGAATGTAAGGCATGATGGCATTAGTCCCAGATGTCTCTTGGGCCAACATCTTAAAACACTTTGTGTTAAGCAGTTCATTTTATGTGGCTTCCAGTATACACTTTCACAAAATAATACTTAAGCTAATTGTGTGATACATTTGATGTACTCTATTTTCCTTTTCACATCTAAACTATTCTTTTTAAAATGTTGCAGCCTACCAAATTGATTTCACAACCCAATAGCAGACCACGCTTAGCAGATTGAAAGCTCCTATCTAAAACAGGTTGCATGAAGGGGAGATTGTGAACGGTTGGGGAGAGAAGCTTTCTCTTAAATGCTTTCCACTTGTGAGGAACTAAGTACAATTTTCTTGCAATGTGGATATGAATTTCCAAATTCATAGGTGCAATAAATACAATTTTCTTTATTTTATGTAGCAATTGAGTTTTCTCTCTGAGTCCTTATTATGTCAGATTAGCAAAATATTGAGTCATTCTTGGGCTCTCCATTCCTCTCTCCATGTTTGGAGCAAGGTTGGGAGATGTAGGGGATCTTGGTTATTAGCTCTTTGTTTGTTCCACCCTGAACTGTCCCTTCAAAATTACTAAACTTGTGTTAACGTAGGCTGTATCTGCAGTATGAATCCACCAGACACTTTTCTAGAAGGTCTGCTTCCTCTCTGATATGCTACTAGAGCCTCACTTCCAAAATATCTCTATCCTCAAATATCTACCTCCAGACAACCCTACCCACCATATTGGAGGTTTTAGTCTGTGGGTGGAAGAAGCCTACCTCTCCCACTGAATCTCTAAGACACCCTGTTGACACCTCTTGCCCCTTTGTCTTCATCCACAGACCCTCTAAGTTCTCCTAAGTGTTTGGGTTTTCAGTACTCCAAAATACTTGTATACTGTTTCTCCTTCTACCCAGCTGTGTGGTTCCTCAAACTCAATAAAGTATATATTGGCTACTTGCTTGGATAGAGATCAGGGAAAGGGGCAATACAGAGATAAAGGCATTTAAATTGGTAGTTCCCAATATTATCCAGTCACATTTAGCAGCTTTTTGTGACTACTTCTAATAGAGAGTTACCTCTAACAAGGGTCATATTTTGAAAATTGTACATATACTTTTCTTCTTCATCTTTCCGAGTATAAGAGCTTCACCAAACTCACCCAAAATATACAACTGCCTAGGAAGGGGAAATGATGGTCAGGATTTGCTAGAAAACATGAAGGGAAAAAATGAAATAATATTTTACTTCTGCCATGCGAAATAGGATTAAGCAGAGGGACTGGTTGGGATTAGCTCTGCACACGGGACCATTGTCCTGATGGTTGATGTCCTGAGGTTGAGAACCCTCAGCAGTGCTCTTTGTTTTGAGGGACTGTCCTGTGCATTGTAGAATGTTTAGCAGCATCTTTGGCTTCTACCTAGCAGCACCCTACCCCAAGTGTGACAACCAAAAATGTCTTCAGATACTACAGGATATCTCCTGGAGAACAAAAATCCACCCTTAGTTGAGAACCACTGTGATAGAAGATTTAATAAATTCCTTTTAGTTCCATTTAATATATCAAGGCAAGTCTGAAGGATTTACATAATAGAATCTTCCATAGGATAAAGAAAATATTCCTTTCACCTAGAGTCGCTGAGCCATAGAAAAAGGATATAATGCAAATAGAGAGAAAAATGTATAATGAGGCAAAAGACTCCCTCGCTTTCTTTATAGCAGTAAAAACATGCTTCCACTTTTGGTCTAATTACCACCCTCTGGAAATAAATTTAATTATTTATTTAATTGCTGTTCCATTTAATAGCACTTCAGCTATTTGAAGACAGTTATCGTGTCCCTTCTAGTTCTTCCTCTTTTTGAGTTAATCATTCCCAATTCTATCAACCAATTTTACATGCAGGTAGAATTTTCTTGTGAATCATGTTCACGTCTTTGTCTCTGTGTGAATGTAAGTAATAATATACATCCTCAGGGTTTCTTTAGACACTCAACAGGCACGTCTTACATTGACAATATTCACAATTCTGTTTCTTTCATGAATGCATAATTATCTTACGGTATGTATTACTGGCCTCTCACCAAAAGCAAGGGTACTCCCTTCCAGTGTGGATTTTGGCAGTGGCAGGCCAGGATCCACTATAATGACCAATAGTATCCAAGAAGTATGTGAGAGCCCTGGAATTGCCTGGGAGTGGGGACATCTGTCTTTAGTCTAAGCTCCAATGTTAACTGTCTTTGTAATGCTTACTCAATGACTTAAATAATTGGTGTTTCTTCTTTTTAACAACAACTGTATCTTTTTACCTTCATCCTTAAGCTGTGACATGATAACTACCACCTGGAGGGATAAGGAGAAGTAATGATTGAAAGAATTCCAGTAGCAGTTACAAGAAATTACCAAAGGAAGAAAGAATGGGGAGAATATGCTAGAAAAGGAGTTAAGAGCCACTGAGGGGAAGGTGTGGGTGTGTTGGGGGGAGGCAGAGAAGAAGCAACAGCAGGAAAGTAGCCAAAAAGTATAGGATGTGAATGTTCTTTCTCCTTCTCCTTTTTGAGAACTGACAACCCCCAGTCAGCTGCACCAACCAGAAGGAAGGAGTGGAGAGGGGAGGGTGTGGAAAGACCTGAAAGCAGAGAAACTGAATACCTGAGAAAGGAAAAGGAAGGAAAGTGAAGCCACTGAGAGAGGAAGTGTGAATGTTAAAAGGTATTCCAAGTATTGGTGTGTCCCAGCTGAAGGAATGGAGGGGAGCAGAAGGAAAAGAAAGCTGAAGTTAAACTAGAAATTGGTCATCAGAATAAAATTTAAAGAAGGCAGCAAGCAGTGAGAGCTTTGTTGAAACTTACCTAAGAATAGACAGCTTAGAGGATCTATCAAAGTATTATAAATGTAATTACAGAGATATATTTATATATTACATATCGTGTAGTTATAAATATTATATAATATATAGAAATAATATCCAAGAGAGTTAAACAGGTGATATAGTCAGAATAGGAATATATTTAGGATTCTGCTAACTATGCGGCTGTGTGAACAGGGAGTGTTGACTCATTTGACCAGCAGTTAAAGTTGAACGATTTCCCAAACTCTCCTAGTACGTTGCCATGATAAGAAAGAATATTTTGCAGCAATTCTGATTTCAGAATAAGTATATGGAATTTAAATTTTGGAGGAAGAAAAATATATTAATATTTTGGAGGAAGAAAAATATATGAAATATTTTCCAGGAAATTGGGGGCTTGGATTTGGTTTTATGATGTTTGTACCCATGTTTTGTGAGAGTGAAATGCTAAATTCTCCTTAACACCAGAGGCCACTACAAAAGGGTGAAGCCTGATTACTCAGCCTCCTCTGTTACTGTACTCTACATCTGACCTAGAAAACAAGCACAGGGCAAGTTTAAAATGTGCTGGAATAAAGAATAACTTATTTTAAGTTTATGCTGTTGTGCTTTTACACTATGACTGGCTACAGTAAGACACCAACCCAAGTGGCTGTAATGATCCCAAAATGTCTGTTTTATTTGTTTACCATGAAGCCCTGACATTCCCTCTGCTAGAGACTTTTTTTTCAGGAGAGGAGGGGGCTAACGTATAATTTCCAAAGAAATTCTTATAAAAGTTTAAACTTCAGAATGGGAGAAACAAGTATGTTAATATGCTATTTGAAACATTATTTATTAATTTTAAGGTTAAAAAGACATTTTTGGATCATTCCCAGGGTTGCCATGAAGATCAAATGAGAAAATATATGTGAATTGCTTTGGAAAGTATAAAATACTAAAGAGATTTGGACTCTATTATTCAAATTTCTCCCGAAATGTCATGGTAAATGTGCATTACTAAGTTTAATTAAATGAAAACATTAAAAGCAAAACACATCGGAAGAAAGATAATTCATTTCCTGCACATTTAGAGAAAAATGGTTTGGAAGATACTACAAATATTTAAAAGAGAAAACCAAGGAATGTTGGCCAAAGTTTAGAGAGGCAAAATATTTACTAGTGTTACTCTTATAAGGAGATAATTGCCCTCCCAACCTGGAAACTTACTAGATTTACTCATGGGAAAAAACAATTGTGTAGAAATATCTTGTATTTGTAGACATATTTCAGAAAGAATAAGAAAAATAGACAATAGTTTTTTATAATGTGCAATATTAATAATAAATGATTTTGTAAAGATGCGGAAGTTTGGTAAAGAGACACAGAACCTCAGATAATTTATATGACTGGGATATAGAGATAAGTTAAATTAAATTCATACAAAATAAAAGGTCAGGGGCTGGCCCGGTGGAGTAGTGGTTAAGTTTGTGTGTTCCGCTTCGGCGGCCCAGGGTTTGCTGGTTCACATCCTGAGCGTGGACCTACGCACAATTCATCAGGCCATGCTGTGGCAGCCTCCTGCACAGAAAAACTAGAAGGACTTACAACTAGGATATACAACTATGTGCTGGGGCTTTGAGTAGGAAAAAAAAAAGGAGGAAGATTGACAACAGATGTTAGCTCAGGACCAATCTTCCTCACCAAAAAAAGCAAAAGAAAAACCAAATAAATAAAATGTCAGTAAGTAATAAAAACTATGAAAGATGAATGTAAGCAATAAAGGAAGAGTTTCTGGATAAAAGCTCCTTGAAAGAATGAGGGAAGAAGGCAAGAGGTGACGCAAAGCAGAACATGTTGGTCCCACTGAATAGGCAAGCCAAGTATCTGTCTGATTGATTTCAGGAACATTTGAAGGAGGGTCAACTTCACGGGGAGGTGATCTGTGCAGTTCCCAGGGCCCTAGGCTCAGAAAGACCTCGCTTGTCTTAATTATCTGCTCATGCCATTTTGAAATTCTTAATAATTTTATCTTTGAAATTATGTTTTGGAAATGAAGTCTAGTGGGACAATGGAGCATGCAAGAGCAGAGGAGACATACCCAATCTGAATGTCTGCCTCTGATCCTTGCTGCCCCATTCATATATAGTGTTTGTGATGCTCCAGGAGCGTAGAAGTCCAGTGGATCCATGAGATGTCTGGGAGTTCAGTGAGGCTCAAAGCCAGAAACCGGTAAGTCTTTTAGATCTAAGACTGAGTAAGGCTGGGGGTGACGGAGAGTTGCTGAGAGTCCTGGGAGGCCACGCTTTCTGTTTAAACCAGTGCTTGCTTTGCATGCAGAAGGAAGACATTGGTGGTGTGTCGCTTTTCTGTATTCTCAACCACTTGTGCTGAAAATAATGACGTAGAAGAAAAGCAAAAGATAGGACAATCCACAATTCCTTTTCCTTTCAGTCCTTCCTTACTTAGCAGTAAGCTGAAAGTAGAGAGTACTGGTAGTCTGTGTGTCTATCAAGAAAGGAAATAAAAAGTCAAGTTAGTTTTGTGCAGATTTTCACTGTTCTGGTAAGAGCAAAATACATATGCACATGTATAAGGTAAAAATAGAATTGTGAAATTTGGTGATTCTGCATACAACTTAAATGTTCTTATATTTATATTTAAAATTGGCATTGCACAATATGAAGATAGTAAAATTTCTGCAATATTGTAAAATTTCAATTTTTCTTTACTTAGAACAACACTAAATAGCTAATGAATGAAAAAACGGAATGACAAATTGAAAGAGAGAAGCAGAAGAAAAGGGAAAACTCTTACATTTTAGTACCTTTAATGATATTCTTTTCCTGCTGTTTGAACACGAGGCCTCACACTTTCATTTTGCGCTGAGCTCTGCAAATTCTGGAGCCAGACCTGTCAGGGACGTCTGCGCCACCTCCCAACCATCACACAAATCCCCTTCCTCTTACTTACTGGGACCTCAAATTCTGGTAAAATAGCACAAAGCACAAAGCTTGTCATCCAACAATTACAAAGCAGCTTACAATGCCCAAAGAGGTGTGATACAGCAAGCAGTGGCCTTGACTGAAAAAGGGAGATGGAGCCCCAGCAACAGTCATCATGTGTATTTGGGAAAGCTTTTTTTTGGCCCCAAATTTTCCCAACTGTAAAATGGGCTAAATTACCTATCCATAAGGCTGCTTCAAGCTCAAAGGAGTCTGTAATTAAACCCATATTGCGCACATGTAAATGGCTAAATTACAGAACTCTGTACAGATTTTGAGATTACTGGAGAAAAGGCCCTGACATCTGAAAGGAGAAAGAATTGGAGCTGCAAGAGATTCACTGCCTCACTCTTTGTAGGACCGGTTCTATGAGTGAAAGACCCAAGCACAAGGTTAAGGAAGAAGTGAATGGGGAAAGAAAACACTGCTGTGGATGAAACACCTGCTGTGCGCCAAGCACTTCTCGCGTTATTCCACGAACACCTCACATCAAGACCACAGGTAAGGGAAGTGAAACAGTTGCATTAAGGGGGAAGAAACAGGCTCAGAGGTTAAGCAAATTGTCTGAAGCCACACCGTTAGTAAGGTGGTAACGTTTGGACCCAGGATTGGGTGCTAACAAAGCCCATCCTCTTTCCACTGTAACAGAAAAAAAAGTTTTTGGGATAGACATGAAATTACAAGAAATGAAAGTTCAAAAGTTAAGTGTGCATGTATCTCGGCGAAAGAAACTCATCCACTCATTCCACCTTAGCCTTCGTAGGTGATAAATCGTGAGTCAGAGAAGGATGAGGGGAGATGAACTACATTCATGAGGAAATCATTACATAATTTTTAATGTTTCAATATCAATTGAAACGGAAACATATAAAAATCAAAGTCAAAAGAAAATGTATATTTTTAGATATTTTACTGTACTCATTTTATATAAATATTCACATTACTTTAGAAATTGTTTTAAAACTTAGAATTAATTAGAATAATGGCTATTGTCATTTTGAACTCATTAAATGATATTAAAATAGCACGATTGTGTTGTTACTCTTTTCTAATACTAGAGAAATTCTCTAATCCTACAATTCTTTCATTGGTATTTCCAAGATATGTCCTTTGTAAATAATATCAAATTAATTATGTTCGTTTTTCCTAAGTTAATTTCCTTAGAACATTGGTTAATTGGATTTCCTTCTAGCCTCTCAATCCTATGATCAATGCAAAATATAAATGGAAAAGTTAAACTATCATTTTCAAAACACCCATAATTTCTTCACTTGGTCTGGTGGGAAACTGAAGGCAGGGGGAATTGCTTGCCTAAATTCTCAAAGCAAGTCAGGAACAGACTTCTAAGTTTGATATTTCTTCTATTACACTCCGATAATTATGTCTGCTTGTTCATTCCCACCTCAACCATACAACTTGTGGCCCAATCCTGGCAAATTGATATTCAGAATATTCAAGTGAGCCAAAAAGCAAAGATTCTGTGCTGTTGCACATACATATCTTTTGACTCATTCATTCCTTGTGTCCGCAGGAACACAGCTCTCAACACTGGCAAGGCAATAGTTATTTATGGCTGAGTCAAACAGTCCTGCTTATGAGAGTTAACTTTTTAAGACTGTGAAAGAAAAATATTTTTGATTCCCTCATTTGTAATAGAAAGCAGTGCTACTTAAGCAGCTAACTCCCGGTGTTGTTCTGAGGGTTGACTGAGATAAGATTTGAGGAAGAGATTTGTAAACTCCAAAAGAAGCTTTTTAATTTCAAAATAACATTACCGAAAAAATCAACAAAATCACAAAGTTTACAGTTACATTCGAAATTATGAGACTACTAGAAGTTACACAATTTCTGTTTCATTGGTTTATAGGAATAAAAAGAAATTTGATATTTTCTGACAGTTTTCAGAATAATAAACTTGGAGAAACATCTCATTGTATTATTTCCCATGTTCACCGAATAGTCTCTATTACTCTGCTATGTTCTTTCTCTCCATATTATAGGTAAAAATCTCCCAATCCAGAAATAATTTTATTTTTAAATCGTCTATTGACTATTTTATCTCCTCAAGCTAGCGTCTCTGTTGTCTTTCCTTCCTTTCATCTTCTGAATCCACTCTCTCCAGGATAAGACAGACGAATTCCTGCTAATAATTGAAGGAGAAATGTTGGAATTAGAATATCACCATTTTTCAACATTTACTGAAATAGTGGATCAAAGCAATGACCATCAATGGTCGTTATCATTCCTAAGTGAAACAACCAGATGAGTGACTTCTGAAGCATGTTTGTAGCACCCTGAGGAATACTGATCAAGTCTGCAGAGATCTGTAAGTTTACAGGAAATAAAGGTGACAGAGAAACATGATTTAATGACACCACAATAATGCAATCAGAAAAATCTAGAGTGTCAGAGATTTTATAGGACAAATGGCCCAGCTTTTTCATGAAATAAATGGCAACAAAAAAGTATAGAAAGGATTTGTAGATTTTTAAAAGATTTGAGAGACACATAAATCAATTGCAATTTAGATCTTAATTCAAACAGATCGTAAAATTAGTACGAGACAATCAGGGAAATTTGAACAATGATTTGATACTTGATGATGTCAAGAAATCATTCCTAATTTTTTAAATGTGATCATTTTTTCCCCTTTAAAAAAATCCCTTCTCTTTTAGGGTTACATACGGAAATATTTATGATGAAATGATTTGATCTCTGGGACTTGCTTCAAAACAATATATTAAAGCAGAGAGTGAGAAGTTAATAGGTAAAAAAGAATTGGTCATAAATTAATCATTGTTGAAGTTGAGAGACAGTTACACATGGGTTCATTATTCTATTCTTTCTATATCTGTATATGCTTGAATTTTCCCATAATGAAAAGCATCCAGAATTTAGTCATTTACTGCCACTACCTCTACCACCAGTAGCCCAGGTAGAGGTCCTGCCCCCTCTCACCTGAATTATTGCAGTGTCTCCTAACTGAGCACACTGATCTGCTCTTCCTTTCCTCCACAGTCTCTCCTCAGCACAGCTGCAAGAGAAATTTTAAGATTTTAGTCAGATCAAGTTACTAAAGGCGGAAAAGGGCTTCAGCAAGGAAAGCATTAGAAGGTTATTAGACTAATCAGGCTTGAGAACATCAGGGTTTAGACCGGGCAGGTTGGCAGCAGCAGAGACAATGAGAAATGCATATATTCTGATACATCTTGATGTAGAGCTAATAGGATTAATTGATAGATTGCACATGGAATAGGAGAAAAATAGAGGAACCAGGGATATTCCAAGGTTTTCAGCATGAGGAATTGTGAGAATAGAATTGCATATATTTTAGGAAGAATAATCATATGTTCCAAAACCAAAAATAATTTAGTGGGAAGAGAAGCATTATTTTACATTTTTGTGTATCCCTTTACTAGCTGGATTAAAAGAGAGCTGGATTCTCATATCTTTGCTCAACCTGTTTTGACAGCACACATCCCGTAGCCTCTGAAACACTCCAATCCAGCGTGAGAGATGGGGGTTACTTGAGATAGGGCTGACATTATGGACTCCCCGAAAGAATCTCAGAGATCTCTGAACTTTCAGAACTGCTGTTGTATACCACTGGTAAATGTTTAAGTTCAAATATCTGTTTCTACTTCTGGAATATGGGAATGACAATTGAATCAATTCCTCAAATTTTCAGATGCATAAATTTCCTCCAACTTTCAATATTCATTTTCTATGCCTGGCACAAAATAAGCATTCGTTAAATGTTTGTTGAATAAATCATAAACTCCCCAAACTGTCCTTGGTTAGAATGTCCTAGTCATTATAACAATGTCAAGACCAATACTGGACTACTTGTTAGTTCGTAAATCATAAGCAACAGTGGTTCTTAGGAAAAACTGGACAAAGTCTTTATATGTTTTTCTAGGATTCGCCCCAGCTTCACTCACATTAGATGTCTAACAGACTAATTCATATTGTATGTAATTTATTTGGGGTACTGGGCAACAAAATAATCCATTAGAGTATAGCTAAACACTTTCAAAATAGTAATTATCCTGTTTAACAAGAATAATATTTTCTTATGTTTTATGCAAATTTAAAATCAATACTGTGTTTTCTAACTTAAGAAAGGGTGGCTGTCAAAAAACTTCAGCAAAATCATAATGATGACATATTAAAATTTTTCCCATTAAACCCAGTAGAAGACACAGATGCCCAATATTCCTTCTATTCAGCATTTTAAATATCCTAGTCAATGCAGTAAAACACAAAAATAATTAAATAAAAGGTATATATCTTAGGAAGGAAGAGATAAAACTGTCATTATTTGATGATGAAATGATCACTGATGTAAAAATCATCCAAAAGGATCACCTGACACACTATTAGAATTAATAATTAGCATTAATCCATTCAGCTAGGTAGACACAAGATCAATCTTTAAAAAGCTGTAACTTTGTTTTTACGCAAGCAATCTTCAGAAACGGCAAAAAGAATAGAAGGTTTCTTTTACAATACCAATAACTATAGCATCACCATGAATAAACCTGGCAAGACCTGTCTATTAGAAAAATAGAAGTTAACTGAAAGATGTTCATGACCTAAAAACTTCAGAGATACATATATTCAATGATGAGAAGACTCGATATGCCACTTCTCCTCAGATTAATATGTGAATTCAGTGCAATTCTCGCTTTCAATAGAATTTTTCAGTAACCGTAACAAGCCAATTCTAAAATCAACATGAAAGAGTAAATGAACAAGAATAGCAAGGATAATTTTGACAAAAATGAAGACAGAAAAACAGGTTGCATAAGCCAGTTAGCAAGACGTGCTAATTTTTAAAATGTGGTATTACGCAGGAATACGTGAATAATAATAATGATAAATGAATAGTAAAGTGCCCAGAAATAACTCTCTGAATATAAGGCAATTTACATTATCATAAAAGTAGCATTTTAAATCAACAAGAAAATATGCACTATTCATCAAATGATGTCAGGAATACTTGTTTTCCATTTGGGAAAAGAATTAAATGAGATTTGTACCTCACACATGAAAATAATCCTCGGAGAGTCTGAAGATTTAAACAATACTTATAACAATGAAACCATAAAAGGATTAGAAGAAAATATAAATATATAAGAGATACATTTGTTATGATGGAAGGAATGGTTTTCCTTAGCAAGAAAAAAATTTTTAATATATCATCATTATAATTTTGCTGAAGTTTTTTGACAACCATCCCTTATTAAGCTAGGAAACACAGTACTGACTTTAAATTGGCATAAAACATAAGAAAATATTATTCTTGTTAAACAGGATAATTACTATTTTGAAAGTGTTTAGCTATACTCTAATGGATTATTTTGTTGCCCAGTACTCCAAATAAATTACATACAATATGAATTAGTCTGTTAGACATCTAACGTGAGTGACAAAGTCACCAGAGAAAGAGCTGATAAACTGACAGCATAAAAATAAAAAATTATTTATGTCAGAGAAATCATAAGCAAAGTTAAAAATAGAGATGTGGACTGGAAAAATATTTTCATGAATATGACAAATAAGCACTTGATATTCAAAATATATAAGATCTCCTAGAGATTAGTAAGAAAAAGCAAATGATACAATAGAAAAAAGAGCAAAAAATAAGAATAAGAAATTCACAGAAGATGAACTATCAATACCCAATAAATGCATGGAGACATGATGAGCCTAGACACAAATAATAACTAGCAAATAAAATTTCAAACATGAGATACCATAGAAATGACAAAAAGTGTAAAGTTTGATAGTGCATGCTGGTGAGGGTGTGAGGAGGCTGCTATTCTCCAGTTGTTGCTGGCTGGGAGGACATGGGTGCTGACAAAATTCGGAGAGCTATTCAGTGGCATCTATTAAAGTGTTCAATGCCTCTTCCCTATGATCTAGCAATTCTCTTCACAATATCCATTGTGGAGGAACGCTTGATCAATCATGTATAGCAGGATAGACACAGATACATCGTTTCTAAGAGGGAAAAGGTAGAAATAGACTAATTGTACTTCCCTAGGAAAATGGGTAATTAAACTATGTGTACATCCATTCTCAAAGACACTACGCTGTAGTTTAAAAGAATGAGAGAGCTTTGTAGGAACCAATATGTAAATAACTCTAACATCTATTATCGAATAAAAATCAAACACATAAACGACAGGACAATTTGTTCAATGTTACATAACATTTATTTTAAAAACATATGTGTACATAGAACAAAATGATACAGCATATATTCTAGATGTACTCGCCTTTGAAGGTAAATGTTTACCACAAGTTCTGGAAGAATACACAGAAGGAGTTTATCTCTGGGAAGTTTGGCAGAATAGGACTAGTGACCAACAGACGCTGCCCTTATCTGTGATATTTCAGTATTTTACATGGGGAAATTATTCATGTATTAGATTCATGCATGAAAATAATTTTAAGAAGTAATACTATTAAAATTAGGTATTATATATATAATGATTCAAAGGACACCTGATGTTTTAACTTTCTTATTTTGTTTTCAGATTTTAAATATTTCTTTCAATGAGCTCTTTTTCAAAAGTGGTAGAAACTATCTTAAAGCGGCCTCTGTTGGGGTGTATTTAAACAAGTGAGCGGAGGGTGAATGATGTAAAAAGGTAGACGTTCTTTTGGATGGCACGAATAAATCTGTGTAAGTGATTTCCCTACAAATGTCTCCATTTCATAGAGAAATGTGATATTGCACTATTTCAGAGTTTAAAAACTGCTGATTTGGGGTAAATTTTAAGAGTAGCTGAAAAAATGCTTGAAAATCAATATAGTTATGGATATAGGAGAGACATAGTGGGTATTTATCCAATAGGGCGCCCAGAAATTGTAAGCTTACGCAGAAGGCTTAGTGGAAAATACATAAGACTATTTATACACAAAGATATATATATATGTTTGCAATGTTATTTTTATGTTATGTTTTTAACAACATAATAGCAGCCTGTGAACATTTTCATGCTAGTGAAAGCCTCAAGAAAAAGGAAAAAAAAAGATAAAGTGTCTTTTAGTTAGATAAACCAAAGTACATCAGACATTCATATTTTAGTCATTGCTTTTTAAAAAGTGGCTCAAAACATAGCTCTAACGGATCACTAGGGAAATTAAACCAAGTCTGGTGAAATTCAGAGATCCAATTCCACAGGTGTTGATGCTGGATATTTTTCATCAGCTCTAGTGTTTGTGGCAAGGAACGGCTCGCTTCGAAGTCTTCTAACTCTCACGAAGGCTATACATCTCTGGTTATTTCACACCAATACAGCATTATAAAGTCCATTAAAATTGTTAAGAAATAGACACTTGTTGCTAGTGTTCAAATAGTGACATTTAAATAACAAAAAAATATAGATTTAATTAGGTACCCAAGAGGATCACTAAAAATGTCACAATAGAAAATATACTTGACATACATACAAGAATATATGACCCCAATGTGGGAAAAAGTTCAGAAAAAAACTCAAGAAATAGCAGAATTTTTCCTGGGAAGAAACAAAGTTTCCAACATTGGAAACAAAGGCATGTAAAAAAGATTCGATGACAAGAATCAAGGCTGGATTTTTCTATTTTTAAGGGAAATAAATTGAAAAAGTGACCTCTAGTGGACTCTTAGCTTCATGTATAAAGCTGGCTCTTTTCATTTTGAAAAAAATAAAAGTTTTTATTATGAATATAAATTGCTGAGGACATAGAATCTGGATAACGTATTAAAAAACACATTTAGTAACATAGTGTATTTATTTTGATTGTTTTCAAAATCCAAAAATCATCATTTCAAAAGGAGTTCACAAATTCTCCTGATACAACCTAATGTATTTGAAATAGCATAAACTTTGAAACGTGCTTTTCATACATGGAATAGTGCTTATTGGCCAAAAATGCATTTCCAGTTGGGCCAGGACAGACACAGTCTAGATTCACGAGAAATGAGTGATAGGATCTCATCAGCACCGCATTGGTGGGCCTGATGTTTCATTTCTTTTGCCTCCCACATTGCTGGTCAACGGCATACCTCTAAAGACTGACTCGACAGCACATGCTGGTTTCTTGAATTCTACAATAAGGCTAATCGTCTACAGGGGCCCAGATCCTCCACTGAACAAGTGCTGTAACCAGCACCAGTTTTTCCCGACTTCAGGATCTTGAAGGAAATTCATTAAACAGCACACGTTGGTAACAAGACGTGGATTTACAGTAGTGTAATGACATAGTAAAGGTGGAAGAGGTCCTCACTGAGTTAAAGATTTCTCTTCAAAAACAGCATAAAATATATTTTTATAAAAAAAGGAGAGATCATTTTTTCCAAAAAATAAAAAAAGATGAAATTTGTTGTATGAAAAGAAAATATAGTCAGAAACTACATTTCCAAGTAAACAAAAATTCTGTGCAAGTTCTTAAAAGCTTGGAAAATTCCCTGATCATTTTACTTTCTAACCCAGGAACAGTGTCAAATCAGTAATCATCTTGAGGTTAAATCTTTAGAAGTAGAACTTTCTAGGTGTTCCTTAACTAATATAAGATAATTTTAGAGGACCAATGAGGCTTCAGTAACTGTTGAAAACCTCTGCTCTTTCAACCCCACACTCGTTCAGAGAAATATTAAAATGGAATAGGGTATGTAAGCTTAGTCTTGCCTTCACTTACTTTTCATACATACTTCACACTTAATTCA